>NC_052404.1:8911812-9235145 GCF_009389715.1 Phoenix dactylifera | reverse complement strand
TATTCACAACCACTACAATTTTCTATTGAAGCAGAACGACTGTAGATATGGAAAGTTGTCAGTTGCTTGTAATTAATATCTGTCTTTTTTGAAAAAAAATAAATGAGAACGAGAAATAAATTTTAATAAACTTTTTGCTTCTAACTATTGGGACTTCTCCTAAGAGAAGATTGAGATTAGGAAAATTAGGTAGTTCTTCCCTCACTTTTTGACTGAACCTTTTGAATGTTTTCCTGTTAGTGAACTGAAGCCATCCACCATTGCTTTAAACAATATATAGTGTATCGAGACTCTGGTCATGAGTTGCAAGCACCACTAGTTCTCTTTTTCGCGAACTTTTCCTAATAACTTCATATAAGGATGCAATTAGGAATCACCGAGTACCTTGCTTTGGGTGCAATTTTTTGAGTTGACAATTTCTAGGGCTTTGCTAAACATTGAAACTCAAATACTAGGCAAAGTTTTCGTAGACTAGCCAGTTCATTTTCTTCAGCAACTTTCTTTCCTTGAAGATGATGCCATCACCTTGATAAATTCACTATTTGATCTGGTCAATGGAGTCTGATCTTGAATTCTTAACTTCTTGGCTTGCCTTTTCCCTGGAAGACCTCATGCAGCTGCTTCTAGCAATTATAAAATGTTATCTTAGTGGCATCTAGCCAAGGTGTCCTGAGACATTCATATAAGTCAAAAATTGATACAGTTAACTTGCCAAGTTTGAGTAAAACGACAGCTAGCAACCTAAATGGTCAAGGTGCTTTAAGATGTTGATGTAAGCTGAATACATGCATTGAAGAGAACTTAAAATGAAAGGTTTCCTGTCTCTTTCTTTTCTTCCGGTCTTCCTCATTTAATTTGTCATGTTACAAGTATCTAGAATTTTGCATGAATTATGATCAACAATCGGATTGCAGAAAAGGAAATTAACTGTAAAACTTCGATAACACACACAAGGAAATTTGCTCATGAACAAGATATGGCTTCAGGTAACGGTCATCAGGAATGTTAGTTTCACATTGCACTGAAGTGTCTCGCTGGCTACTCAATCATCAACCTAAACATATCGTCTTTAAATTTATCTGATTATGCATCAAAATAAGCAAAAAATTTATTCCTTCTGGGGTTGATCCAACTTGAACCTCGACATTATTACTCAATGTCCACCACCAGATCACAATTGCTGAAAAAAATGGATGACCATCCATGAAGCCAAGTAGTCTTGTCTTCAATGTTGAAACTATCTATGGCTCATTAGGAATTTGCTTCCGTTCCATCTAAATCATATTGAAATACTACTAAGATTCTACTTTGCAAATGAAGTCAGAGAAAAAGATGGGAATCTGTGCTTGTGTAGAGACCTGAAGTTCTGGAGAAAAGAGGATCATAAACAAAGTTGGAATTAAGAGTTTCTTCTATTGAAACAAATCCATTGCTACATCAAAAACGTTTTTGCATCAAAAGAATCATTCGTCCTAACTACAACCCAATAAGATTTCTTGAGGTGGTGACACCTCCATCCACCACAAGGTTGTGCCCACTGACATACTTGGCCTCGTCGCTGGCCAGGTACAGCGCCGCCTCGGCGACGTCCCTCGGCGTCAGCGTCGGCCCTCTGAGATTCGCCAGCCCCCTCACGATCTCCTCCATCTTCTCCACCTCCTCCGCACTCGGAGTCCCGCGATCCACCCCCTCGTCGCCGTCCCGCCATGCGTCCACCAGCATGTGGGTGGCCACCCCGAACGGCGAGACGCAGTTGACCCGGATCCCGCGCGCGCCCAGCTCGCACGCGGCGTTCCTGGTGAGCCCCACCAGCGCGTGCTTCGATGCCGTATACGCGTGCGGGCCCATCCCGCCCATCACCCCAGCCACGCTCGCCACCGACACGATGCTCCCCGCCCGGCCCCCGGCGACCATCGCCCGGGCCGCGTGCTTCATCCCCAGCGCCGCGCCCCGCACGTTGACGCGCATCACCCAGTCGAGCTCGTCGGCGTCGAGCGCCATGATGCTCTTGGCCTCGCGTGCCTGCCGGCCGAGCACGCCGGCGTTGTTGACTAGGACGTCGAGCCGGCCGTGGCGCGCCAGGGTGCGGTCCACGAGCCGCTCGACGTCGGGCTCGGAGCCGACGTCGCAGTGGACGAACGTCGCCGCGGGGGCGAGGGAGGCGGCCAGGGACTCGCCGAGGGAGTCCTCGATGTCGGCGATGACGACCTTGGCTCCGTGGCGGACGAAGAGGCGGACGGTGGCTTCGCCGATCCCGCGGGCGCCGCCCGTCACGATCGCCACCTTTCCTTCCAGTCTATGGACAAAAGAAAAAAAACCTCAATCTCCGCACACAAAATATTCTGGCTACACTACAACGTGAAATAGCAGCTGTAAACCATCCATCGAGACGATCTGATATTCCTAAACTAAGGCATAACATATTTATATCAATAAGATTCGAGATTCGATCATTGAAGGAGCTGACACCAAATTAAAGACCATGTTACCAGAGCTCATGCGTGACAATATTACTAATTCCTAGCTAAAAATGAACAGCAGAAATGTACTGAGAAGGGTACCTTTTGTGCTGGGGAGCGACAGGTTCCCACCCCAGAACTGGGATCCCTTGATGGTTTTGCTCCGGCCTCGCTTCCACAATGGTCATACTGTCTGTGAGGGGGAGAGAGATTTGGAGAGGTCCTGGGTGTTATTAGCGTTGGTTTCATGTAATATATATATATATATATATTGAAAGAGGGTGGAGTCTGCCGGTGACGAAGAAGAGGTGTTGATGGATTGAGACTACTGGGCCGGGATTGGGGTGGGGCCGATTCTCAGAAAGTTCCCGAATCGCACTTTAGAGGCGGCTCCGTTCCTGGAGCACCTGTGGGCCCCCGATAGGTCACCAAAGACGAAAAAAAAACAGTTAAACACCATATTAATTCTATCTTAGAGATAAGCGATAACCGTAGAACGAATTCGATTTGGATTCTGGAATTGGTATTATTTGTCGCTGTTTTGATTTAATGCAGGGGCAGTTAAGATTACCGACGTTGATGTGATGTGCACAAAATTACGGTGTTTATGGCTTTCCTTCTCGTTATAAATTTATAATTCTAGATTTTTTTTTTGGGCAGTATCAATATATGTTGGTTAAGGATTTCCGATTTTTTATTTTACTATTTTAATGAAATTGAAAATTAGTTGTTTGCCGGGCATCAGGTTGATAGCAATTTTGTAGGGCACCGACAGGCCAATTATAGCAAAGTAAACCATATTAAAATATAGAATTAAGAAATTATGGGTATGTTTAGCTGAAAAGAGTTGGACTGTAATGAAAATGAAAATGCGTGGCTCATATTTTAGCCATTTGACCGGCTAAATCTTATATCCATTTAGATGCTCTAATTTTTTAAAATTTAATTTTTATTTTTTATTCAAATTTTATTTATGCCTCAATTTATTTCCATTCCAAATTTCAATTCTAACCGTGGGCTTAATGTCCTTTATATATCGGGTGTTTTTAAAAAAGAGAAGAATGAACAGTTATTTTGGAATTGAGGGCGTTTAATGCAAGCTAGGAGTCACCTTGGAGCTTTTGCTAAGGTTACAACCCGGAGTACTATGTCCACACTGGAATCCTCAAAGTATATTTTGAAGTCCAACTGAGGATTAGTTCAACGGGAAGGAGACAAAAGCTGAACTGCCAAGGACGGTAGAGCATCGAATCTTGCCTAAAGATTTTTGCTGGCAAGGTTTACGGCATTATCGAGTGTCGTATTTCAGCTGGATAAATGCGAGCGGAATGAGTGGTCATTAAGAAATCCATGCATCAAAAGTTCAAAACCTAACCTCGCAGTACACTCATCAAAGAAACATCACCAGAAAGGCAACCTGCCACCTTTTAATCTCAAATTTGAGCAAGGCTACTAGTTGACTCCTCTAATTTCCACCAAACTTTGACCAAGGCTATTTGCTCGAGGTGACCGGTCAAATAGATAATGAGAGAAGTAGCTTGGTTTTGAGCCATTCTAAACATGCCACAAGGATCCCAAGTCATGGCTTTTGAAAAGGAGCTGCCAATTGCCGACTTTTGAATGATAAATTTTCAAGCATTTTGAAAAAGGAGCTGCCAATTGCCAACTTTTGGATGATAAATTTTCAAACATTTTGAAAAGGAACGGAAAAAAAAGGAGAGAAAAAAGGAAACATTTTTAGATGTTTTGATGGAAATGCTCTTACTTGTTCTGGTGACCTCCTGGTCCAAAACCACTGGAGAAGTAGGATGTCCCACTAGGCAAATCTGGCCCAAATGGGGCTCACTTGCTGTTCTTGTGCCACTTGCCGGCTTCCATTCTTTTATGACATGGGAATGATCCTTAACAGAAATTGGGTCCATATTGTTCGGTCAGAAGCCACTCATTTCTTGGACTGGCAATCTGTTTGGAGATACATCGTCCAAAATTCCAAGCCAATTTGACCCATCTTATAGATCTCAAAATGCTCAAACTTCTATATTCATCTATCTGTATAGATCTCAAAGCGACTAGTGGATGAGCAACAGTAGATTTGTTTGCCTTCTTTTGCGACCCTGTTCTACTAAATAAAATGGTGTAGCCTTTGAGGTAAGCCACAATTCTAATAGAAGAGTCAAGAGAAATAGTTCCAAAATTTGGAACAATTTTGATTAAACATTATCTAGCTAGAAAATGTTTTCTAAAGTTAATTTGTCTATTGGTGTGAGAAATTTACAACGAATTATCAACATGTTCTATGAAAAAATTAAAAAAAATAATTTAATCTAAGAGAAATCTACTGCAGGATCTAGCTCGATTACGAAAAGATTTTTTTTCTTTTTTTTTCTTTTTTTTTGGCATACTACCATACCTTTGGCCATTTTTGCATGGCGCAAGTGGATTTTTGCTTTATATCACCTTCTCTCGTAAACTACATGGCATGCAAACAGTGCAACAGAACTCTTCGCCACTGAGAGTTGGTCCCCATTGCATTACCTGTAATACTCACAACAAGGTCTCTATCATTCAATCACTAAACAAAGAGGTTATCTTTCTATGGATGGCACTAACAAATCTAAGCTCAAGAATGGCACAAGTTGATGTTTTAAATTTGTCAAACTCCATAAATTATCCCTTTTTTGTCAAATGAGAATATAGAGGTTTTGTTGATAGAAAGGCCCGCATTAGAAAATGGTGCATGCGAGACTCGCATCTAGATAAAGAAACAAATAGGATATCCTACTCTTCTTCCTTGTAGATGTTAAGGAGTTGCTTTCTATTATATGAGATGCTATGGGGCTCTTAAATGCATATAAACAATTCTCTTTGGATTAGTGCAACTCATGGGATTCATCCCCGAACACATAGGTTAGTTAATAAACAAGTTGCCAAATCAATAGTTATCGGACTGTTAAACTTTTCATTTGTATATGGGATACCCTCAAGCATTTTTCCTATTTATATTGATCATGCAAATAGCAATCAAATCATTCTAAAAACAAATCCTTAGCCAAGGTTTAATTAAATCAATGTTTGTTACCCGATTTCTCTTTTAGGATAGGGTTTGAGTTGTATCTTTCATACTAAAAAATGATTCACCTTCTTTCCTACAGATTCACCGTTGGATCGCACAATAGCCGCTTTGAGATCTATGCAGCTGGATGAAGAAATTTGGAGTGCTTTGAAGTCTGTGCAAGATGCCATCCAATGGTTGACATTGTGAAAGACGATCAATTATCCTTGTGTGGAAGATACAACCCGAACTCTTCATTAAAATAATGAAATATATCTTATTAAAATATAATAAAAATCCATGCCATTAAGATAATAAATTGTATCCCAAAAAAAAGATAATGAGAGAACATCATACGGAGAAGAAACAAAACAAGATTACAAATTAGAAAACCATAACAAGAAAGCAGAGAAAAAAAAAAGAATGAAAAACAAAGAGCAAGAGTAAGGGAGATGTGTGTTGATTAAGGGTTACGCCACATGGAGTAATAGCTCGGAAGCTCCCATCTAACGTTTGATGGATAAGATCCCCATTAGTATCTTCCAAATAATTTTAGATAAAGAACAGTGCAATAATTTTTAATGCTTGATGGTCGATAGATTATTTGAGAATCGCGTAGCATGCTTGTCATTATACTACTTCGAAAGTCCAACAGCAAATTAATTATCATATGAAAATAATTAAAAAAAAGCACTTGCTTCCTGGCAGATGGGGAATACCAACTCACAGAATCTGCTATTTGTGAAGTCAAATGATCATGATACAGAGAGAAAGAAAGATTTGACAGAGTCAAATTACCTTTGCTAAGAGGCATGCAATCACGTAAAAAATAATATATATATATATATATATATATATATATATATATATATATTGGGACTATGCCAATGATGTATGTCATCACCCTTCTTATTCAATATGTGCTCTGACATGCTCTCAAAGTTGTTGCAGCTATCTGTTGAATACAAAGATTTTTTGAGCCTATCAACAAAGCAGATGAGATACTACTCTCGCATATTTTCTTTGCTGATGATTATCTGTTTGTGGCCAAAGCTACTACATAGGATACTTTGTCTCAAAGCCATGATCGGCCTTTATTGTGCTTTATCGGGTCGGGCTATTAATTTGCACAAATCTTACCTAATGTTCAGCCCTCTCACTCTTTTCTCAACTAGACGACAAATTTGCCAACTTGGGCGTTCCAATTTCTGGTGCTGTACTCCAATCGCCTAACTATGCATATTTATTCAATAAAGTGGATAAGAGGATTAGCAGTTGGCAATGGAAGGCTCTCTCGTTTGTGGGGAGAGCAACCTTAGTTCAGCCGATTCTTTTCTCGATACCTATTTACTCTATGCCTTATGTAGGCATTTCAATTTCAATGTGTTGTCACTTAGAAAAAGAGTTTTGTGCATTTTTTGGGATCACTTATCTTGTCACAATCCAGAACTTCATCCTAAAAGGTTAACTAAAAGGTATTGTTTTGAATTCCTTAGTCCTGTATACGTATGCAAGATCTTCTCGACGAATAACCGATGTGGAACTAACTACAACGCATGGGTCCTCACACTTCTAATAGGAGAGGATGCTATCTTTTATCTTGGGATCTCATCTGTTGTTTAAAGCGCTTTGGTGGTCTAGTTATTCGCTCTTTTGTTTCAAAACAACAGATTCTTTCGAGCAAGATCGCAGCTCAACTTGTGCGAAATGCGCACTCTTTGTGGACTCAGATTCAGCCGCAAACTGGCACGCGGAGGAACTATCATCGGCCATCTAAATGCTCATCCATTTGGAGTCAAATTGTAGCTCAAGGGACTGAGCTGCAGTACAACTTTATTTGGAATCTCGCAGAAGGCACCTTAGTGATTTTTTTACAGGATCCATGGTGCTCTTCAGTTCCCCTTAACTCATGGCCTACATTGATTAATATGGATGTTCCTCCGCAGCAGATTTCATCAATAATGATCGCACTTGGAAGGAGGAGGAGTAAGCTCTTATTTTCCCAGCTGATATGATAAGGCTGCAGCAGGATATGCTATTCGTGATCACTATGGTCGTTTGATATAGCAGCAGGAAAATTAGTTCCAAAAATTTCAGTATCTTACGCAGAGCTTCTCGCTGCCTGGTATGGTATTCACACAATCATGTACACTTATAAAGCTTTTGAGGCCTTGGTTGAAGGAGATTCACCCATTGTTATCCACTGGATCAATTCATCCTATTCCAAAGTGCAGGTGAACCCAAAGCTTTTGTTAGCTGATGCTTCCTCTGCTTGTTATCTAAGACACTAGCTTTCATTTTTGGGCCTTGGGCCTCTTCTGTAACACACACCCACATTAGCTGATGCTTCCTCTGCTTGTCATCTAAGACACTAGCTTTCTTTCTGGCCCGTGGGCCTATTCTGTGACGCACATATATAAAAGTGGATGAGTGCAGGTCTTTTAATTAGAGTGTGAAATTATTTTATATGATCAATTTTCCCTTCTCTGTCTTCTTTTCTTCCTACCACTCTGGTCATGGCCGAAAATCTTGCCTCCATAAAGGCAGTTCCTTCAATATACATGCATCATATACTAACAACAACAAAAAAAAAAGGAACTGATGTTCTTTTTTTTGGTGGGAAGCATAGAGCATTGCATTACTGTAAAATTTAAAAAAGAAGAAAAAAAAACTGATGTTTTTAAATCATCCATCAACGGCTCTATGCCTCCTTTCCACTTCCAAATCGTTACTGGAATCTTTTGAGAAGGTTTTTATCGAAAAGAAGAGAAGATGAAAGAGGGGAACGGGGCATTGGACTAGGAGGTGAAGGATGAGAAGGAAGGGTACATTAGTTTCTGAAAGAGCAGTGAAGTACTACGGTAATTCAGAAAAATTTCTCAAAAATATTTTAGTTTTTTGAGAAATAGGAGTAGTTTACCTACTCAGCACATTAATCTAATAGTTATTATGATATGACAAAAAAAAAAGTCGCTCAACTAACTCCCGAATCACATGGCACAATTGATGATGCCAATTCAAAGGGAGGAATCATAACACAGCACACTAGCTAGAAAAATTATACCCTACATCAGGTGCACCATATCAGCAGTACACCACACCAACAATTCGAAAAAAAGATGAAGGGGGAGACAATGTAAGACCAGCTGCATGATGATTGAGGCACATAAAAATCTTAAATCTTTTTGGCATGGTGTGCCGCCAACATGGTGCACCTAGTGTGAGTTATAATCTCTCTAACGTGCATATATATATATATATATATATATATATATATATTATAGTTAGCTTTGCTTTTATTTAAATCATTCTTTATGTTATTCTTTCTAGAAATTGTTTTCGTCATTATTTATGGTATGTTTCTGGTTCTAATTTACACTTGCAAAATCCTATGGCAGCTCAGAGGACCCAAGTGTATAAGTATTATGCTCGTACTACTCAATATTCATTTTAAAGTTAGTTACTTATGGAAACTTTATGTCCCATATCTATGTATGAAATGTCAATTCTCACATGAAGCATTCTTCATCGAAATGTGAATGAAAGAAAGACCGACCTACCTACCTGTTTTCAGTGGCAAGATCAATCAAACAAAATAGGCTCAAGAGAAGAACCTGTTTTCTTCTTCTTCTTCAACTATATCCCATCGTATACATCGCCCTATATGAAAATATGAATGTACCCCTATCTATTCAACTCTTAGGTGGGCCTGCACGCACCTTTTTAGGTTATCCGGAAGGAATGGAATGACTAATGTGATGTGAGCAAAGATACGAAAATCCCCGCTTTGGACCAGAAATAGTGGTAACCCCATCGGCGGTAAAAGTCGGACAGACCCATTTTCGTGGGTCAACAAGACAAAAATAGGCTCTCATTGACTAGCAAAGGATTCAGGGGGAGAATATGTCTCATCAGCTTTCTCTCAGTTTACAGCCACTCATGGAATTGATCACGATACGATCTCTATAGGGTTCCCCCTCTGAATGAAATTCAATGGGGTCCATGGAGACCATATCTTCATCCATAGGATCCCAAGTCCCCGGATCAATCGAAAGTTCGATTCTATCTGAACTGCTCATTTTCAAATGATATCCACACTGTTTGCGGAACTTCCCCCATCGAAAAAACAGAGCAGTAACAAGAAAGGGAAGGCATCAGTGAGACACTTGGAGCTTGGGGCATGGCAATTTGTTAGGCTTGGATCACCCACTAAGACCCAAGATAGTCCTTGTTCCCACTTGGGCTTCCATTTAAGAGGTCCAGCCCACTCGATCTTAACGGACCATAATACCACAATAGACGTTCCTTTGTGCCCACGCGGAGGTAGTTTGGCAACTCATGATGCCACCAAACCCTCATATTTCCCATTAATTCCACAAAATTTCTATGTGAGTGGGCAGTTCTAGCATAAGCATAGCTTGATAACATCACCTTATTCTCTTTGTTGGAGTTTGCATAATTATAGGCTTAGAAAGAGCAGCAAAGAAATTACACCTTACTTTACACTGCATGGACCATATGGCCGTGCATGCCGCCAGTCACAACCGCTTGTTCCTGTAGCTATGTACCAAGATGCACGCTTGATGCATGGGGCTTATAGAAATGAGCGGTTGTGATTGGTGGTGTGCGCAGCCACATAATGCACATAGTGTAGGGTATAGTTGTTAAGAAGTAGTATGTGTTGAGTATGAAGATGTTACATTTATGCCAAAACAACATGCAAGAAAGTTCTATGAGAAAGTGTAATGGCCGAGCATTGGCCCAGTTCTCCACGGGCTAAGATGGGCTTAATCTGAGGCATCCTCCACATTGTAAAAGCCTACTTGCGCTCCCTAGCCTATTACAATGCACTCTTTGCACCATTAGTTTGTGGCTTGGACTACGAACAACGTCATACACTCCATGCTTCAACGATGTACATTTTTGTATGCTATTATTTGCCCGCTAAGGATAGGGATAAGGGATGTGTAATACGTCCCCAACTACACGTGTTAGCCGTGTGTCTGGTTGCCGACCACCGATTCGAATAGCCCGAAGAGGATATCTATCCCCAGGATTACACGCAATCTTCGAGTCCGTCCATGCTGGGTTGCCCGCAGCCATTGTTCTTTTTCGTTTGGAGTTCTCGTCTCTCCGCTCGCAATCACTCGATCACAAATTCCTCATTCCTGATCCACGCTAACTAAATCGTATTCCGCCGCAGAGCATCTCTCGTCGTTCCCTCACAGAAAATTTCTACCCTCCTCCTTTGTAGTTCTCGCACCAAGCCCTGGAAGGGATGGGGTGGATGGGTTATTCTCACTAATATCCACCTTCTGGAATATCGCATTCATGAATTTTATGTTATTCGATCAGGAGTTATTCGTATATATCTTAGGGTTTTATGGCTGCGGTTCTGAGAAAGATACGGTTTTTGTTGGTGAAATAGCTGCTTGGACACCGGGGCATGGGAATTGAAGAATGTTCAGATTCAGCTTTGTTGCCGGTGTAGAAATGATGACCTCATCCAAAGGATTAGCCCAAAAATACTATTTGAGTTTTTTAATCTTATATAAGTATTCAAACTCTATATATCATATAGTTAACGTAGGGCTAAACACGTACCTATATGAATCCTCACCTACTTCGCATTCTAATCAAGCTAAATATCCAAATCTGATCAAATTCAATTACAAGTATTATAAATCCAATTTAAATTTATGTTGTTGTGTTTTTAGTCTATATAAATTATGAGCTAAGTACGTTCTGATACCATTTGTAATAATGCAGTATCTCATCCTTAGCTCTGTATAAGTAACTAAAATCTATCTATTGTATAACCGGTGTAAAATTAAATACATGCTCTTATGGATCCTCATCTTGCAGCTTTGTCCAGCTCTGAGATATCTTGCAGGCCATATAATGCGTCAGAGTGGAAGTCAGCACCAAAGGAGAGATGTGTTACCACGTATTGAAGGAGACGATCGAGCAGAGCCTGTTCGGGTATATCTCTCTCTCAAGCGGTCCTCCATATCACCTTGTCGAGTGCATAATGATTGTAGCATGGAGCAAAGATAGCCTTGATCAGATATAAGTTGGAACCAGAGGCCCATGCTCAACAATAATGTGGTGGGCTACGTTGAAGATTGTCCAACTTGTGAAGCTATTGACGAGAGCCAACTCATAATCTCTGAATGCTTGACTTGCAGCCTAACTCGTGGCTCTAAATGCTTCACTCATCTACATGGGTCCTCTCCTTTTTATTTTTTCTTTTTTACTTTCTCTGTACCTATTTCTTTCTTTTCTTTTTTCTTCACACTATGATGGAGCCCCACACAGGTTAACAAGTACCAAGATGGCCTCGGACTCAAATCTGGGATTTTCACTTGAAGAAATTCCCACCCGTATTTAGGTCCAAATCTTCAGGGATAATATTACTCAGGACTGGAACCCGAACCCAGATGGGTATGACTAGTAGGATGATGCTTAAGTCCTTTTTGCACCCATTTATACATTGCCGAAGTGAGGATAGATTCCCACCGCTCTGCTCGCTAAAAAGTTTTCTAATTATACTTGCATTATTTTTAAATATATTTATTTAGATGGTTAGGCTGAAAATTCTATAAAATTTATGGGTTAGTTTAATACAACCAGCAAAATTATAAAATTACAGACCGACTTAGATTCATATTCATAAATATCCAAAATTAGCCTTACAATGGGCCTATTTATGACCTAACACATCTGAGTAAGCAACACTTCCTCATTTTGGAGTATGTAACAATGTGACGTATAAAATAAGTTTCCAGTTACATCATAGCAATCCGCATTATAATTTTTTATTCTTTTCAAAAAATTGCTCGAGCATGGGTAATAAAATATTATATCAATGATGCCTAGAATTATTGATCGGATATGAGAGAGAGATGCGGTAGAATACTTCGAAAGATATTCTTTAATATTTTCCAGAGTATGATGCATTAATTCTTAGGTTTTTATTTCTTAACGTAGTTATGTATGCATCTAACCAAGAAAGGTGACAGGTATGGCGTGTTACAACTAGGTAATAATGTGGTAATTTTATCATTGGGCTGTAATTCATGCTCTTGGAGAGGATAAATACGGTATTTTTCATTGAAGGGCCCCCCGCTGTACAATGATACTCCTGTCGGCTCGAATGAACAAAGAAAGCGACGCAGAGAAGCCCGTCCCCAGAAAACGACGAATGAAGAAAGCCGTCAAACAGATAAGCACGTCTGGCCTCTTTCCGGCCCAAGAACGTGGTAAATGACTAAATTGCCCTCCCTTTTGAACAGCGCAGCTAAAGAGCTTCTAGATCTCCTCCTGATCCTAAATCACTTACACATCTAATAGTTATTAATTGTTAGATTTAGGTTAACTCAGCTCAAAGGATAGAGCTCCACAAAGAGATTGATGTTATCTACTAGCTTCTTACAATCATAATACCTTATGAAAAAAAAAAGCTGACAACTTAGATATCGATGTATCATATAATTTATTGCAACTCAATACTAAACATGCATCATGTTATTTTCTATCTAGCTAACAATGTCTAATTGATTTTTTTTTATCAAACCTTTTCACACTTTTTTTCTCTGAATCAAATTTTGACAATCTTAATTCTACAACTTATTTTTTGAAAAGATATATGACACTTAATTCTTTGCTATCATTTTAGTGCTATTTAAATCATGGAAAAGGGATTGTACTCCTGGACCAAATTTTTTGAGTAAATGTCATGTTTCTCCTCATTAATTCAAAGACAATGAATGTACCCAACACATGGATCAAGTGGAAGGTGATTGCTAGGCCAGGAAAGAAAAACCAAAGGTGTGGTTCACAATTCAACCTAAATTCCATCCATCCTCCTAACCTCTACAACTCCATATAGATAGCTTCCTTTTCCAACAAAACTGAAGTGTACTATTTTAAAAAGTTCTATTCGATAATATCTAAGCCGAGCAACCGAACATTAAAAATAGCTTTCCATCACATGGGGCAACATTGTCATTTCAAAATCTTCCACTCCCGGACCGCACCTCACTCCTTTCTGCACTCCCCGGAAAGCGTTTCCTTTTGGCTCTAAACAAACGGATGGAAATGGTCGCAGATCACATCTACGTTACTATGGTTTGGACCAACTCCCACCAAACGTGGCTTAAACTCCATAGCTAAACTCCAACACTGAAAGTTAGAACGAGCTTATAAAAAAAAACACATCCCCTCTTCCATCTCCATACATTGGAATCACAGAGACTTGCCCACAAGAACCCTTCACTTGCTTTCTCTTAGTACCACCCTAGTCCAGAACTCCACATTACCGTATGGCGTCTTCCAAGGACGGCAACAAGCGGTTGGTGGAGTCGCTGTACGAAGCGCTGGCGAGGGGCGATGCAGAGGCGGTGGCAGGGATGATGGCGGAGGACGTGGAGTGGTGGTTCCACGGGCCGCGGCGGTGCGAACACATGCGGCGGGTGCTGACCGGGGAGGCAGGGCACGGAGATCACTTCCGGTTCGACCCACGGAGGGTGACGGAGGTGGGGGAGGGGGGGTGGGTGGTGGCGGAGGGGTGGGAGGGGGACCAGGCCTACTGGGTCCATGCCTGGGACGTGGAGGACGGGGTCATCACCCGGTTTAGGGAGTACTTCAACACCTGGGTCACTGTGAGGGAGCTCAGCCAGATTTCCCTCGGGGCCAGCAGTGCTGCCAGGGGAAGCCGAGACTCCCCGGCCGTGTGGCAGAGTGAGGCCCGGGTGCACCTGCGACGCTCCCTGCCAGGGCTTGTACTCGCCATTTGATTCATGTGCCTGCATGCGATTGAGTTCGACTTGGTGTGCTCCGGATGAATTCAGAGGTTGTCGGAAGTTTAGGTTCAATATATGAAGGTGTGTGTGGTTCTCAACAGTCAGTATGTTCGGCAGCGTACGTGAATTTCTTGTCCTGATTGGGCTGGCTAGATATTTATAAACTTTGATGAGCGACGCACAATCTTTTAATTCCCCAAAAACCATTGTGAATAATGTGCAGGTGGATGGTTTATATGGAATAACTAGAACCCAATAATGGCAAGATGAACCGGTTGCAGGTGTGGGACAACGAATCTTATAAGTTAAATCGATAATAAAAAAAAATTAGTACGTTGATCTATAATTTATATAAAGAAGAGTTGAGTATATTATGTGTTTATGTTGACCTTGGTGCAAAACCAAAGCACCTAATGATAGAGCTCGGGGTGTATCTTTTGCACGAGATCTAAGATTTTCTAATTTGCAACGCTTGATGGCCATTTTTGGAAGATGGGCAGTTACCAAACAAGTAAGGATATCTTGTTTGATGGCCATCTATTTTTCAGTAACATTTATCGAGCGCTGCATTGGACTCTGCAGTGCAAACTACGCTCTCTTGCATGAAAGAATGATTCATCTTCTTTCATGATGTTAACTGTTGGATTGCCTACTAGATGGTTCAAGATCTATGCAGGCTGAAGAAAAATTCAAATTGTTTGAGGTCCATGCGTGAAGGAACACCAATCATTCTTTCGCTCGTAAGATGCGGTCTAGTGGTTGCCAAGCACCGGTCCTGCAGTCAAGCAATCGCATTATTAGAGGCGGCTATGCTGATTTATTAGATAAATGCTGATTCAGCACGCGCAATGCGTGTGCATGATTTCAGGAATTGCTATCAATCAATGACATGCAATTTATCTAATTTTAAATATATAAGCATATGTTGATGGATGCGATCTCATGATTTATTCTTATTGTCTTTTTATGTGGATTATGTGAACCTGTCACTTAAGTCATTAAATCAGAAGAGGAAGCAAAATATAAATTTTAGCTATGTGGCAGCTTGTTGCTGCAACGATTTGTAAGGTTGCAGGCCAGCGGCAAGACAAAATGAGCACAAAATGAGAGGAACAGCAATCCAAGCTAGCCATATGATGAATGGGGTCCATGGAAATGATAAATCCAGTTGGCATATATGATGCACTACTGATATGGTGCATTTGGTGTAGAGTATAATTTCTCTTTTTCTAGTAGATGATAATTCATCAAATCAGCGGTAGGAAGTAAGATGGAGGCAGGTTAGAATAATTGGCTTTCAACAGGCAATATTCACAAGAACACCTACTAAATGCCAATAATTAGAGAGAACTTAATGAACAATGTGATTTGTGGACATCAGCAGATATGTTGACACGTGTATGCTTTGTATGATTCAAGACACCCTGGCGTGTGATGTGCGAGGCTCTCATGACTCATAAACCTCCATGTCCTACTTAGCCTGTGGAAGGACAGGCCAACCGATTGCATATCATTTTCCTAATTTGATGTAGAAATATGAAGCAAGTCATTATTCTTACCTAAGAATCTTATGCGTGCGGTTCTGACCGGTCTTTGATGCATGCTTTGCGGATGTGAGTCATGTGACATTGGCACACCGTAATGCGTTGTGTTAGGTTCTGGAAGGCAACCAATATGGTCGATATGCCTCGAAGAATACGTGCCCTTTTATTATCTAATATTCAATACTGCGTCCCATAACATCCACAATGAGGTTACAGCTTGTGCTTGGTTCCTTCGTGACTCATTCCAGGCGTGCTAAATATACCTATGATTTTTTTTCCCAGATAGGAAATGCGTTCGCTTAAGTGTCTCATGATGGTATGTTTGGTTGCTAGTATTATAGTGGTCTTGTTGGGACATTGTTAGTCTAAGATGATGTATGCATCATATCTTGGTCTTCGATGGTCAAGATGGTTCTCATTCAATTGTTGTTATTTCTAAGACATTTTAACAAACTTGTCCAAAAACAAAGCTAAAATTTGGGGGGCAAATGGATCGGCTCGGATCGGGTCATAAGTGACATTGATCCAACCCGGTTCCTTATTCGGATCCTAATGTTAGATCTAGATCCAATCCAATAGAAGATCGGGTCAGGTCTGATCAGGTCCACAACAAAAATTTCTAACCCAATGGGTCATTCGGGTTGGGTCTATATATAATTTAGCTCCAATTCAAAAAATTCGGATCTGAATCGGGTCCGAGTCGGATTTCTGTACTTATCATACCTTGTATATAATTTTTTATCTTGTTCTAAGGTTAACTGGGCTTGGTTTTAGGTGGTGGCGGACAGTTGAGTGGGAAAGAAACATAGAAGGAAGGGCTATGCCTGTTGAGTGGGATAGTATGGCGTTCTAGTGCCTGGGGCCCGTACTGGGCATCGCCAGTCACCGATCTAGAGGGAGATTTGTGCTAGAGCAGGGTTGGTGCTTCCCGCGATTAGATGGGCTATTGGTGTTGGTCGGTCCATTGATGTGTTGGAGGATCGCTGGGTGATGGAGCAGCCGATGAGTAGACTTCCGGTTATAGTGGATACGTCGAGGTTAGTCGGTCTCAGGGTCAGAGATTTGATGGAGCCCGGGGGGGACCGTTGGAGGGTGGAGTTGATTAGGGAGGCTTTTGGGGGAGCAGTTGGTAGAGATGATCCTGGCTCTACCTATATCTGCTCGGGAGGGGCCGGATAGACTAGTATGGATACTGACAGGGCGATCGCAAGTGCGAGCCAGGGATATTTACATGTTGTTGAGTCGAGAGCCGGTCCGATAGATAGAAGGATGATGGATTTGGAGGATGCGGATTCACCTACGTGTGGCGCTCTTCATCTGGAAGGTGGCATGGGGCTGCCTATCGACTAGGAGCGTGTTAGCACGGCGAGGGGTGAGGATCACTTAGTGTTATGAGGAGTGCACGGAGACTGAGGAGATGATTGATCATGTTCTTCTGCAGTGTCCCAGGGCTAGGGGGATCTGAAGCTGATCATCCTCTTTGTTGCCCCATTCAGTCGAGTCGACACATGATTTGATTCATTGGCTGAGAGTTTCCATACGGAGGCCTAGCACTGTTGAGGCCGGGATCCGGTGGGCATATTTGGCTCATTCTATTTGGTTGGACATGAATGCTGGCATCTTTAAGGGCAGGCGGTTACCCTCGCGGATGGTGGTGGACAGAGCTATGCGTCTTGCTAGGGAGGTTACCGCTACTACCATTAGGTTTTTTTTTGAGATGGCCAGGGACACCTGGTGTACTCTTTCCGCTGTCACAGCGCCCAAGTTCGCCCTAGTTTCTTGGGTACCCCCATCCCTTGATCATCTCAAAGTGAACTTCGATGGTAGTATGTCGGTGGACGGGGTGTCAGGAGGAGTTGGCTTTGTCATAGAGACCATTTGGGCAGTTTGATAGCAGCTGGTGGCCGCCGCGCGCCGGAACTTACTGTAGTCGGTGCGGAGCTGCGGGCAGCCTGGGAAGAGATATCCTATGCGAGGCGGGTACTCCGTGCTGAGCATATATGCCTTAAGGGAGACTCCTCTATGGTGATCGAGTGGATTCGGGGATCAGAAGATATGGTGATGGTCATCCTCTCATCTGTGAGATTCGGAGACTGGCGCAGGAGCTGAGCGATTTCTGGGCTCACATGTTTTTCGGGAGGCGAATAGTGCAGCAGACTGGGTTGCCTCTTTTGTTGCTCGGCACTCCGAAGAGGTCACATGGACATCTGTAGGAGATATTCCTCCTACCCTGTGCTTTTTACTTTTTTTTGATATGGCTGGATGTACTCAAGTTAGAGCTATATGAAATGCCGTTTTCACAAAAAGAAAAAGAAAAAAAAAGGCTATGAGGTGAAAAAAGGGGTAGGAGGTTGCATTTGAGAAGGCCGAGTAGAGATGTATCTAGGATCGTCCTTCCAAGACTTTAGTTTTGCAGTCACATTTGATCACTGTATGGGTGTAACCTCTTTGTTAGGCCACCGTTGCCCCAACAGCAATCCGTATAGTAACTTGACGGGCCTACGTGGTTGCAACAGAATAGGCCCATAATACTCAAACACTATAGCCCAGGCAGTGCAGGCTACAACATCAAAATTAGGCCTAGTAAGTTTGGATCTTTCCGAGACTAATAATGGATCGGGTTCGGGTTGGGTCGAGTCGGATCCAATTTTAGAACCCGACCTAAGCAGGTCGGGCCGGGTCAGGTCATGGATTAACTCTGACCCATTTGCAGCCTTAGCTAAAATTATTTCTTAAAGTAGAGGATGCCAATAAACCGGGTTGGTGAAGTTTCTTGCTTTTTCTACCAAAAAAAAAAAAGAAGTCGTCTTTTATATTGATATAAGATATCTTGGTTGATCCTGTCCTCATGCCAACATTTAGCAGGCTCCCAACCATCCTGTTTTTTGGGAAAACAAGGAAAAATCTATTGAAATGGGTGTTAGGTTGTCAAGTTCATGCAATGGTTTTGAAATTGAGATATTGCTGCCCAAGCTTAGATTGATGCCCGCGAAAACATTAGATTGTTCATTAAATACATCCATAGACCGTTATAACTTCTATTCGAACATTTTTAAGGAAAACGACTGTCATCAAAAGGATATGTAGGACGTTTAACGAATACCACAGTTGTGATGAGTGGGAATAGCATTGGTAAGTCCGGGCATAGAACCACTGCATGCTTTCTTCTTGATATTTTGGGCATAGAACCCAAAATCCTAGTCGTTTGATTCCAAGCATAAGGAGATGATCAAACCTCTAGCCATATCAACCGGTTTTCCATCGAGCTAAGAAAAGGGCCCATACAGCTCTAAACGAACCGAACTCAAATGAACCAAGGCATGCTTAAGATTGCTTCATATTACTATAATTAAGCCTTACATTACATCCTATTATAATTTAGCCAACATTGAACTCGACTAAATTCACTTTGAACTTAATTGAATTGTTCATAAACAGCTCGCGGAACAATTTAGCACGGAAGAGATCTTCTGGATTACTTTGTGGATGGTTGCGTGAGATATTTTATTATATGATTCTCACGGATGTATTTATTTTATATTAATTTAATAATATGCTTTACCAAAAAATGAGGAAGGGGGGGTGGGGGGAGGCGGTCCTGGGCTGGGACATTAAACACGATATTTCCATTTGCGAGATCGTAGTTGCTTCTAAGTTTGGTTAGTATCTCGAAAGAGAAGGAAGGAAAGTGTCAGAATCCCACAAGATAGATAAAAGTTCTGAACTTGATGTCATAAAGTCGAGGCAATTAGGGTGAGCCCGTTGAATTTTCACCCCGGTTTAGAGCATTATTTAATCCACAGAAAGACCAAAATCTTGAGTTCATTCCTATGTTCAACAAAGCAGTTGAATCTACAGTCCGACTCCACAATCCCAGAAGTTGCATCAAACGAAAAAGTCTTTAGAAAGATCAACCTAATAGACCTCTACTAGACCTAACACTACTTTATCTCGCATCCCGTCGAGATCATGGTTGACAATGAATGGAGGAAATACGGACCCATTTCATGGCCCTTTTCCCACATTTCGTCGATTTGTTCTCTCCAAGTCCAAGGATTGTTTTTCGGTGCATGTTATTTCTATCATCACCTGTCGGTTGGCATCTTTTTTCCAACACATCATGACAAATTCCATAGCGAATATCAAAAAAAGTTGTCATGCTGCCAATTGGATTTTTCAACTGGAAATTTTGAGAATATACGGAGTGCAAACCCCTCATAATCTATACCACAGGGGGACAAAAGTCGCCTTTCTACATCTAGTTAGGAACAATAAGATTCGTCTCGAAGACTATGGACTCCATTTTTGGTGTCCCCTTTCCTGGTCATATCTATGATTCCTCCACCAAGACGAGGAATGTTCTTATCCGAGCATTGTTATCATGGTTCTGGGCATCTTCTTATCAGAGATGCGAGACAAGCGATCGATTGGCGTTGGGTGGTGCTTCAATGCTGCTAGCTTTTATATGTGATAAATGGTTGAAGAATCGAAATCATACGCAACATAAGAAATTGTGTCTCCATCAGTGACATGATAGGTTCATTATAATATAGTGATGATAACCTCTGAATTTATAAAAATTCGGTCCCTACCTCGTATAAAATGGCAGACATGACTGATAATTTAGTGGTGGATTTTTTTTTTCAATCTTTTAATGCAAGATAACTTGATGGACGATTGAAAGAACGCAAGTGCTCTTTTTTTTTTTTTTCAAGGAGAGTTTCCAAGTGGTTTGCAAAGTTATTTTTTTTTTAAAGAAAAAGATAAACTGCTTCGTTTCCTTCCTCGCAAGGGAGTAAATCGGGTGGTTCTATATACACCCCCCCTATTGCTCAGGACACCCCCCAAAAATTAAAAAAAAATTAAATACTCTCTACACCCCCCTATTTGCTAAGGACACCCCTAAAAAATTAAAAATTCCTAAATTACCCCCCACCCTTCCCACCCCCTCACCTAAATTGCTCTCTACACCCCCCAAACCCCCCCCAACCCCGCTCTTCCCATCCAAAACACCCGCCGGCTTCTCCCTTCCGCCCAAAAAACCTCGCCTCAAGCACCTCCCCGGCCATCTCCCGAGCAACGAGCACCTCGCCGGCGGAGGAGGAGGGGGGAGGCGGAGGAGGAGGACGGGGAGGCGGGGGGAGGCGGAGGGGGAGGTGGGGGATGGGGAGGAGGAGGAAGGAGGACGGGGAGGTGGGGGATGGGGAGGAGGAGGAAGGAGGACGGGGAGGTGGGGGAAGAGGAGTGAGAGGAGGTGGCGGAGGAGGAGGAGGGAGGCGGAGGAGGAGGACGGGGAGGTGGAGGGGGAGGTGGAGGGGAGGAGGGGGGGAGGTGGGGGATGGGGAGGAGGAGGAAGGAGGAAGGGGGGGTGTACTGAGAAAATTTCAAGGGCAATATGGTAAATACACTAAAGGTTAGTTTGGGTATTTTTTTTTTGGTTTTTGGGGGGTGTCCTGAGCAATAGGGGGGGTGTATATAGAACTACCCGAGTAAATCCAGGCGCGAATCCGGTTCATCACTCACTAGATAGTCAAGGTGAAAATATAGACTTATAAATTAGTAAAAATATAGAGCTGTGGAACCTGATATGTATTTTCGTATATAGAAAGAACCTATATCTAATATTATAGGTTAAGCTCTACATGACATCTTTGGTTAATTATTTTGTCCATGAGAATAGTTTAACAAGTCTACTTACTTTATTGATTTTTTATATTTTTCTTTCTTGTAAATTTTTTATAACTAGTTTATGTAAACTTTTCTTTTCTAATAAATATCGGATGGCTTTGCTTACCTATTCATAAAAAAAAAAAAAAAAGCATCCTTGGTCAATTATTTTTTCACTTCCTTCTCATTTGTCTTTTATTCTTTCAAATTCTTAAGAGTTTCTTTTTTTTTACACTTTTTTTTAATTTTTTTTATATAGTTTAAGGAAGAATAAATCTATAAAGAAATGAAATTAGTTTGCCTCCCGAGAATATTGGGTTCGTGTACCTAAAAAGTTGTCGCTTTCTTACGCTACCTGAGAGCACCTAACCCGAACAAAGTTATCAGTATGTGAGAGCATTGATTCATTGAATCGGGTACTATATATGAGTTGGTTTTACTCCATAGTATTAGATTTTTTCCGATATTAATGATGAAACTAACTACAAGCATATAGCACAAAGCTAAATGTTATCACTAAACCATTGTTGGCCAACACAGAGGGCAGATAATGCTACTATCCGTAGCTGTGAGTGCATGATTCTGCTAAATTATGATCCATCTCTCAATATTATTAGCCAACATGAAATAAATCATCAGATGTATCCATCGTTGGTTGCGTCACATTGTACTCTAGATCTTTGGATGCTCGACCCGTGGCAACTTTTTTTTTTTTTTTGCCTAACCTCTTGATGGAGAAAACAAGAAGTTAATCAAAGTTAGGTTTACATATCAATATCAGGATGACAACATGGTGCTAGGATGTTGCCAATTGTCCATAAATAGGTGGAAGTTTTATGTTGATGCAAGAGACAGGGATTTATTTGTTCTTGTTTATTTCCTTAGAATTCTGAATTGATCGCAGGTCTCCTTTCCAAGTTTCGATGAACAGGATGGAAAGCGATTTGTTGTACTACATGCTTAGTTAATTATTCTCTCCCTACTTGTTCTTTTTAAATTTTAAGGTCGGGAAACACTGGACGTTCTGCTGCAATGAAAACTCGATCTCCATCCATTGCCTGAAAGTAAAAGACCGCTTTTGAGAGATGGTGTTTTCACCATCTCAAAACTATTAATAAAAAAGTTGTGCATCTCGGTCAATGCAAAGCTTTCGTCATGATCCATCTAGGGTATCAGGGTTTTTAAATTTTAAGCCAGGTTGTTTGTATTTCGATTTTATCATATTTTGGTAAGTAGTAATGCTTGAAGTTTTCAAAATATTATCGTAACAAACCAGGACCTCATCCAAAATGGTACCGATATGAGACTAAACACATATCTGCACGAGTCCTTACATACTCTCTCTGTTCAAGCTCTGACGTCCTCGTCAGGCTAAGAGTTCATATTCATTCAAATCTAATCACAAACACCATAATAGGCCTGTGGTCGGCCTTCATGAATCCAACTGCAGTGTTCCCTAGTCCACATAGGCTATGGGCTGAGTTCGCTCAGATATTATATAAAACAACCCAGAAGCTCACCCCAAATAACTAGCCGGAAGGTATTATTTGGGTTCCTTAATCCTATATAAGTATCCAAGATCTTCTCGACGAATAACCGATATGAGACTAAACACACTCTCGCACTGGTCCTCACAAGTATTTTTCTTCTTTTATGTAATAATTAAGTTTTAATTAACTATTATAGAATCCGGAAAGAGTCAGATTTATGCAACCATATTTTCATGTGCAAAGAGGCTATTTCTATAAATACTGGATATAGCCTAAAATTGGTTCAATAATTTCCAAGAGCAAGGTTCAATCCAAATAACTCTGCAATTGTATGAACCTATGACGACGTGCCACCGGTCTATGACCTTCCATAGACAAAGGAGGATTAGCAACCGCTGGGATGTTTTGCCAAAAGAACATTTTTTTTCCAAAAAAAAAAAAAGCTTGGATTCTGCCCTGCTCAGCTAGTCTTTGATTTAGTTGAGAAGATAGGAAGTAGGTGGGCAGAGTAAATCGTTTTGAAATTTCTAGGTTAACTTAACAATTTCATGCCTGAGCATCCAACGGCCACGTTTTAAGTGCATGAACTCATAAGATTAAGCGTATATATCTTAGTATATATAACCATCGACCATGTTATCCAAGATAATAACAAACATTAATTAGTTAGTTCGGATAGCTTAACGAAATATCCATGTCTTCTTTTTCCCGTGGGTCCCGGCCACGTAGCTTCCAAAGAAACATTCAAGCCTTATTTGCTTTCCTTTTCTTCTCGGGCCCCACGTGTTAGCTAGTGGGTGGCTTGGTGGGTGATTTTAGGGGCTCTTTTCTTCGCAAAAGAACTCGACAGCTGGCGTAGCTCCACAATATCCATCGCACCGTACGCGTGTCACAGATCTGTCCGCAGCCAGCCAACGCGGGTGGCAAGCGCGGCTGTGCTTTTCTCCGTCCTTATCTCAACATTTCTCCAAGACAGCGTCATGGGAATCATGGGGATAGAAAAATAAACACGCATAATTCTTTTTATCCAGCATCTCTTACACTGAATCCGTCCCCGCTTCTTTCCTTTCTCTCGAGATTTCCGACTCCTTCACGCATCGCATCCACCTCCGCTGCCTGTATCGAAAGAAACCGCTTGCGGGGGAAGGTGGTATTCCGATCACCTGGGAACTTCACCGCCGGCCATGCCGCTCGAAGTTATTAATATTTAGACAATTAAACATGTCATCATCTAATGATACAAAGCCAACTTTAGTTCGTTTATTGAAATGACGACACAGGCATCTTTTATTGAAGAGTAAATCAAAACAAGTGACATCAGAAGAAGAAGAAGAAAAGAAACAACCTCTCTTCCTCATCTCTAGACACACACAGACAAATTAACCGACCACACACACGAAACACTCGGTCCCAGTACTTTTATCTCCCAAGCACACCCAGTGGGGGCTAACCCCTGATCCAGAGCCACACAGTGGGGGCCACCAAGGCTTCAGCCCATCCAGCGACCGCCGGATGAAGGCTTCAGCCAGATCTTATTTACTTACTAATAATACTATTGTATTTGGAGATAATAATTAGATGGCGAGGACGAGGCCGGGGAGGGACTTCCGGTCCCGGTCGGGGAGCTTGCTCTGCCAGACGGGCAGGCAGTGAGGCATGGGCACGTTGGAAGACGAGGAGTCGCGGGCGCCGACGCGGGTGACGGTGAGGGAGGTGTTGAAGTACTCCCTGACCTGGGTGATTATCCCATCCGGGGTGACGGTCCAGGCGTGGACCCAGTAGACGGAGCGGGGGCGGTCGGTGCCCTCGACGAGCACGGTGGAGCCGAATGCCTCGATGGAGAGGGGGGCGAACTCGAAGGACTCCTCTGGAGAGGCGCCGGTGAGCAGGCGCATCATGTGCTGGTGGGAAGGGGGGCCATGGAACCACCACTCGATGTCCGGGGCCAGCAGCTCGTGCACCTTCTCCACGTCCCGCGCGTTTAACGCCTCATACAGCGCTCGCACCACCCACTTGTGCCTCTCTTCCTGTGTCTCCACAGCTTCTATCTCGTCTTGGTTAGCCAGCTCCGAACGAGCCCCTCGGCTCTAGCTTCCCTAACAACAACAACAACAACAAAGAAGAAAAAGAAGAAGAAGAAGAAGAAGGGGGGAGGGGAGAGAGAAGAAGAAGAAGAAGTTAGGAAATACTAAAAAGGTTGAGAGTTTGGGCTTTGAGAGAGGAGCAGCTTGATTAGGGATCAAGGATCGGGCAGGGGAGGAGGAGGGTGGTGGGGTTGGGCTTTTATGGAGGAAAGCGGGTTGGGGTGGAGACTCGGATGGGGTGTGGGGCGTGGAACACAGGGGACAGTGCAAGGTTGTGACGTGTATGTGGTCGGTTCCTACCGGCCTGTAAGAAACAGTCAAAAGTCAAGCCACTTATTTTGACGAACTCGTGTGGTGTTAAAAAGAACCTGATAGGCGCCGGTGCATTAGTTCTAATATGATCGCACCCAGTCAAGCCCTAATGGTTTTTACGGATCAACATAGTCATGTTCGTAGGAGACGCGGCAATAGCGATTGACTAGATCTAAAGAGCACCGGCACTGTGGTTGAATGGCACATCTTGCTTCGAGATATTCGGACTATGACTGGTGGTGTTGTTGCTTTTCAAGCCAAACATATTTATAAAAAGGTCAATGGAGCTGCGGATTGGGTGGTCTTATATATGGCTGACGACTCTAAGAGGCCCTATGATTGGTGAGGGAAAGTTGCCTAGAGCGTTCTATGACTTATTATTTTTTGACTTTCTTTTGGATGTATTCACACTAAAAGTGTACGGGTGACTTAATACGCGTGAAATGGCAAGCAACCGATTTTGTCCTCATAGATCAGCCTTTGCGCGTCTCCGAGGTCATGGCATCGGGGAAGGCAAATTAGTGTGCGGTTCTTATATAGGATAAGAGATTTATATAAGATATTTAGTCACTCATTGCACAAAAATTGCTGGCATTTTCCTATGATTTTCTTACATGTTCCTGATGTGGGAGACAACTGTTGCCATTCATTTTTTTTTTTGAAATGTTTTTCATCCAATTTTAGCAATGAAGGATGGTTGATTTCCACAAATTTTTATTGCATGATGCATTATAGGGAAAACAAAATGACAATGCAGCACAACCACAAGATAGTTAAATATTTCTTATCATAATATGGTGCAATGAGAAGAGCCGTATTATACGAGGCTGAGGATGTTGACATAACTATGGAGCAAAATACGGAATAAAATGATTAAAAGAAGTAATTTAGAAAAGTTGCAGAAGTTTGCTTTGGTTGGAGATGGGAGGGTTGCCAGATTTACAAGTTTTATGGAGTGAAATATGGAATGCAAGGTCAAATTTAAGATAAGATCAAATTTAAGATAGGAGGGTGCCATATTTTATATGGTCATGGATAACAACACCCGATCATGATGTTCGGCTAGCCGATATTGCCATTCATGTGGGCCCGTTGATGTTGTGCAGAGTTACATTGGTCTCACCATGCGAATGGAAATATGTGACATATACGGTGAAGAAAATCCAAGTAGCATGACGTTGGACAATGTTTAAGAGATAGCACGTCTTTTCCATATCTTTCCATTTAGTTCTTATAGCCTTTTTTTTAATCCAATTTATCCCACAAGCACATCCTTAGGCTTGAATCTGATGTCACACCTCATCACTCTACTCCAGTTAGGCAATCAGGGGACCTCTGTTTCATGAAACAGGTCCTATCTATTTTTGAAAATTAGGATTAAGATTAGATTGAATACGAATTAGATATCAGTATTTCGATATCTATAGTTATTTTGTTTGATGAATACATACATGTGCGGATATGGATTCAAGTCGAATGTAAAAATACATATTTATTTTTTTAAATGGATATGAATATAAATTGGATATCATAAATATGAGTATAAATACAGATATAAATTGGACAATTAAACTTTATGACCATGAAATCAAAAATATTACTGAATAGATATTTAATCAAGTTAATAATATATTTACATGATTATTTATTTTTCATAAAAGCTTACAAGTATTTTATAGAATTAAATAGAATTACAAATGCCATCGGAGTAGTTATCTATTTAAAAATTTATGAGTATTTTATAGAATTAAATAGGATTACAAATCTAATTGAATATTCTGATATGAATCTGGTAGTTTTCTACTCACATTTATAACTATTTTTTAACGAATATAAATATAAATATGGATATTAGTCAAATGCTCAAATTTTTATCCGTATTCGAATAAATTTGAATATAGAAATACATCCACATGAATATTTTTTGGTGTATTTTTATCTTTTTTGAGAACCTTACAGCGAGAGAAAGCTTGTGAAGTATCAAAGGCCGGCCCACATCACTTTGTCACCGCTACCTTTTTCTTGTTTCCTTTCTTTCTACATTACGTCATTACCACCCTCCACGTTTAAAAGCTGTGCAAGAGCTAAAACGAGTCATGGAGGTCCGATTTTGATATCTTGTTTTTCATGGTCATCTCCCCATCGTGCCAACTAAGAAAGGAGCGAAAGCAACGGCTCTGGGGGCCCTTCGGTTGTCGTCCTGCATTGGCTTGTGAGAACGACTTCTTTCCTTCACAACCAATTACGATGTTACGAGGCCAATATCTATTGTTTCTTCCTTGATTAAATTTTGGAGGGCATATCATCTTACTTTTATTATCCAACGATTGGATTTTCCTTTGGAAAGGTATTGTGCCTGATGCTAGACGAGACAACACGTAGCTCTCCACTATCCACTATTCACTATTTGGAGGATAACAGATCCTTTTATCTCTGGTAATGTGATGGGAACAAGCTCCAATAACAATATGGATATGTGAAGTAGGGGGTCCAGGGATTCATCCAAACCTTGTATTGTGGTCTCCCAGTATTCGGTCTTATTTCAGTCAGGTCTAGATGGTTCATTTACTCATCATTCTGGCTCCTAGACTTCCAGGATTTGTGTTAGTTCAAGCTGCTTTTATATGCTATTTTTCATTTAAGTTATAGGCTTCTAGCTGCTTCTAGTGGTCATACCTCTCTGCCTAGAAGCAACTAGATATCCTAGGTTTCAATTTGAGAAGGTGCATGTCCGATCGTTTATCCCCAACTATTGGACCTGAATAATTCTAGTATATTTAGGCCTTTTTGACTATCTCTTTAAAAGAAAATTAATCTATTAAAAGATGTTAAGTTTAAGACATGCATGAATCGACCCATTTCAAGTCCATTTGAGGTGATGCTTAATCCTGTTCGAGAGGTGTATGCGTCTAAACTTGTCACAATTTAGATCCTCATACCAAAAAGCTAGCTGGAAGATACTATTTGGATTTCTTGATTTTATAAAAGTATCCAAATTCTACCCAGCGAATAACCGATGTGAGACTAACCATACGCCCGCACGGACCCTTACAGAACTACTCTAGAGAGAAAGTTCTCCAACTTATAGACAATCGGCATAAAAGATTAGCAATATAAGCTAATCAATATTTTTGGACAATTTTTATTATTATTACTCTTGTTTTAAGAATGCTGTAAGCTGACATATAATGCATCTAATGTCAATAGATATGCAACAAGTAGGAGCGCATAGCAGAGGGAATATATCAACATTATGCGCAGAGTCCTGGCTGGTGGGGTTGCAATTGGCTTCATAAGTAGAATTGTAGAAGCAATCAAGACGAAGTTGCACAAAGCAAAAGATTTTGTGACTGCTTCTTTTCTTGGAGATTTATGTAGGGGTTAATTATATGTCAAGGGTGCACAAGATTCACCCATCATCCTCTCAAAATAACTAGTTATGTGGTTGGTTTGTTATTTATTGTGCATTTTTATGCCAATTATTATATTCTATAAGAAAAGACAAGACATCGCAGGGGACCTTAATAGATTGATCTTTTATGCTTGGTTTGCATTTGGAGGAATAAATGGTGATGATCATGAAAGATCGCAAAATTGGAAAAGTTTTCTCGATGACGCTTACATATCGAATTAGCTACCTAAGACCATTTTTTTCTTAAAAAAGTTGTTTGAATGACGCCAATCCCGCTTTCCGCCATGGCCATGAGACTTTAGGAAGCAGGTGTGGGGGACAATGACGTGACCCTTGAAATGGGATAGGCATCTACCGGAGATTCTCGTTGCCGGAGGAATCTATGCTCTTTATATATTCCAAGTGTATCCACGCTTGAAGAAGACAAAATATTCTTAATTGGATAATATGAAGACAAATCCCCCCCCCCCCCCCCCCCCCCCCCTACTGAGTTTATCTTTTTATAAAAATATTCCTAGTGGGAAAATTAATTCCAACATGTTGTGATTAGAAAAGTTTTCTAAGAAAAAGTTGTGCTTAAGAAAGTTGATGCTCCCAAGCACCGACAGATGACCGGTTGTGACGTTAACTTTTTGTTTCACCCTGCCAAAATTAACCTTTGTGTCAGGTGAAACGCCTCCACGGGTAGATCTCGGATACGTGTACTTTAGATGCATCCTCCTACGTTAACATGCTGTCAATTTGTGAAACTACGCTATGTGTTGCTTCCTACTAAAACAATTGATTGAGAATTGGGATATGGTATCATTAATTTTGATGAAAATTGGGATATGGTAAATGAATTAAAGAGTGAAATTTTTTACAAGAAAATTGATTATAAATTTCGTGCATATAACAGACTTGATGCACAATTTACGTATCTCGCATGTGAGAGCAAGATGTATCAACTAAATGCGGGCTTCAAATAAACATTAGATCAATAAATGGTTCCTGGATTGGAAATATGCACAAATTTTTGCGCACCTTCGGATCCTTCACCTTCATTAACCTAGATCCGATCCTAATATTTTATCCCCTTAGGTGGTTCCTGGCTTAAGAAAAGCTAGGTGTTCATTCCCATCACCTACATGGGGCAGCCCACATCTTAAATTGACTATGGTTTTTTAGATATTGCAAGGACAAGGTAAATGCTGAGCTAAAAATTACAGCATCTCCCAGTGATGGATTGTATCAATCATTGAATTCATTTTTTCACTATATGTCTCTGCACATTATACAAATGGATAAATTTCAATTTAAACCCCTGTGATTATGATAAACGTAAAGATCGTAAACCTAAAAAAGACCCTGGCCAACTCTAGCAAGGATTTGAGAACTGCTACACTCTACACTTGGTCCAACTTTTGTTCTTCAAATTGATCCTTCTTTGTGGGATGTGGGGTTGGTTGCTTTTTAAATACTTCAATACTATACGAGACACCACCATCAACCTGCAAGAAATAGGAGCATTAACAGAACTGCAAGCATGTTCTGCAGTGAAGTAATAGTTTTGCTGCTCCGATGAACAAAAAACAGAAGAACTTAGCATCCGGGGACATACCTGTAATTGATCTTATGAATTATTACATACTAATGCTATGAACAGCACTTCGGTGGGGGTTCTTTCTCAGGCTCATCATCTACAGTAAGAATCCCTCCTCTAGGTCCAGCAGGTGACAAGCCTCAGCACTATTTATCTTCTGTTGCAATACTCCTGCAAGACTGACAGATGAGTACACAGCATACAGAATCCATTCAGTGATTTTTTCCAAGAAAATGCCACAGATGAAATCTCAGGAGAAATAATGGGACTTCTTTTTGAACATTGGACTTTGAACACAGCAGCCTGATCATATATTTCCCAAACACCTCTCCATGAATAAAAGATCACGCCCAAAATCTCGCAAGTTGAATTTCTTTGATTGCTCTCTTACTAGAAATCCTATGCCTGTTTTAAAAATTTATTTTTACTGGAAACTACAAGAACTGGCGGATCTGTGTTCATAGTAAAATCATCCGGCAGAGTAGATGCTTGCCCCACTATTGATAGTTTCATATGAGATGAGGTTTGTTTGCAGCCAAGGTTTCTTTACGTTTAACTCTGTGAGCACCCGTGCGGGTGTGTGTTTAATTTCATATTGATTATTCGCTAGATAAATCTTGGATACTTATACAGAATTAAAGAACCCGAATAATACTTTCCGACTAGCTCTTTTGAATAAGGTTCTAAATTGTTACAAATGGTATCAGAGCAGACCTAACCCATAACTTATGTGGACTAGAGAACACTGCAACACGAATTTATTGGAACTGACCACGGGCAGATCGTGGTGCTTGTGACTAGATTTGAAACCGAATGATACCTTTTGATTAGCCTTTTTGGATAATATACTATTTTTTTCTGACTAAAAAAATAATAAACTATAAATCATTAAATATCAGTACTAGATGACCTAGCGGCGAGCGCTCTCTATTTTCCAAAATTGGATGAATATGAAATCAGCCGAAAAGCACAAGGAGGCAAAAAAATGGCTGGAAAGAAGTGAGATTCAGCCACCAATTTTTGAATGAAGCACTTCAGATCCCAGGCTGCCTAATGTACAGTAAAACTAACATTAAAACTAACATTCACTTGAACATTGTCCTAAAGACAAATGCCATGAAAATGAGAAAGATTGGCAGATAACCTTAAATCTGTAACTTAAAAAACTTTTTTCTATTCTCAAGTGGATCTGTACATAGATAGCAAAATTTAAGCAATAGGAAAGACAGATTACCTAAAAATTAAATAATGGTCAAAGTAGCTTGATATGTCAAGAAGGGATCTTCAATGTGACATGGTGAAATAAACTTAAGAACATCAATATAAGTGACATCTTTTTTCTAAATTTTCTCATCAGCCAGGAAAATTTGTAAGCAACATTTTACCAAAATTTTGCTTATATTAGAAACATCCATTTCTTGCCACAACTGAAGCTCACAAATTGCAATATCAAGGAAGACTTCATCTATTCCAGTCCCAGATTTTGCAGATGCGAGGAAAAGTCTTGCTCCAATTGTTGCTGCATAGCTGCAAAAAGGGCATATATAAACTAGTCAAATAAGGCATTTCAAAGAAAGAATGAAGTCTTCATACTCTAAACTTAAAAAGCATATGGCCACAGCACGCGGAATTATGCAAAAGCAACTTTATTAATGGTATTTAGATGAACTATATTGACATTGTTTACCTCAGAGGAAAACAAAAATATCAAACTAACAAAAATTCATGACAAAATTTGACAATACAAAACCTTGATGCAGATCAGGGACAACCAAATTAATGAAGAATTAAACAGATAAATATGGACTATTAGAATCTAAAATATCAATCGATGAGGAACAGCAAATGGATTTGAATATTTAGGCTCTAAACAACAGGAGAATCAGATGCACTATAGTACGAATACAAATGCATAAGTTGGAAGGAGCTCAACAAAAATCAAAAACCTCCTCTTTCTTTTTTCTTTATTATTTTTTTTAATACCACTGGAGGCAAAGCCTCAAAATCTACAAAAGAATCACACCTACAAAAGTCAGTAGCAGTAAGAGTAGCCAAATCAATCTCTAGGACTGCACCACCACTGAAAGCTACATGCCAACATCCATCAAAGCGCCCCTTCCAGCCAGCCAATCCACTGGCTGATTTATGCATTTTAAATATAAATCACATGGAAACTCTGTGGGAACCAATAATGTGCCAAATATCAAAAAGAAGAAGGCTATAAGTGTTAGAACCATTACTCTCGTCGGATGACTCCTCCTCTCAGCAGACTTCCAACGGCTAGTGAGCAGTTCCTCCCAACCTCCCAACGGCTCAGCAGCTTCGAGGTTCTCCCCTTCACGTGGCTACTCACTGGATTATTCTTCCCATGAGTTGTCTGAGGAGTATTCCCACGAGCAGCTTCTTCCAGTTATAACAATATTCTGTTGTAACAGTAGTTTGTTTTTAAACTGTTTCTCTTTCTGAAACACTAAAGCTTTCTCTCTCTGAAACTCTATATATTTGAATGAACAGTGTAAGGTTTGGTGAGTTAGCCAAACTAGTTATTCAACTGTCCTATTATTTCTTACATGGTATCAGAGCTAAAAAGCTCACGCTTGATCCTGGTATAAGCTTCCATACTTCTCACAAATGGCTGCCTCAGAAACCACTTCTTCCTTCACCCCACGAGATTCCTCTCTACCATTTCTCATGCCCAATATTGCACAGCTTATCTCTGTAAAACTGGATGGCTCCAATTATCTTGTTTGGAGATCTCAGTTCCTACCGGTGCTTAGAAGCCATGATTTGTTGGGTATTGTGGATGGCTCTGAAGCATGTCCTCCCAGCATTCTTCCTGATGGCTCATCAAATCCGGCGTTTATAGTATGGAATAAGAAGGACCAATGCTTACTGAGTTGGTTCCTGTCTTCACTTTCAGAAAAACTTATCTCTACCGTTTATGGCTTGGATACTTCCAGGCAGGTATGGGGTGCTCTCGCAACCCGTTTTTCTTCTCAATCTAGATCTCGCCTTGCCCATATCCGGCGTCAACTTCAAACTCTTTCTCAAACCAACAAAGGTTGCATGGAGTACCTTGAATACGCCAAGTCTTTGGCAGATCAACTTGCTGCTGCTGGAAAACCAGTAGATGATCAAGATCTGATCTCATATGTTCTTGGTGGTCTGCATCCAACATTTAATCCGTTTGTGACTTCCTTCAACTTTGCCTCCCGAGACAAAGACTTTTCATTGGAAGATTTTCAAGCTGAGCTGTTGAGTTATGAGTCCATGCTTGATATTCAGAATGTCTCTCTTCATTCTGATAATGCTCAGTTTGCCATGGCAGCTATGAAATCAAAGCCTTCAAATTTCATAAGAAAGCCAAAACCTCAGAACAATATCACTCGGCTACAACAACAAACTCCAACTGGAGGTCCCACCAATCGCTCACCAAAGTTTGCATCTCGACTCAATGTAAACATGAATACTACAACTCCTGTATGCCAGATTTGCAACAAACCACGGCACACTGCAATTGATTGCTACCACAGGTTTGATTACTCCTATCAAGGTCGCCTTCCACCATCTGATCTTGCAGCAATGGTCGCTGAGGCTAATTCTGCTTATGAACATCAAGTCTGGTATGCAGACAGTGGGGCGAATGCACATATTACCCCTGAGGCTTCTAATCTCATACACCAACAGCAGGTTCAAGGAGGTGATACTGTCACTGTGGGAAATGGCTCAGGTTTGCCAATAACAAGCATTGGTTCCTCCTTCCTTCACGTTGGACATTCCATATTTAATTTGTCTAACGTTTTACATTGTCCTACTGCTTCTACAAACCTACTGTCAATCAACAAATTTTGCCTAGACAATGATTGTTATTTTGTACTCACTGAGTGTGATTTTACTGTGAAGGAGAATCAAACAAACCGAACACTACTCCATGGACAGGTTGAGAATGGACTCTACCCAGTTGCTGATCAAAAGAGCTCTCAAAACAAGTTAACATGCCTCACTGCCAATTTAGGTGTCAGTTCATCCCTTGATACTTGGCATTCACGGTTAGGACATCCCTCCAACAGTGTTCTAGAACATCTGCTGCGTCTCAAACTTCTTTCTGTCAATAAATCTTCTAAGCATTTGGGGTTTTGTTCTTCCTGTCAACTTGGCAAAGGGAAGCATCTACCCTTTACCGATTCTACACGACAGTCCACAGTCCCTTTAGCTCTTATTCACTCAGATGTTTGGACCTCCCCAGTACCATCAGTGAGTGGCTGTCGATTTTATGTCATATTTGTTGATGATTTTTCTCGTTTCTCCTGGTTGTATCCTCTTCGTCATAAGTCTGATGTATTTCCTACTTTTGTGAAATTCAAAACTCTTGTCGAAAACTTATTCTCTTGTTGCATCAAACAGTTGCAAACTGATAATGGTGGCGAGTTTTTGTCTACCCAGTTTACTGGGTTCTTAGCTCATCATGGCATTTACCATCGCTTAACTTGTCCATATACATCCCAGCAAAATGGGATTGCTGAACGCAAACATCGCCACATTCAAGAAATGGGTCTTACTCTGTTAGCTCAATCACATCTTTCACCACAATATTGGGTAGATGCCTTTCAAACCGCAGTGTTTTTAATCAATCGTTTACCTACCAAAGTCTTACACCATACCACTCCTTATTTTTTGCTTTTTCGGCAGCTTCCGAAGTATTCTGATTTACGAATCTTTGGCTGTTCTTGCTATCCTCTCTTACGACCTTATAACGCCCACAAGTTAGCATTTCGAAGCAAACGCTGTGTCTTTTTAGGTTACTCTAGCAATCATCGTGGTTATCGTTGTCTTGATCTTCTTACTGGTCGCGTGTTTGTCTCTCGTCATGTTATCTTTGATGAGCATTCTTTTCCAGCATCAGTGGTGGATCTGCACTCAGCCAACCCACGGAGCTTGCTTCCTACTAGTAATCTTCTTATTCCCAACCACGTGGTACATCCTCCTACTTCTCCTTCTACTTCCCCAACTCTTTCACTGGTAGATATTTCCCTCCCTCCACATTCACCCACCTCTGGTCCAGATTGTTTGTTACAAGGGGCTTCTACTCCTCCGGCTGATACCAACTTTTATTCTCCACCTACCACCAGACCAGACTCATTACTCTCTACTTCACTCAATACCTCTTCTGATCTCCCACTTCGCCACACCATGGTAACCCGCTCTCAAACCGGCAACTCCAAACCCAAACAATTCCCAGATTACAAAGTCTTTCATTCCACCCGTTATCCCTTACATGCTCTCTCTACTGTCCATGATTCTGAACCCACATGCTTTACAAAGGCAGTTTCTCATCCTCAATGGCGCGCTGCTATGGGTATGGAGATTGATGCTTTACTGCAAAATGGCACTTGGTCCTTATGTCCACGGCCTACAGATCATCGCATTGTTCGAAACAAATGGGTGTACAAAATAAAGCGACGCCCTGATGGATCTGTGGAGAGATTTAAAGCCCGGTTGGTTGCCAAGGGCTTTGACCAGCAGGATGGAGTTGATTATCATGAGACTTTCAGTCCGGTCATCAAACCATCCACCATTCGGCTTATCTTGGCTCTTGCTGTTTCTTTTAATTGGCCGATTCGCCAATTGGATGTCTCCAATGCCTTTCTTCATGGTGTTTTGGATGAGGAGGTATACATGGAGCAACCGAGGGGATTTGTTGATTCCTCCCATCCAGACTTTGTCTGTCGTTTGCACAAATCCCTTTATGGCCTTAAACAAGCTCCCCGGGCCTGGTTCAGAAAGCTTTCTCAACAGCTACTAGCATTTGGGTTTACTGAATCCTCTGTGGACTACTCCCTCTTTACTCTTCATTCTATGGGGTTTTCTCTTTTTGTGTTAGTTTACGTTGATGACATCCTTGTCACCGGTTCTGATTCTGGTGCCATTATGAATTTACTTACTTACTTACAATCCTGCTTTCCTCTAAAGGATCTTGGGACTTTAAGCTACTTTTTGGGTGTTGAAGCTTCACGAACTTCCACCATGTTACATCTGAAACAATCCAAGTATATCTTTGATCTGCTGCTCCGATCCAAGATGGAAGGTGCTAAGCCTTTGTCTTCTCCGCTCGCGTCTGGTCAGAAGCTTTCTGCTCTTGATGGTGATTTGTTATCTGATCCTACTGAGTATCGTCAGATCGTTGGTGCATTACAATACTGCACCATCACCCGTCCAGACATCTCCTTTGCAGTCAACCAGCTCTGCCAGTTTATGCATGCTCCAAGAACACCACATTGGGTTGCTACCAAACGTGTTCTTCGTTACCTCAAAGGCACCATTGACTTTGGTTTACTATATTCACCTTCATCTGTCACTTTACATGCTTACAGTGACTCTGACTGGGCTGGCAATCCTGATGATCGACGTTCCACCAGTGGCTATGGCATTTTTCTTGGTCAGAATCTTGTCTCCTGGAGCGCTAAGAAGCAATCTGTGGTGTCTCGATCCAGCACGGAGGCGGAGTATAGGTCCATGGCTCTTGCTACGGCTGAGCTTTACTGGATCAGGATGTTGCTTCATGAGTTTCGAATTTCCTTGCCATCCCCTCCTACTTTATGGTGTGACAACATCGGTGCACTAGCTCTGGCATCCAATCCGGTTTTCCATGCTAGGACCAAACATATAGAAGTTGATTATCATTTCATCCGAGAAAAGGTTGTGAACAAAGACATTGATGTTCACTACATTGCCACTCAAGATCAGGTGGCTGATATTTTTACAAAAGGTCTTTCAGCTTCTCGGTTCGGTCTCTTGCGATCCAAACTGATGGTTTGTCCCCTCCCATCAGTTTGCCGGGGGGTGTTAGAACCATTACTCTCGTCGGATGACTCCTCCTCTCAGCAGACTTCCAACGGCTAGTGAGCAGTTCCTCCCAACCTCCCAACGGCTCAGCAGCTTCGAGGTTCTCCCCTTCACGTGGCTACTCACTGGATTATTCTTCCCATGAGTTGTCTGAGGAGTATTCCCACGAGCAGCTTCTTCCAGTTATAACAATATTCTGTTGTAACAGTAGTTTGTTTTTAAACTGTTTCTCTTTCTGAAACACTAAAGCTTTCTCTCTCTGAAACTCTATATATTTGAATGAACAGTGTAAGGTTTGGTGAGTTAGCCAAACTAGTTATTCAACTGTCCTATTATTTCTTACAATAAGATGGGCCAAGCAAATGAATACATTCATGCAATGTATTGCAGTCATTTAGTCACTTCCAATTTAGATGTGTTGAGCTGAGAATCCACTGCATGCAACTCTTTTAAGTCCCTCCCACTGCTTGTAACTCGGCCAAGGGCATCAATCCATGCTGAAGACATCTCGCACCGGCATATTAAACCTGATCATGATGGTCTGTGGGTTTAACTATGAACCCTTCACTTTAAAGAGCCGACATTGGCAAGAATCTAGTGCTTCAATATTTGATGAGCATCCAGGCAAAGCCTCTCAAATTGGCTGCAGTGTCTCTTCTACAGATCAACTTGAAGATTAATTTGCAGCAAGGTTTTAATTTTTACCACCTGAAACCAGTTTACTGGAAAATTTGAGAAATAAAGGAATCATATGTAGCTATCTAGAGGTGATCAAATGAGTTGATGATCAGTCTTCCTAATTGAAGATAATTCGATGTTTCTAATAAGTTTTGTAGTCCAATATTCACCAACACGTTAGTGCATTGCATGCTACAGACTTCATACTCCTGTATGAGCAGAGCACCATATTCTAAGATTTCCATAAATTTTGGTGGCACTGTCGTAATGTTAAAGTTCACAGTTAAACACCATATTTTCCAGAACCAGAGTTGAAATGGTCATTCTGACTCTCCTTATACACATGCAAACAAATGTCGGGAACTTTATGCAAGAAAGGAAACAATATGCATCTATAGCAACTTATCCAACACATTAAATAACATGGTTCAAGCTAATGTGTGTTATAATAGCAGTCACAACAGTTTCATAGACCCCATTAATGTTATATATATGCATAGTAGGAATTTCAATATCTGCAGTTGTTCAGCTGTTATCCCGTTATAAAAGCCGTATAATGAGAATAACAATCAGTATTTGACATTTTCACATTTCATGCTCAATCATATAATATATTCCGATTCAATTCTCCACGTCAAATCAGAAAATAATATTTCATTCTATGAACAGTGACATAATCACATAATGATGCCATTATTTGACAGTTATTGTCCATTATCTTGTTATAAAAGCTGGTAATGGCTGCTATAGCAGTTATTCCTGGTGATTCCGGTCCAGCATTGGACATGGCAAATCATGGACAAAATATATTATAACATGAAATGACTTCTTTTTTTTGTTGGTGGAGAAGTATCAGCACCATTGGAACCTCAGGAGAACTGCCATATGACATCTGAATACGTTTTAAGATGAATCTAATAAGATCAAATGTAAACATGAAGCTTCATCAAATCTGCTCATGGCTGATTTTGCATACCTGATTTCAATTACAGCCAGCGGAAGAATCATGTTTTAGAGAGACGGGGAGAGGCAGGGAAGACTGGAGGAAGCACATGAGAGAGAGATCATAATTAAAATTATACACTTAGAATTTTACAAGAGAAGCAACAACGTTGTATGATGACTTCATCACCCCATATCAGAAAACAACTTGACCTGCATGAATGCCTGCTTGAAACATTGAAGCCCAAGAATTTTGCATATACTTGATATGTGCACCAAAAAGCCGTCATAATATGTTAACATATTAAATTTAATGATGTCCATCTTGTATACCAAATGTATGCATTTGATATACATTTTACCAAATGTGTAAAAGAGTTATATGGCCTTGTGTCTTGTTTTACTACCAAAGAGCAATATGGATTTGCATTTGTTTTATTAACCTTTCAGCTTCTCGAAATCAAACTTCTTTGATCTAACCAACTCACTTTTATTTGCAGCTATTGCCATGACTATATTTTTGGGAGCCATCTGTTGAAGTTCTTTAACCCATTTCCTAACTTGAACAGAAGTATCACGGTCTGCGATGTCATATACTAAAAGAGCTGCTGCAGTCACCAATTAAAGGACATTGTCTCAGTCACTCATGATCATCAAAAATCAACACATAAGTTTGAGGTTGCTTACGCATGCAATAAATACATCAATGAGAGAGAAGATGGCTAAGTGAGGTTGGATACCGACCATCTGCATCCTGATAGTATATGGAGGACCTAGAGTATGAAATTGTTCCTGTCCAGTGGGATCCTACCAAGAAGGAAATGATCCAATGTTGCAGTCTGACAATACATACCTGCTAGTATAAGTTTAAAGATAGATTGCTAAGATCCTAAAATCACGATAATTTAAAGACAAATCAAAGATCCAAAATGTGATACAAAATGTCATTCACTTTCATGATACCAAAAATATAAAAAGGGCATGTACGTAGAATAGATCCCTTGAAATTAAGTGCCCAAACCAGATACAATATCAGAAGCAAGAAGATTAAGAATATGATTCCTGGGAATCAGATTCCTAGGAAGAGGATACCTAGGAAAGCACTTTTGGCATGTTTGGTTAATCATGGGAAAGTGACAAATTTCCAAAGTGCTTATGTTTGGTTGACCATCCACTTTCCTAGGAAAGTTATGTATAATTCCTATTATGCCCTTAATAAAAATTAGGTCTTTAATGCCTCTTTAATGCTTCTTTAATGCTGAAGGGTCTTTTTGGGAAAAAATAAAAAAGGAGTGATTCCCACCTCATGGGAAAGTAACTTTCCCATGTTTCTCATGGGAAAGACTTTCCCATGAAATGTGGGAATCATATTCCCATGGGAATACAACTTTCCCATCTCTCTCCTTTGAAAACTCCAACCAAACAAGAGGCATTTCATTACTTTTCCGTTGACCACACTTTCCCCCCTCTTTTTCCTGCGAACCAAACGAGCCCTAAGAAGGAAATAGTGAGGAAAGGTTGGAATTCTTACTATGCTAATTGATTATATTCTTATTACTTATGGTGTAGCAGTTCGGAATTTTTACTATACTGTAAAGTTTATAACCCCCTTCCTGTTTCTCCTTTTTAGAGTTGTAGGTTGCATAATTCTTGGCTATGGTTGATACCATAAGTGGAAGAGGTAAATAGATATAGTATCACTAATACTGGTTGGATGCTGAAATTGAATTAGTTTTATTGTTTGTTATGAATTGAGATAATTATTGTTCACAAATATTAAGGTTGTGATAATTTTTTTTAGCTTAGCATATTTTCTAAGGCTATATCCTAGAAAGTGTGCAGTCGTATCGTGTTCCGAACCTATGTGGTGGGTTTGGGGTGTGACAAAATTATTGTGATTTAAATATAGTAGGAAGATAGGGAAACCACTACCAACTAGTTTTCAATGGTTTTTCTCTTGCTGCTCACAGGTTACATATATTTCTTTTTTTCCATCAAACCCTTTAAATACTTCCACATTTTTCCCATCAAGGTCATTTTCTACGGGCCAGTCTAGCAAAATCGGACTCGAGCTGTCCTGACGTCTCTAGTAATAGCCTGTTATTTTGGTCTAATGGGCCGGCCTGAAGAGGACAGGCCCATTAGCATTTGGCTGTAACCGAGCCACGATCGACCGATCGTGGGAGAGTGGGAGAGTGGGAGAATAATCTCCAACCTCCGCGATCGTGCTGAGTTGTGGTGAGAGCTTGCATCCCGAGCGGGGGCGTTTGGGTGCAGAGGCTCCGTGAGGCGGCGGCGCCGGCGGAGGAGGGACCGGAGGCGTCCGGGAGGAGGAGAGGGCTCGATCCCCGCTGCATCGCTGCCCACTCCTGCGGATCCGGCGCCCACGACCGGTAGTCCACCCTCCTTCGTTTCCCCAGGCTCTCCGACAGCGTGCAGGAGGCGAAGGCGTTGGCTGCTGCGGCGTCTATCTGGGCGGGGATCTCATCACCACCTATCAAACGGGTTCCGGGTGGCGCCGGTCGGAGTAGCTTCCACTGATGTGGAGGATGACGATGAGGGAGATGGTGATGATGATGCTGTGGGGTCTTCGGGTGTCAAGGGAGAGGCCTCTTCGGTCGAGGCATCGAGGAAGACTACATCCTCTAGGGACGAGGCCTCCCGCCTCCGTCTCCATCAGCAATGCCAGCGATCTAGAGTTGACACAGTGGGTGGAGCAGGATGAGCCTGGAGTTTACATCACCATCCGAGAGTTGGCTGATGGGACCCGAGAGAATCATCGGGTTCGATTCAGCCGAGAAAGGTTTGGGGAGGTGTATGCCAAGCTGTGGTGGGAGGAATACAGAGGGAGGATACAGCCTCAGTAAGAATCGGGTAGGGGAAGCCCATCGAAGTCATTGGAAATAGACTTGGGCATCGGCCGTGCCGGGCCGGCCCAGCCCAGGCCCACCGGGCCGGGGGTCTAAACGGGCCGTGCCTGGCCCGGCCCGCTTCGTTAGCGGGCCGTGCCAGACACGGCCCGCTCAGCAGAAAACCGAAGCCTGGCACGGCCCGCTCAGCAGAAAACCGAAGCCCGGCCCGGCCCCAGGCCCGTCGATTGGCGGGCCGGGCCCGGCACGCCCGTCTGGAGAGGGGGGAGAAAATAGCCGTTTCCAACGGCTATTTTGGGATTTTTCCAAAAATGCCCCTCCCAACAGTCCAAAAACAGCTAAATTGAGGGGTATTTTGGGCTAAATTGAGGGGTATTTTGTGTATGTTAATGGAGACGGGCCGTGCCTTGCACGGCCCGGGCCCGGTTCAGGCCCTTGCCTGAACCGGGCCTGGCTCGCGGGCCGTGCCCGGCCCAGGCCCTTATGGGCTGTGCCGGGCTGGCCCGCGGGCCGTGCCGTGCTTGGCCCGCGGGCCAAGAAGCGGGCCGTGCCAGCCCAGGCCCTAATGGGCCGTGCCGGGCTCGGCCCGCGGGCCAGAAAACCGTGACCCAGCACGACCCCCTTGAATGGGCCGTGCCAGGCACGGCCCGGTACTGTAGCAAGCGGGCCGTGCCAGGCACGACCCGCTTCGTGCCGGACCGTGCCGGGCCATGGGCGGCCTGGCCCAGTGCCCAAGTCTAATTGGAAATATCATCCAAGGCTTGGGGTTAGAATCGGAAGAACACTGTTGTTGTAAGAAATGGGCCAGGTGGGCCTAACCTGGACCAAAGTTGGCAGGCCCAGCCGGCTCGGCCTCCAGGAGCAAGGGATTGCGATCCCCATGCTCCAGTTGGATTGCGAATTTGCGATCCCCATGCTCCAGTTGGTCGAATGGTCGTGCGGCTGTTAGGCGGTTATAACTGCCAGCCGGCCGTTGCGGTCATTTGTTCAGGCCAAGCTCACCTCTGGGGCCTATAAAAATCCCAGATCCCATCTCCTCCCTTCTAAGGTTTCTCCCCCCTTCTTCCTCCTCGGTTAGGGTTTTTTGAGCCTTTACTGGTATCACCGAAGAGAGAGATCGCAGCTCCTCCCTAGAGCTAGGTAACACTCCTGAAACTTTTCCCCTACCTTCCCTTCTCCCGATCTACTCGGGATAATAGAGCAAAATAAAAGAAAAGAAGAAATAGAGAAAACAGAGAGAGACGTATTTATGGTCATCGGCCTTTGGCCATAGGCACTGCCGGGCTTCGGCCATAGATGTCCGCAGTCCTTGGCCGTAGCTACCGTGGGGCCGAAGACCAGCAATTTCTCTTTCTCTCTTTTCTGTTTCTGAGATGAAACAGTGGAGGGACTCCTTTCGGGCCTAGCATATTTTTTAAAGCTCTACTCTAGGGAGACTGTAGCAGTGTTACATGCCCGAACCCAAGTGGCGGTTCGGGGCATGACATCTCTACTATGACATCTCAAACATTTCTTGATCAAACAAATGGACAGCTTAGTTGGATTTATCTCAGTTGATTTCGGTTGCAGGCAGCGAGGAGAGCAACAACCATTAAAGCCTTATTGATATGCAAAAGATACCTGGCTTACTTAGATATAGCAAGTACATTTTGGAACTCTGGATGAACTAGTATGTTTCACAAGAACACGAATCATTGCTTAGGACTTCCAGAATTAGAAGCTAAGCTACGATATCTTTCGAAAAGAAAGTTACGAGTCTGTAATTATAGGATTTTTTTGTTCTTACCTCCTCTCTCTCTGCTTACAGGAAATTAAACAGTATCCTAAACATACTTTAAATCATCAAGTTGCAGCCTACGACAAGCGTGCACTTGGATTCTCCAATAAACTACACTTGTACGAGAAAATCTAGTGCACTTGATTTGCTAGATAAAAAAGAGACAAATGATGGGAGAAAACAGACAAGGTGGAGACGTGCGGATGGGAAAGATGTTGATGGATGCAACATTCTTCACCAAGGGCGTCTTATTTTCACTTGAAATCCAATCTTCTAGCCCCTGGTTCACTGATATTGGAATATGTGACCAACCCATTAGCTACAAGATGTTAGCACCATCTTTTGCTGCCTGCCTGCCTCCCTCCCTTTCTCTTGTTTAATGATCACTTCCCTCTAGTGGATGTCCCCGAAATAACTACTTTGCTCGCCACAAAATAATTATTTAACCATCATTCTATAAAGTCCATAGCACTGTTCCAGAATGGAGTCAATCTATTTCTCAGGGTTTGGAATCCAATGCGAGGCCTCCACAGCATGATGCAAGTCACAATTGAGGCTGAATCGAATAGACCACCTGCATTGTCTCAATCACGGCCGCCCCCACCACCTACGAGCCAGCATTCGTGAGATGGTTAAATTCACACACATATGCCCTGCTTTGTGCCATGTCTCGCATTTATTTAAGCTTGGAGTCTACTTGTCCACCAATGATTTCTAAAGATGCCTCATTATGAGAATCTTCTTGCGATGATGAGGATCTACTACTTGGAAATCTACTCAGGCCCAAATAAAAGATTTCTCACCTCTTTGGTTGGAGAGCAGCTTCCGGAAGTCACCTTCTGAACAATTGGAGTTCACCCATCTGACCAGTACGCTGAACACTAAACAAGTTGTTTGGTGGTGAAGACCAAATAAACTTAAGGAATTGCTGCTCCGTTGTGGGTAAAGTTTGATAGGAAGATGTAAACAGGGAACTGGGACTAGCTATTGGATGCCGGAAGGAGAGATGAAAAGGGGGCTCCAAACGCCTTATCTTAGTTGTAAATTCTTGGAGCACTAATTCTTTCAAAAAGAGAGACAGATTGCTATGCTTCTTACCAAGTTTCTACATCAATGCAATGGCACCTAACCACTTAATCCTTACAGTGATGATGAAGAAAGAATATATCATGGTGCCACAAAGGAGGACTGGTGGCGGCTTCGAAGGTGCAGAACTAACCTTTTTCCAGCTGCAGGGTCCAAAAAAGGGATAAGAGTTCAATCACATTCTTCACGCAGGTGTGCCTTTGTCAAATAACAACAAGCATAAGGAAACTGCAATGCAGGACATCAATTTCAGTATTCTGAATCCAATGCTTAACTGAAAAGCGAACACCTAAATGGAAACTTAAAAGCCATTGAAGGGAATTTAGGACCACCTAATTTAGGAGTGGTCCGGGCTTATGGCATTAGGTGGAGTGCTGTGCAGGACTCGAAAGCCGCCACCAGGAGATGGACAGCCATCAAACAAGACATGCTTCACATGTCATACATAGTATGCGCCCGACTTATTTGACGTCCGTCCATCACCTCCTGATGGTAGCTATCGAGTGCTGCACAGCACTCCGGCGGCGCAAGACAGTGCACTGCAAAGGATCCTGTTCGGCCAACAATCATCTTTCTATTTTCTCGAGTCATGCCGCATCTCTCGTGGTAGGTCTCCGCTTTGCAGATCCGAAATCCCGGCGAATTCATACTTGGGACCACTGTTAGTGCAGGTCATTATTAACAGTGGTCCAAAATTTTCTTTGTGCTCTATTCATCCAATGTGGGACGCATTGCTTGCTTTAGTCGCTGTGCGAGAAAACAATCAAGCACTAAGTCAGCTTGCTCTCATAGCTGGGAACAGGACAGCATGCCCGTGGTTCCGATTGCCAGTTAGTGCCTGAGCTTTCCTCCTTTCCATATATACCTCCCTTTCAAATAAGATGCAGCTTTTGTCTGGCTATGGATCAATGCCAAACATGGCCACGAGGGAGCCCTATATTGGCTTCTCTTCACATCTTAAAAACAAAGCTGTAAGTTGTAAAGAATGGGAAGGACAATGTGGAAGCATATTCAAATTAGAAATTTTCAGGAAAAGGGACAGCCCCAGCAAATTAATTAGCTGCAAGGACTTTTATCAAACTGTTCTTCAAGTGTTACAACAGTGGAGCCAACCCGGCTCAGCCCAGATAGTTGGCACTCCTCTTATCAGAGAATAGGTTTATGGTTCGACTCGGGAAGTGGTAAAAAGTTGTCTCTTGCTTTTTTAGTTTCTTTCTTTTTTTTTTTTTTTTTTGATGAAGATGGAGGCAAAGCCACCTAGCCTTTATTAGAAAATTAAAGTTTACAGAAACTATTAAGAAAGAATTTGCCAAAAAAGAAAAAGAGCAATAAAAAACTTTTATAAAATATAATGGTTTATAAGTAAATTTATTAAATTATTCAACAAGTTTAACAATCTCATAAGTATTTTGAAGGATCTTTATATCTTTAATGTGTAACTATATAAGCTCTGCATTCTGATGTGAGTCAGCTTTTTTCTAAAAGATAGATCAACGTCTCTCAACATGCGGCGCCAATGCTGTGAGATTATTTTCAAATTTAAGATAAGAGTCTAGCAGCTTCTCATGTTTCAATAAGATAAGAAGGTCATAGTTGTCCTATCTAAGTTATCTCATCTTTGCTGGCTTGGACCTACCACACTATTGTGGTTGCGGTCTTCAAACGGACTCCTCCCGGGTCCCCCAACCCCAGCCCCCCTAATGGCTGTACGTAGTCATTGATAGCGGTTGTCTTTGATTTAATGGTCAAATAGCCCCTCAGTTGGCACCAATGTCCCTGGCACTACATTGCTGTCATGGACCCTACATTTCTGAAGAGGTTGGTGTCCTCCATGCCACCTCTCCCCACCCTCTATGGCAATTTCTTTATCAAAGCCACAATCTAAAAAGTTGATAAGAGAGGGAAGGAGAGAGATGGAATGGAATTAATGTCTCATCCACCTATACATATGAAGGAACGGATGGTTATCGCTAGGGGCAGGTGGAGCTTCTTCCATGCTTCAGACGTTGGGGAGATGGGCTGTGCGAGGTGGAGAAGCAGGGCACGTGCATTACTATCTATCACATACTCTCATGGAAGAGAGGAGACGGCTAGTTCTTCATGTGCCCCTCTTCTCCACCAAGCCCAACTCATCTAATTTATGCAGCAATATGGGCAAAGTTGTATTCTCCGATGCATGCGTTAATAGCAGACTGGCTCATGAGTTCTTCCTTTTCGATCGCAGGCTATGCAGGTGAGTTATTTTCAGACTTCAACCCTAAAAACTTGGCTCAAAATGGAGCACAACTGCTCAAGTCAATCCTTTTTTATTAAAGAAAATCCTATCCTTATTTTTCCAATCTATCATCTGAATGCACATGAGAGCATGAAGTGCTTTTAATTCGTTTATTGTCTCTGGCATTAAAATGAACAAAGCTGACGAAGTGTTTTCCCAGGGAGTTTTTATTCTTGCAATAAAAAGTTGGATGCCAGGTGAAGATCGAACGTAACCATATAAGAGATCAGGAGGAAAGAAGAACAAGGACAGAATCCAATCTCGATAGTTTTCCTTCTTCAATTGCTATATCTTCTTGTCATGGTTCATTATAAAGTTCAACATGTCACTACCAATTTCGATCAATCACATCATATGTCTATCTACAAGATGCCAGTAAGGTTTGCAGAAATAAGTGCATCAAAGTATAGGAAAAGTAATTAAAGATTTAAGTTTTTGTACTAAGATATGTGTTAGCACTAGAAATATTTATTCTCGTACCTTGCCCCTTTTCTGAAAATGGACTCCTTTAAAGTATTAGGGGATTCTCTCTCTCTCTCCCTCTCTCTCTCCTCTTCAGATCTTACACTTCTTCAATTCTTAACCTCTATAGGATTAACCACATCCACCATAAAGATTACCATCTTATGTTCAACATTTTTCAAAGTGAAGTTTTCTAGTGCTCTTATGTTTAGTACCATTTTCTTTGTAACGTTGGAGCTACTACCAGTACAGTAATAGTAAGTAAAATTACAGATACCATGTATTACGCCCTTCAGATTGTGGTCCCTAAGCATGAAATGACATTGCATCTTTTACTTGCTACTCTCTTTCTAAACCAATCTCTCAATAATGTGGGCATCCAGTGGACAGCCATCATATTGCGATCCATGTATTAATTGCACTGTCCCAGTTCAGCTAGCTTCTTGAGGAGCCTCAGCAATGCCAGTGGACATATATACCAGCTTTGAGTTAATTTCAGCCAAAACGAACATATTGCTCAAAAATCCCTACTTTAAAATATGCTTGAGAAGCTGTTTGGATGCTTATCAGATTGTCCATGCACGAATGGAATTTAGAAGAAAGGCTTGTAACTATATTTTTGGCTTGATGTTTTAGTCTTTGGTCTCTCCAATGATGGTCCCATTCAAGTGCTAAGATTATAAACTTTCTATTATTTTTTAAATATCAGCATTGTCGGTCGATACCTACACCTACCGTCTCTATAACAAATTTGCAAATCAAAATGTAGTCGGTAATGAAAGATGCATCTAGCTCTTTGATTCAAATCCCTTAAGTTTTAAATCTTCAAGCAGTTCATCAGTTACCAGTAACAGTTCTATAGAAATCTTCATTTTTTTATTTTTGAGGAAATGGCTATCTCCATCTTTTGTATTTCAAATCTAACAGTTAACAATGAGAAAAATGGGACGAAACATATTTAACTCACAAAGTTTTTAGGATGTAAAATAAAATTCCTTTATCCAAGAATTTATATATGACATGACAATAGATGCATTATGGTAGAGGTGGGCATTGGGCCGGGTCGCCCATGGCCCAGCACGAAGCGGGTGCTACAGTAACGGACCGTGCTAGACACGGCTCATAAAAGGGGGCCGGGCTGGGTTAAGGATTTCTGGCCCGCGGGCCGAGCCCGGCACGGTCCATAAGGGCCTGGGCTGGCACGATTCATGGGCCAAGCACGGCACGCCCTGCGGGCCAGCCCGGAACGGCCCCAAAATACCCCTCAAATTAGCCGTTTTATGGTTGTTGGAAGGGGCAAAATGGGTAAAAAGCTACAAATAGCCGTTATGGGCCAAAAAAATAGCCGTTATGGGCCACCCATAACGGCTATTTTTTTTTTGGATAGACGGGCCATGCCAGGCACGGCCCGTCTCGTGCCTGGCATGGCCCGTGCCGGGCCCAGCATGGCCCGCCACCCCACGGGCCTAGGGCCGTGCTGGGCTTAGCCTTTAGGTTACGCGGGTCGTGCCTGGCACGACCCGTTTAGTAACAGGCCGGGCCAGGCACGACCCATTTGGTCTGTGGCCCGGGGGGCCTGGGCCGGGCCGGGCCCGGTACCGATGCCCATCTCTGCATCCTGGCCTATACCGGGCCCGGCCCGATGCCCATCTCTGCATCCTGGCCTGAAGCAAGAAAATAATGGTGAAAGTAATTTCTCAAGTTCAGGAGCTCCTTGATGTCAAAAAGGTTCTCTACAAAATAAGTCTGCATGGAAGAAATAACTTCGCTATCAGAGAAATTGGACATAAGAGATTCATGAAATCTTCTCTGTAGCCTTTGACCTGACAGTATGCATCATACATCCTTAGGAGGACCATAACAAATGTCTAATTACAGTGAGTCAAAGATCAAGAATTTAAGAACTTCAAGCTTGTGCATCTTTCGCATACCTATCCTTAAGCCACTAAAGGATGGAGAAGATGGAGTGACCATTAAAGCTAGATGGACAAATTGGCATGATTTGAACTCTGAAAACAACTTACTGCTGTTTTTATGGGTGATTTTCTCCAAGTTCTTAAAAAGAAAAAAAGTAGCAATACACTGGCTTGGCTTCAGACTAGGTTGTTTTGTCTCCATAGGTTCTTGTTTATACAAATATGCCTGGAATGCTAACTTTTCATCAAAAATATAAATCCCAGAATATCGATAATACGTCCAAATCTACACACCATGTATTTTTGTGCTGACACAGACATAATGTCATGCATCCACCTTTTGCCGCTAGTCTCAAGTTGATAACACCCTTATAATGCACTTGACGTCAAAATGCAGTAGAAAAGTGACACTGTATATGACCAAAGCCAGATCTATGTATTTAAAGAATTGGACACCAGAGTGCAGGCTCCGGTATATTCCCCCTGTAACTTTCTGCAAGAATTGTTTGGATTGAATTGTTCTCAAGCCTCCAAGGAATAACCAAACATAACTTAGGTACAGCAGCACTGTATTCTGCTTTCTTTTCTTTCCACTTCTTTTTAAGAAACAATATTGGAGAGGTCCCAATTGGATTCATTAAGGTAACGATACCAATTAATTGCTTTTATTGCATGGTAGTCCAGGATGGAAAGCTAAGACCATCTCACCAATTGCTAAATATCTGCACTAAATAGGCTGGTTATGTGGTAGTTTATTGGTCTTATGGCAGTTGTTCTTAAAAAAGAAAGGCTGTACACAACCTGGCTTCAGCACAAAGAACTAGATAGCTCTTAGATATAGTGCTTAAATGCTGTAATCAAAGGACATGCATGGTACATCAAGCAGGTTCATGGGCAGAAGCCAAAAACACCACCTCCTGGAACAGCAACGACACTATTGCTTGTATTGTTAACTTCTGAACTCAGACCTGAAACCTGCTAAAATTACAGAGCAGTTCTGGAGAGATGTAGAAAGAAAGAGATCCAGGATTCTTTCAAATGACATCGTCTAGCTAGCGTGGAGCACTTAGTGGGATCTGGGATCCATCAAGTCCTGTAGTGCAATCAATTCAATTGCTTCAAAGATAGCGGTGGATGCCTTTTGGTTAGTAGTTTGCTTCGGTGTATGCTTTACAAAAATATATTCTCAACAATGGCTTGTAGTTACCTCAAAAAAAAAAAAAAGCTTGTAGTTTATGCGTTAATAGTTATAGCAACCATGCCCTAAGAACCGAGTCTTTTATATAGAGATGCTTTCGACCATCACTAATCTATGAAGGAATGCAGTCATAAAGTGATAAATCCACACATCTGTAAATGTTTAAGATCAGATTTAATAGCGCTAGTTAGTGAAGGCCCCAGTGAAACATATCTAGTTTTTGGCCTTGGACGCAGTTTGACTTACAACAATGAACTTCCTGTCAATTTCTATCTCGCTCTGCATAGAATAAGAAGGTAAAAATTGCAAGATAAGGTGCCTGAAAGTATGTCATAGCTGAATGATAAATTCTGGTTTCATCAGAAGGATTAATACATTACTATTCACCTGATACCAGTTATTACATAGGCAGCAGTCAGGGAAATGTCTATTGTATAACTGCACCAGACTTCTCGCATTCTCTCCGTCAAGTACCTCTTAGAAAAAGCTACAACCATGGCCATGACCAGAAGAGGATCATTTCATGGATAAACAGTAAATCTAAACTTGAGGCCGTGAATAGATGATGTTCCAGAGCTTGTACGAAAGGCTTGTCTGCAAAAATAAGAGAATTTAGTTATTGATTTATCCTATCGCGAATTAATGCAATGTTGATCTCACAATTTGATATTCCATTTTTTTTATAAAAAAAACAGGGCCTGGGAATTAGATCCATTATTCCCTCTTAGTGATTGAAGCCAATTCCAGAAGCACTACAAATTAGTTTCAGATGAAATGGAATGATGAATCGATCAACATTTTATTGGCTTGAACTCCCCTGATGTTTAATATGTATAAAGTTAAAGAAACAAACTTGCAAATCACACAGATAATGTTGTTTGGGATTCCATAATCTCCGCAGCCGGATAATTTCCTGAGCTTGTGAGCTCTGATGTTAATGGATTTATACGTTTCCGTACTATCAGTGGTGCAATATTGGACAGCATTTTCAAATAACTTAATAATACGGCTAATGGTGTCACGCCCCTGCCTGCGTGGGGCACGTGAGACACCTAGTGCCCGCGTGGGGACCACATGAGGGAGGAACACGGGGCTCCCTTGCCAAATATTGTCCGGTTCCAGGGTTTCACGCAAGCGTCCTTCACTCCTCTTCGGTTTTGTTTTCCACTCAAAATGCGCCTGCAGGATTAGGAGACACCCGCCTCATATGTTCAAATCTTTCCAATGTGGGACTATTGGGCCTCACACCCTTTCCACCAACAGACAAGAGCCATCCTCGGCTCTGGTAAATGGAATGAAATAAAAAAAATGATTAACAAGCCACAAATTAGAGGAAACTCTGTTTTCAAACCACAGTAGCTTTTTATTAGCGAAACTAATGCAATGACAGCATACAAGTAGTCAAGTCTTTACTTCCATAATAAACAACCCAAACACATTCAGTTTATTATGTTGTCGTGATATTTTTTTAGTGATTTAAAAGGACTACTAGACTCGATATAGATCGCTCCGGTGACTATAGATAGGGCTAGATAGGGTCCAAGAGCTAGATTCTCCATATCAAAAAGCTAAATCGTATGCCAAACTTTTAGAAACCATAAGTTGGTCATACAACACTCGATTGAGATGATTTATTTTTCTGAAATTGGATAACTTATCAAGATCTATGATGTGGTGCTCGACAGTGCCTCAGTGATCAAGTCCAAATTCTATAGTTTGGGCTCTAAGATGAGCCGATTAAACTATTTTTTTTTTTTGAAAAAGACATTGACTAGGTGTATTTTCTAATCCAAGAAGAATATACATCCATGAGAATTAGCAAACAAAAATACTTAACAACGGACCAAGAAGATTTATCGTAGTATCCCATAAAATTGAGCCTATGTGATTGGCCATAACGCCAACCAATTAGTTGTATTATTGGCTTTCCTGAATATACGAGAAACTTCATGATGCCGGACCAAATCTGGAGGAAGAACTTCAGCAGGATTTTAAACCAGAACAGAAGAAGAGGGAGAAGAGAAAGAGGAGGAGGGGGAGAAGAGGGAGAAGAGAAGAAGAGAGCAGGAGATTAGGTGGGGAGAAAATTTCTAATTCTTCATTAAAAACCCTAATCAACTTAAAAGTTCCCTTTAAATAGGGCCCCATAAGAACAATTAAAATAAACCCCTTACATAAAATAATTCCCCACAATTAAGCCCTAAAATGCAAATAAACCCAGAATAAAATAAACAAATAAACCACAAATAAATCCCTAAACACAAATAAACCCAGACATAACAATAAGCAAATATGCAAATAAAATGGGGACCTAGCTGATGTCCCCATCACTTCAAAAGAAAGTAATGCGCGTAACAAGTGTCAACAATCCTAAAGGATAAGATGGAGACTGGTTTTAGGAGGTGGATCTGAAAGTGATCTTATAGTTGTCAGAATATCTCTCTCGAAACGAATATTGGTCGCCCTCAATGCTTGAATAGCACAATTCAACCACTAAAGAACTGATAACACCTCTAATTATAAATTCTGTCTTCCACTTTGTGCAAAGCACCTCTCTCTTAGACATCGCTATCAAAGTTAGCCTTTTTTTTTTTTTTTTTTTTTTGGTGAAAACGGCATTTCATATAGCTCTAACTTGAGTACATCCAGCCATATCGGAAGCAAAAAAAGAGTACAAAGTGGGGGGTATCCCTCCTACCGATATCCTGAGGATCTCCCCGAAATGTCGTGCTACATAGGAGGCCACCCAATCAGCTGCATGGTTTGCCTCCCGGAAAACGTGTAGAGCCTGAAAATCGCTCAACTCCTGAGCCAACCTACGGATATCACGGATAAGAGGATGGCCATCACTATATCTATCCAATCCACGCGCCCAGTCAATCACCACAGAGGAGTCCCCCTCGAGGCATAGCCGCTCAGCACCCAGTATCTGCCTGGCAAAGGATATCCCTTCCCAAGCTGCCCGCAACTCCGTCCCAACAGCAGTAAGTCCGGGCGTACGACGACCACCAGCTGCTATCATCCTCCCAAAATGATCCCTGATCACAAAACCAACGCCTCCGGCCACTCCGTCCGCCGACATACTACCATCGAAATTCACTTTGAGATAACCAGGGGGTGGAGGTACCCAAGAAACAAGGACGAACCTGGGCGCTGTGACAGCGGAAGAAGTACCCCCAGATGTCCCCGGCCATCCTAGAAGAGAACCTCGCGGTAGCTGTGGTGATCTCCCTCGCATGACGAATCGCTCTGTCCACCACCATCTTCGGCGGTAATCTTCTACCTTCAAACACACCAGAATTTCTGTCCAGCCATATATGATAAGCCAGGTATGCCCAGCGAATCCCCGCATCAACAGTACTGGGCCTCCGCATAGAAACCCTCAACCAATGAATCAAATCCTGTACCGACTCAACTGAGTGGGGCAATAGGGTCGGTGACCTCCTCCAAACCTCCCTGGCTCTGGGACACTGCAGTAAAACATGATCGATAGTCTCCTCCGTATCTATGCACACCTCGCACCCCTGAGTGATCCTCATCCCACGCCATGCTAGTAAACTTCTGGTCGGTAAGCAACCCCATGCCACCTTCCAGATAAAAAGCGCCACCCGCGGATGAATCCGCATCCTCCAAATCCATCCCCCCTCTATCTGCCGGCCTGGCTCACTAATCATCAGCTGATGAATATCCCTGGCACGCACCTGAGACCTCCCTGTCGGCGCCCAAACTAGTCTGTCTGGCCTCTCCCTGGCAGGAACTGGTAGGGCCAGGACCATCTCTGCCAGCTGCGCTCCAAACACCTCCTGAATCAGCTCCTCCCTCCATCGGCCGCCCTCCAGCTCGATCAGGTCTCTGACCCTGAGCCCAGCTATCCTCGCCGTGTCCACCATCACCGGCAACCTACTGATAGGCTGCTCTGTCAACCAGCTGTCCTCCAGCACATCTATGGACCTCCCATCCCCAATGGCCCACCTGATCGCCGGTAGCACCATCCCTGCTCTAGTGCAAATCTCCCTCCATATCGATGAGTGGCGGCGGCCGCCGCGGATCCCAGGCGCTAGAGCACCGTACTTGGCCCTCATCAATGCAGCCCACATACCATCCGGCTCTAGTACTACTCTAGCAGCCTGTCGAGCCAGCAAAACCTCCCGTCTCATCACTAGGGACTGGATCCCTAACCCTCCACACCTGGTCGGCTGACATACCACCTCCCACGCCATCAAATGGATCCCCCCTCTACCTCCATTCCTTCCCCAGATAAAATTCCTGAAGATCCACTCAAGATTCCGCACAGTCGCTACTGGGATAAGGGAGTTGGACAGTAAGTAAATAGGGATCGAGGAGAGAACTGACCGTACCAAGGTAACCCTGCCCATCATGGATAGTGAGTGTAGCTGCCACCCCTCCAATCTGTGTCTAATGCTGAGCTCAAGAGAGGAGCACTCCCTGCTGCGTAAGCGCTGACCAGAAAGTGGCACACCCAAGTACCTCAACATGCCCTCCTGCTCTCCCACTCCCAAAATCTCCAATATAGAAGTCTTCACCGCCACTCTGATCTTCGGGCTAAAGCATATTGCTGATTTGGATAGGTTGACCCGTTGACCAGATACCGAGCAATAATCCCGGAGAATCCTCTGAATGACCCGTGCATCCTGCCTCGTAGCCCGGGCTAGAAGTAGACAATCATCGGCAAAAAGCAAATGGGAGATCGGTGATGCGTCCGGCACGGGCCTGTAAACAACCAGCTCCTGGTTGCTCACTGCCTGCCTAAGGGCCCTAGAGAGAGCATCTGCACATATAATAAAGAGTAAGGGAGATAGAGGACAACCCTGACGTAATCCCCCGGAAGACTCGAAAAACCGGGAGGGCGTCCCATTCACCAAAATGGCAAAAGAGGGAGCTCTGACACACCCCATCACCCATCTAATCCATATCTCATGAAAGCCGAAATCCTGTAGCGACTGCTGTACAAAGTCCCATCTCATCCTGTCATAGGCCCTCTCCATATCAAGTTTAATCCCCATCAAACTCCTCCTGCTCGATGCCCTACGAAGATCAAACATGAACTCCTGAGCAATAAGAACATTATCAGAAATGCTTCGACCTCCCACAAAAGCCCCCTGCTCCGGGCTGATAATCCTCGGTAGAATGTCCCTCAGTCTGACTGCTAGTAACTTCGCCGTCGCCTTATACATGGTAGTACATAAGCTGATCGGGCGAAAGTGACTAGGCTCAGAAGCATCCTGTCGCTTCGGTATAAGTGTGATCAAGGTCCTCTGCCAATCTGTAGACATAACTGTGGTGCTAAAGTACTGCTGTATGGCTGTCGTCACATCCTGTCCTACTATCATCCAGTACCTCCGAAAGAACAACGGTGGAAAACCATCCGGCCCCGGCGCCTTGTCCCCCTCGAGGGACCACACAGCCTCCCGAATCTCCCTCTCCGATACCGGCCTGATCAGTGCCGCAGTGTCCTCCTCTGCCACACGTGCCGAGGGCGGAACAAAACCCTCTGGACTCCCACTGCCTAACTGCTCGGACCACTTGGCCCTGAAAAATCCCTCCAGCACTCTCTGGATCAAGTCGGGGTCCTCCACTATCTGCCCAGCCTCATCCCTGATAGCCCTGATCCTATTCCGGTGTCTCCTGATCACCACCGCCTGATGAAAAAAACTGGTGTTCCGATCACCCTCCCGAATCCACTGTATCCGTGATTTCTGTCTCCAAAAAATCTCCTGCTGCCTCAGAAGAGAATCATGTAGTGATAGAAGTGACCTAAGCTCCCCCATCTCCTCATCCTCCAAGCCCCCCCCCTCTACCTCCTGGGACTGTAGACTGAGAATGGCCACTTCAGATTCCTCAATCCGCCTAAATATATTCCCCACTTCCTCACGGTTCCATCTCCTTAGCCTTCTCTTTGTTAACTCCAACCTGCGTGACACCCGGTACATAGCATCCCCTCTGACCGGCATACTCCATGCCTCCCTCACTATCTCCCAAGACTGTGGATAGCATAACCAGAACTTCTCAAATCTAAAAGGAGAATGACTAGAGACAAGTGTATCGGTACTAACCAGTAAAGGACTGTGATCAGATGCGATCCGTGGCAAGTGACGAACATGATGCTCAGGGAAGCACTGGATCCACCCGGCTGTGGCATAGACTCTGTTCAATCTCTCCCAGACCCGAGCCTGCCCCTGCTGGTTATTACACCATGTAAACTTTGGCCCCGAAAAGCCCAAATCAATCAAGCCATTCTCCATAATGAAGTCCTGAAATTTCCTGATCTCCCTTTTGTAAGTAAAAGCCCGCCCCCCATCTTTTCATGGGGATGAACAATACAATTAAAATCCCCTGCCACCAACATAGGATAGCCCTGACTAATGAGCTGAGATGCCTCCTCCCATAAAGTCCTCCGTTCTATGAACCTTGTACTAGCATACACAGCTGCAAGAACCCACGGACTGCGATCTTTCTCTGAGATCACTATGATCACCTCTTGGTTGCAACCATTAAAGACATTAATTTTACAACCACCCTGTAACCAAGTTACAATAATACCTCCTGACAATCCCTGAGATTCCACAGCATAGAACCCCCATGATCTCGGAAGCATCTTCCTTACCTTATGCAAACTCACCCCGGATAACCGGGTCTCGAACAGAACACATATCTCCGGTTTGTGCAGATGCACTAGCCTACGGAAAGCCGGGGCAAAAGAGGGCTTCCCCGCGCCACGGCAATTCCAAAGAAGTGCTCTCATGATGCACACTGGTCACCGGCACCGCCCACACCCCCAGGGTCGTTGCCACATGTAGTCATCAATTTCCCACCATCGCCAATTGTTGCGTCATTGGCAATGCTCGAAACGCTGGGGCTCACACTCCTCACCAAAGCTTTCAATCGGTTCAAAGTTTGAGAATGAGGGTCACTGTTCACCTGTGCCATTTGGCACGCATGCTTCAGCCCCCCCTCACTGGCATCACAATGGAGATCCTCACCTTCCATACATACTGTCTCCTGCTGTCCACACAAAACAGAGGGGAAAGAGGAGGCCTCTACCTGGTTAGTCCCGAGTCCACCTCCTGTAGAGCTCTCACTAGCCATCTCCTTCCCTCCATCACGGATTGGTTGCCCGCAGCCAGCCAGCTCCACAGCCACATGGTCTTCAGTCGTCACCTTCCTCCCAGCACTTGCGGATACCTCCTCACCGGTCACTCTCGCCAGTAGGTCCGCCGCCACCGAGGCTGCCCGTGCCAGCCCCCGCCGGGGCGATTTGCCCCTCCCGAATCGCCGACCACTCCTCTCCTCCATCTGCCCGGCCATGCATGAGACCGCCGGCGAGAGGGGGGGTGGCGAGCTTCTGCTCCTCCAGCGCCCTTTTCCGACCTTTCCGACCCCACTTCCACTAGGAGAGGGAGCCCGGATGGGTGTGGCCGGGCAGCTTCCCGGCGACCCGGAGCCGAAGACTGCCGAAGTTCGCTGGGGCTTCGGTGGACTACGGGCCCTCTTCAGTGGGCTTGGAACCGGCCCACTGCTCAAAACCGATCCAGAGTGCTGATGCCCCCCGCCGAGTCCCCTCACCGGTTCGCTGTTTGACTCGGTCTGGCCTTCGGGTTGACTCAGCCCTTGGATCACCCGATCAGCTGGGTCTCCCGATTCCATCAGCTCCGGTGATTTCCGCCGGGCAACTTTGGTTGGCTTTTGCCAGCCCTCCAGGTCCGGCGGGGAAATAGGCATCCTCGGTCCCCCTTCGTCGTGACCCCGTGATGAGACCTTGGGCATCGGAGCCGGAGCCGGAGCAGAGCTCGAGCTCGCCCCACCGGACTTCTGCTTCCAGCTTCCCCTTTTAGGATCCTTGGGGCCATTTATCCAATTCGTAGACAGCCATGGGCCATACATCAATTGTTCTTCTACATCCCGAGGCTCCTTCCCTGTCTCCGTCCGCCCTGCAGAGCTGTCAGCACCCAGCTCCTTTCCTGCCGTCACCGGAGGGGAGAATTTACATGCTGCCTCCCCATGTCCGATGCGACCACATCTGTAACAGTAGTCCGGTAGGTTCTCATAAACAAAGCTTTGCCAAAACTTTCTTTCAATTCCTTCCTCAACCCCTTTCATGAAGATTCCGGGACGCAAAGGAGTTTTGATATCAAGCTCCACCTTAACCCTCGCAAAGCCCCGTTTCGTCCCCTGATCAGTAGCTGCATCCAAGGCAAGCGGTCTTCCGGCCGTCGCAGCAATTTGTAGGATAGTCTCCCTAGCCCAAAAATCCAGAGGCAGCCGTGGGAGACGCAGCCATGCTACAACACGACCGGCACCACCGGAGCCCGGGACGAAGTTCGGCCGCCAACGTTCCATGGTAAATAGCTGGCCAGCCACCAGGAACGGACCCCTCATCATCATCGCCTCCCGATCTCCTTCGGAAGCGAAACGGACCGCCAGCACATCCTCTGCCATGGTAAAAACCTCGGCATTATAGTCCATATTCCCCACCCGTCTCAACTCCCTCACTACCCATTCGACCGGGACCTTCCGTCCTACGCTCTGCATAAAGACGGTTGTGGACTGCCATTCCCTTCTAGTCATCTCCAGCCGCTCCTCGGGGACCTCCAGAACCTCAGAGAAACGTTGCTGCAAATTCCCCAACTCCCGGTCAGTTATCCGGTGGCGAGACCAGCTTCCCTGCTTTGCCGTGCCCTTCGCCACCGCCGCCCATGTCGCCTCCTTCATCTCGGCCCCGGGAGGGAGATGCCTTAGCCCCTCGGCCCTACCGGCCTTCCTTGTCTCCCTCTCCTGCGTCTTCTTGTCGTCCATACACACTCCCAGCTCCCGTTCGAGAGAATACCCCACTGACCGCACACTTTTGATGCGGCTCTCTCTCTCTCCTCACTCACTCCCAAACCCAATCTTTTTGTTGGTCTATTTTTGCAGCTCAAAGTTAGCCTTTAGAAAATAATAGGGTGTAGCTTTCAAGTAAAATACAATTATGTCTATTTTAAGAAAGTGAGTATGATTAGAACTAGAAGAGGAATCTGCTTTGAATTGTGTCAGAAAGGACCTTATCTTTATAATATGGCTATGTAACTTAGTTTATTATCAATCAACAAAAGAAAAGGAAATGTAAATCATACTTTTATATTTTTTTCTCGATTTTTTTTGGCAGATTCGGACTGAATAGGTTGAGAAATTTTTTTTTTTCTTTTCGAATGGATTATTCTGCACCTAGTCAATCACAAATATGGTTAGTTAAACGATTGCATCTACAAGTCTCCTTTTTTTTTTTTTTTTTCCCAACACCAATGCCTAAAGATGAGTCAAACTAGTTGAAAAAAAGAGCATGTACAAACATTTTTTACATCTATGAAATTTTGTGGCAGGTAACGGTGCGCCAAGTTAATGCATAGGAAAATAAATTCGTAGCAAATTGAAAATTGCTGCAAAATATTTTAAATTTTGTGGCAGGTGATGGTGCACCAAGTTAATGCATAGAAAAATAAACTCATTGCAAATTGCAAATTGCTTCAAAATATTTTTTTTCTGCTTGAAATATGAAAGGAGAGATTTTCAAATCTGAGAAAAAGTTCCAAGTCGGTACAGGGGGGAAGTAATATTGACTCTGTTTAGGGGTTTATATATAAGAACTTATATATATATATATATATATATATATATATATATATATATATATATATATATATATATATTGGGTGCAAGATAGGAACTTAAATATTATAGTCTGAACTTCGAACCCAGCGCAAACCTTGCGTTATGAGAATTAAATGTGACACCCTGGCCAACTTAAAAATTGGATATAAGCTAGAACTGCTAAATTGTACATAAACCTTGACCTAGTTCTAGAACTCGGCATGCAAAGAGTACGGAGATCATATCAGTTGTTTTACATGTAAGAATAAATTTCATATATGTGAGATGCATGTGCATGCAAATGCATCATACAAACATGACCACATCAACAACCATCTAAGCTTGTCCAAACTATTGGAAATTAGTTTTATTTATCCTTACTGGTCAGGCGCTTTTATTCAGGACCACATCTAATGTCAAACTAGGAACTCTGAATTTTACAAATTAAATTGAGATCGATCTTATAATTTGATATAATTTATTAAATTATTAACAAACTTAATAACACTTTCTTTTTTTTTTTTGTGGTGGAAACATCAATCTCTTTTATCATGCAAGTTTGGGACAAGGATGTTGGACGTCAATCGATCTTAATCTGATGTGTACAGATGGTATGGATATGATTATCCATCCAATTAATCACCGTTACACTTTGATTCATGTGCATCATGGGGCCGGTAGCAGCCGACATCGATCGATGCTTGATAATGCTCTCAAAGAAGGTCCGGATGTGGCTGATACATGACATCTACAGTCTCTTGGAGGAGTGCGTCCCCATCGGATGGCCCATGTCTTTCGAGAGACAAATAGCATGGCGGACACGGTGGCATTTTTTGTGGCTCATTCCTCTGGAGATTTATTTAGGACAATAATATCTCAATTTTGTTTCCTACATATTCCTTCTTTTTTTTTTAATTTTATGGGTTGTACTTGTGTATGAGTCGCCTAATGTTAAAATAAAATAAATAAATAAATAACTCTTGGCATACAGGAAATACAGCAACTCGTGGGGACCGCCCAATCGGATCCAGACGGTACGATCCTACGGTGCGCAGGTAATTAAAACGCCATCACCACCGTGAGAAACTCCTTGCCCCCCTGATGCCCATCATCCACTGCCGATTCCTGATCCAACGGTCATATCACACCTCGACCCATCAAAAATGGACCGCGGCCGTCCATCAAGACGCTGCATGCAGCCCTGGTGTCGCCCAACTGGAGGTGGTACGAAGCCCAGGCGTCCACCCAAGATGTCGACACTTTCGTCATGAAACTTCGCCTCTCCTCCCAAATCTCGCGCCACCGCACGGAGGCAGCCCAGTTCTTCCTGCCACGAGCCGAAATAATGAGGACATCGTGTTCTCATTTGCGGGCCCCATCTCCAAGCTTCGGGCATTTAGTCCCAATTTACTATAATACCCTTCCAAGTTGCCGAAATTGCCCTTGCAGTGATTCTAAATAGGTTTTCAGACCCTAAAATCTTGGACCCGGTCATCATGCCTTGAGTTTCACAGCCGGTTTAGCTTCAAATCAAATTGGAACCAGCAAAAATTTGTCTTGCTTGGATCAAGTCATAATTGATCGTTGGATCAAATTTTTGTCTACCAAGAAAACCATCCAATCCAGAATGATTATTGTTGCTGGTGGTCCAAATCGAGAACGATTGACACGACGGTGTGAACGGAGTTCCGCCTGAGTTGTCTTGGTTGGTGCTGGTTGCGCTCCACCTTCCGCCAAGGAACCTGCAAACAAGCCTTGCACCACCACCAGGGTGGTGATGGCCCTCCGACGGTCAAGTCAGAGGAGATTGGAGGAGGAGAGATGATAATCCCAAGTGGGAGAGAGTGCTCTGGGAGGTATTGCTTACCCCCCCCTTCTCCCCCCAGCCGCATATATGCCTGGCTGGGAGGTCTCTCAGGGGGGTTTGTCGTCGTGGGGCACGATAGAATGGCCACTGACATGGCCGTTACGGGGCGTCGTGGAGCAGCGCCGGGTACGGTCATGGCAGGGCGTAGTGGAGCTCCGCTTTGTACGGTCGATACAGGAGATCGTGGGCAGCATCGGGTACAGCCGTTGCAGGGAGTAGTGGAGCAGGAGGCCGCGGCGTGCCTCTGGAGAATAGCCTGTCGTTATCAAAAGATCTCCGATTCGGGGTCGGAATGCTGGATCATAGGGCAGCCGACCCGGGGTCGGGCTGCGGAGCCGAGGAGGTCCGACTCGGGGTCGGAGTGCTGGATCATAGGGCAGCCGACCCGGGGTCGGGCTGCGGAGCCGAGGAGGTCCGACTCGGGGTCGGAGTGCTGGATCATAGGGCAGCCGACCCGGGGTCGGGCTGCGGAGCCGAGGAGGTCCGACTCGGGGTCGGAGTGCTGGATCATAGGGCAGCTGTAGCTTTCCTGGATACGCGTGCCGATCACGTGGGGCATGGCGGCTCAATTCCCCCATAACAGTAGCCCCCCACTTCCGAGCCTGGAACCAGAAGGGGAACAGGTGAAGGGAGTGATGTTTCGAGATTGCCGCCATCCTTCGGAGAGGCGCGCGCGCTTCAAGCTTCCCGCCTTCTTTATGGCGTATGGCGGTTGCTGCTGACCTGGCAACCTGAGGATTTCGGCGGACATCCTTCCTTAATGGTGTCGATTCGCCTTTGGGGTGCGAGCGACCCTTCGGCGGCCAGGCGTCTTCTGGCGTCATCGAGGTGTCACTTGCCCAATTGTATGGGCCTCGGCCCTGAAAATTAATGCACGTTGAATATTTCTTCATCTCGCCCTCGTCCTCTTTTTTTTTTTTTTAGCTCTTGGTTGCTTCTTGCTGACTTTTGATTCCCGAAGTTCTTCCGGCGCTAGGCCAGGCATCCGAGGGTTAAACCTCAGGAAACTCTTCCGGCGCTAAGCCAGGCATCCAAGGGTTAGGCCTCAGGAAATTCTTCCGGCGCTAAGCCAGGCATCCGAGGGTTAGGCCTCAGGAAATTCTTCCGGCGCTAAGCCAGGCATCCGAGGGTTAGGCCTCAGGAAATTCTTCCGGCGCTAAGCCAGGCATCCGAGGGTTAGGCCTCAGGAAACTCTTCCGGCGCTGAGCCAGGCATCCGAGGGTTAGGCCTCAGGAAACTCTTCCGGCGCTAGGCCAGGCATCCGAGGGTTAGGCCTCAGGAAACTCTTCCGGCGCTAAGCCAGGCATCCGAGGGTTAGGCCTCAGGAAATTCTTCCGGCGCTAAGCCAGGCATCCGAGGGTTAGGCCTCAGGAAACTCTTCCGGCGCTGAGCCAGGCATCCGAGGGTTAGGCCTCAGGCAACTCTTCCGGCGCTAGGCCAGGCATCCGAGGGTTAGTCCTCAGGGAATTCTTCCGGCGCTAGGCCAGGCATCCGAGGGTTAGTCCTCAGGGAATTCTTCCGGCGCTAAGCCAGGCATCCGAGGGTTAGGCCTCAGGAAATTCTTCCGCTCGCTGGTCGACCAAGGCTGGCGCAAGCCGAAGCGACCGGTCGGGGCTTCCGGCTAGTCTGCTCCCGGGATGATCATCGGGTTAGCCAGGCATCCGAGGCCCGAGCCTCGGGAGATTCCACTCGTTGGTCGGCCAAGGCTGGCGCAAGCCGAGGCGACCGGTCGGGGCTTCCGGCTAGTCTGCTCCCGGGATGATCATCGGGTTAGCCAGGCATCTGAGGGTTGTCAAGCCTCAGGGAAATTCCGCTCGTTGGTCGGCCAAGGCTGGCGCAAGCCGAGGCGACCGGTCGGGGCTTCCGGCTAGTCTGCTCCCGGGATGATCATCGGGTTAGCCAGGCATCTGAGGGTTGTCAAGCCTCAGGGAAATTCCGCTCGTTGGTCGGCCAAGGCTGGCGCAAGCCGAGGCGACCGGTCGGGGCTTCCGGCTAGTCTGCTCCCGGGATGATCATCGGGTTAGCCAGGCATCTGAGGGTTGTCAAGCCTCAGGGAAATTCCACTCGTTGGTCGGCCTAGGCTGGCGCAAGCCGAGGCGACCGGTCGGGGCTTCCGGCTAGTCTGCTCCCGGGATGATCATCGGGTTAGCCAGGCATCTGAGGGTTATCAAGCCTCAGGAAATTCCACTCGTTGGTCGGCCTAGGCTGGCGCAAGCCGAGGCGACCGGTCGGGGCTTCCGGCTAGTCTGCTCCCGGGATGATCATCGGGTTAGCCAGGCATCTGAGGGTTGTCAAGCCTCAGGGAAATTCCACTCGTTGGTCGGCCTAGGCTGGCGCAAGCCGAGGCGACCGGTCGGGGCTTCCGGCTAGTCTGCTCCCGGGATGATCATCGGGTTAGCCAGGCATCCGAGGGCCGAGCCTCGGGAGATTCCACTCGTTAGTCGGCCTAGGCTGGCGCAAGCCGAGGCGACCGGTCGGGGCTTCCGGCTAGTCTGCTCCCGGGATGATCATCGGGTTAGCCAGGCATCCGAGGGCCGAGCCTCGGGAGATTCCACTCGTTGGTCGGCCTAGGCTGGCGCAAGCCGAGGCGACCGGTCGGGGCTTCCGGCTAGTCTGCTCCCGGGATGATCATCGGGTTAGCCAGGCATCCGAGGGCCGAGCCTCGGGAGATTCCACTCGTTGGTCGGCCTAGGCTGGCGCAAGCCGAGGCGACCGGTCGGGGCTTCCGGCTAGTCTGCTCCCGGGATGATCATCGGGTTAGCCAGGCATCCGAGGGCCGAGCCTCGGGAGATTCCACTCGTTGGTCGGCCTAGGCTGGCGCAAGCCGAGGCGACCGGTCGGGGCTTCCGGCTAGTCTGCTCCCGGGATGATCATCGGGTTAGCCAGGCATCCGAGGGCCGAGCCTCGGGACATTCCACTCGTTGGTCGGCCACTTGTCGCTCGCCGCCCATCGGGGTTTCTCTGTGCCCAGCCGCGACCGTGTTTCTCCTCTCCTCCAAGCGTTGCCTGGGGGGAACACGAGAAGGGTATTAAACGCTAATTAATGCGTTACCTGGGAAATCGGATCGCCAGTTGCTGCTGGTGAGGAGTGTTAGTTGAGCGGCCGCGATACGCGGGTTCTTCGAGGAGGATGCGGCCTGGGCGCGAGCGGAGACACGTGGACCTAGGGGTATACGTCACCCGGATCGTCCTGCACAAAGAATGCGATTTAAGGAGAATGACGCTTAGGAAATCGCGGGGAGATACGCCTCGGGAGCCGGAACGGCTCCGGATTCAGTGCGCCTGCATTTATTGGAGCCACCCGTATCGGAACTACCAGGGGGCCGCAGCTTGGCTATAAATACAGGTGCAGGTACGATGGAATTTGCTAAGCCGGAGCTGCAGGTTGCCATGGATCGCGGACCTCCTCCTTGGCATATGACTGAGAGACTCCTGTCGAAGGAAAGGGGAGGCGCTCCCCTTACAACTTCAGCCAACTAGCCGTTTCATCTGGGATCAACAAGGAGGGTCTCCCCGGCGGAACTCCGCTCTAGGCGTTTCATCCGGGATCACATCTCCCCTCCTTGAAGTTCAGCCTCCCGGTTGAGCTCTGCGCCGGACGCTCAATCCGGGACCGCGCCTCCATATACTCTTCCCCCTCGAATCCCTTCTCTTTCCTACCACTGGGGAAGATGGGAATATCCTTTGGAGGCGGCGTTCCCCTGGGGGCAGCGGGAGCTTCTTCTGCGGCGGCTCCTCCTCTTTTTGGTGAGGTGCTGGATGGCGCCTCCGGTTAGAAGCACCCACTTCTGGTGGGACTGCAGCCGCCCTGGGTTGAGGGTTTGGGTCCCCACCTCTTCTTTACTTTCTTTACTCCCTAATTCCCCTCTGGGAATTCCTTGTAATCATACGAGCACGCCACTGTAACCAGAAATTATTGAAATGAAAAGTATTGCACCTTTTTAAATTGTCTTTCTGGCCTTGTTGTTCTACTGGTAATACATCCGCAGGTTAGCGGAATTCCAGCCCCTTGGAATTTCTCGGCCATCTAGGGCTTCCAACTGGTAGGAGCCAGGTCGGTTTACCCAACGAACTTTATACGGGCCTTCCCAATTTGGCGCTAGCTTCCCACCTTCCGTAGGTTGAGATGCCTTAGCTCGCCTCAGCACCAGATCTCCAATTCTGAAAAGCTTCGGTCGGACTTTGGAGTTGTAATACCGGGCCACCCTCTGCTGATACATTGCCATCCGTACCTGAGCCATTTCCCTTGCCTCTTCCAAGAGATCCAAGTTCCCTCGGAGTTGCTCTGAATTGGCCTCGGGTCGGTGCGCGGCCACCCGAGGCGAGGGGAGTCCGAGCTCCACGGGGGCAACGGCTTCCGTGCCATAGGTTAGGCTGAAAGGCGTCTCTCCAGTAGGAGTCCGTTGTGTGGTCCGATACGCCCAAAGGACATTCTCGAGTTCCTCGACCCAAGCTTGCCCCGTCCGGCCGATCCGCGCTTTGATACCTTGGAGGATTGTCCGATTTGTGACCTCGGCCTCGCCGTTGGTTTGGGGATGCGACACGGATGTGAACCGATGCTCGATCCCGAATTCCTCGCAGAAGTCCCGGAAGTGCTTGTTATCAAACTGTCGACCGTTATCCGAGATGAGGACCCGAGGTACTCCAAATCGGACAATGATGTTCTTCTTCACGAACTTCCGGACTTGTGCCTCCGTGATGGTGGCCAGTGGCTCTGCCTCCACCCACTTGGTGAAGTAGTCGATGGCGACAATCAAAAATTTCCGCTGGGCCGAAGCGACGGGGAATGGTCCGAGGATATCCATTCCCCATTGTGCGAAGGGCCAGGGCGCGGTGATTGGCGCCAAGGGGACAGAGGGGACTCTCTGGACGTTGGCGTGGCGCTGGCAGGCGTCGCATTTCCGCACGTGGTCCTTCGAGTCCTCCATCAAGGTCGGCCAATAGTAGCCTTGCCTCATGATCTTATGCGCCAAGGACCTAGCCCCCAAGTGCGATCCGCAGATGCCTTCGTGGACTTCGCCGAGGGCGTAGGCCGCTTCCGCGGGGCGGAGGCACCTTAAGAGGGGGGCGGTAAACGAGGTCCGATACAGCCTCCCTTCATAAAGTACGTAGTGGGCGGACTTCTTTACAAGCCGCCGGGCCTGATCTTCGTCTTCAGGGAGGATTCCTTCGGCGAGGTAGGCGACGAGCGGGTCCATCCAAGACGGCTCCGGATCAATTGCCATCACCGCTCCAGCCCCGTCAATGCTCGGGGCATCCAGGGTCTCCAGGTAGATTGCCCTCGACAAGTTGTGCGCGTCTGCGTCCACTAGGCGGGACAACCTGTCGGCCCTGGCATTTTCGCTCCTCGGGACCTGCTGAATGTCAACACTGCCGAGGTCGGGAATGAGTGTTTGCACCTTCCGGACGTAGCTCTGCATGGTCGGGCTCCGCGCCTCGAACTCCCCTCGAACCTGCCCGACCACCAGCTGGGAGTCGGTGAAGACTTTCAGACGCCGGATGCCGAGCTCCTTGGCGAGTTTGAGTCCCGCGACTAGGGCCTCGTACTCCGCCTCATTGTTGGTCACTGGAAATCCGAACCTCAAGGCATACTCGGCTATCACTCCATCGGGATTGGTGAGGACCAGCCCAGCCCCTCCACCTTCAGGGTTCGACGATCCGTCAATGTGGAGCGTCCAGATCGGGAGATCGAGGCTGGGTGTCTCCGGCGGCTTAGGTTCCGCCTCCTGCACAGTGCACTCAGCGAGAAAGTCCGCGAGTACCTGGGCCTTGATGGCTGGTCGGGGCTGGTAGCGGATGTCGAACTCACCAAGTTCTACTGCCCACTTCACCAGCCGTCCCGCATTCTCTGGATTGCTGAGAATCTGCCGCAGTGGTTGATCGGTCAAAAGAGTGACAGAATGAGCCTGGAAATAGGGGCGAAGCCTCCTGGTCGCAGTCAGCAGCGCGAAGGCGATCTTCTCAGTCTTCGTGTACCGCGTCTCGGCATCCCGGAGGACTCGGCTGATGTAGTATACAGGCTTCTGAAGTCTTGCCTCTTCCCGAACCAGTACTGCGCTGACTGCGGTTGGGGAGACCGCCAGGTAAAGGTAGAGCATCTCCCCTTCTTGCGGCTTGGACAGCAGGGGAGGAGACGCCATGTACTCCTTGAGCTGGTCGAACGCCGCATGGCATTCGGCCGTCCAGAGGAAGTCTTTTGGGCGCTTCAACACCTTGAAGAATGGTTGGCAGCGTTCGGCCGACTTTGCCACAAATCGTCCGAGCGCGGCGACCCTTCCAGCGAGCTCCTGAACCTCCTTCACTTTGGTCGGAGGGGACATATCTTGGATGGCTTTGATCTTGTCCGGGTTGGCCTCGATCCCGCGCTGGTTGACAATGAAACCGAGGAACCTCCCGGCCGAAGCACCAAAAGCGCACTTCGCTGGGTTTAGCTTCATGCGAAACTTTCGCAAGGTGGTGAAAGTCTCCTCCAGATCTGCAATGTGCTGGTCTGCATGGCGGCTTTTTACCAGCATATCGTCCACGTACACCTCCATATTCCGGCCGATCTGCTCCTTGAAGATTTTATTGACGAGGCGCTGGTAAGTGGCGCCAGCGTTCTTCAGACCGAAGGGCATTACCTTGTAACAGTACAGCCCCCGGTCTGTTATGAAGGCAGTTTTCTCCTCGTCCTGTGGAGCCATCATTATTTGGTTGTAGCCGGAGAAGGCGTCCATAAAAGACAGTAGCTGATATCCGGAAGTCGCGTCGACCAGTTGGTCTATCCGTGGAAGCGGAAAGCTATCCTTGGGGCACGCCTTGTTCAGGTCGGTGTAGTCGACGCACATCCTCCACTTCCCGCTCGCCTTCCGGACAAGTACGACGTTTGCCAGCCACTCGGGGTAGCTCACCTCTCTTATGAAACCTGCCTCCAAGAGTTTGTCTACCTCCTGGTCGACCACCCTGATCCGATCCGGGGCACAGTGTCTCTTCTTTTGCTTTACCGGTCGGTGGGTCGGGTCGACGTTGAGGGCGTGAGAAACGACCTCCGGGTCGATCCCAGGTACATCGGCCGCCGACCAGGCAAACACATCTGCATTGGCTCGGAGGAATTCCACTAACCGGAGCCGAGCTTCCAAGTCGAGGTTGGCACCGACCCGGACCGTGCGGTCCGGGCGGCCTTCTTCGAGGGGAACTTCGATTACGCCCTCGGCCGGCTCCCCGTGCCGCAAGGCCACTTCGTCTCTGGCGTCAAGTGACTCGACGCTTAGGGCCTCCATGGGCTTCTTCCCTTTGAGAGTTGCTAGGAAACACTGCCGTGCGGTCGGCTGGTCACCTCGGACCTCTCCAATCCCGGCCGCTGTGGGGAACCGCATGAGCAAATGGTAGGTAGAAACCACCGCGCGAAGGGCGTTCAGTCCGGGTCGTCCGAGGATAGCGTTGTAGGCCGAGGGGACACGGACGACCAAGAACCCGAGCCGCACCGTGGCTTCTGCGGGTGCAATGCCCGCAGTCACAGGCAGCTCGATGACACCTTCGGCCGAGATAGCGTCTCCAGTGAATCCTATGAGGGGGGTGGATGTTTTGTGCAACAATTGTCGGGAAAAGCCCATCTTTTGGAAGGCCTCGTAATACAAAATATCAGCTGAGCTTCCACTATCCACAAGAACGCGCCTTACATCATAGTCCGCCATAGTGAGAGAGATCACCATGGCGTCATCGTGGGGAGTCTGAACCCCCTTTACATCTTCATCACAAAAAGTGATTACATTTCCGACCCGCTGCCTCTTTGCGACGGCCACTCCTGATACTTCCGCCGAGCCCCCTGCGTTCCTCACGGGCCGAGAGCAGCCCCCAGTGATGGTGTGGATCACTCCCGCAACGGGTCGATTCTGCTCCCGAGGCTCCTGAGGGGCCGGGTCGGCTGGACGCGGGTCTGCGGGGGGACGTCGGTCGTTTACATATCGACCGAGACGTCCTCGGCGAATGAGAGCCTCGATCTCGTCCTGAAGCTGGAAGCAGTCTTCGGTATCGTGGCCGTGGTCTCGGTGGTACTCACAGTACGCCCGAGAAGGCTTCCTCCCAGGGATCTTCTTCATCTGCCTCGGGACCGGGAGGTCCTCCCGCCCCTTGACCTCCATGAGGATCTGGGCCCGGGGGGCCAGGAGTGGGGTGTACCGGTTGAAGCGTCGGTGCGGAGAACGAGGGCGTGTGGCGCCGTGGTTCCTTGCTGGTGACGGGCTTCTGCGCCGGCGTTGAGGCGTCGGGCTCCTCCTCTGGGGTGCCTCTTTTCGCCTTTTCTTCCCGGGCTTTAGAGGGGCTTCGGCGGCCTCCTTGTTCCGGTGGGAGGCTGCCTCCTCGGCGTCTGCATACTGGTTTGCCCGAGACAACAGCTCCGGGAAGCTCCGCGGCAGACGTTTGTCCAGGGAGAAGGTGAGTCTGCCCTTCCGGAAGCCTCGCTTCAGGGCTGAGAGAGCCACCTCCTGGCTCAAATTCCGGACCTCCAGTGTTGCCTTGTTGAAGCGGGTGAGATAATCCCGCAGGCTCTCTCCCTCGTTCTGCCGGACATCGAAGAGGGAGTCGGAGACCAGTCTTCGCCGGCTACTGACGGCGAAATGGCTGATGAAGAGACGGGTGAACTGGTGGAAGGACTGGATGGAATTAGCCTCCAGGCCGGCGAACCACGCCCTTGCCGGGCCGCGGAGGGTCGCCGGGAAGGCCTTGCAGAGGAGAGGATCCGATGCTCCATGGAGGAGCATAAGAGTCCTGAAACTCTCCACGTGGTCCCGTGGGTCCGCCGCCCCGTCGTAGGGTTCGATCGCCGGCATTTTGAACCCCGGCGGGTTTAGGGTTCGCAGGATCCTTGAGGCAAGCGCCGGCTGGGAGGAGATTTCCAAGTCGGCGAAGGGATCTTTGGAGTGGCCCTTCAGGACCTGGAGCTGTCTGTGGAGATCGTCCACCCGCCGGTCCAGGGAGCGCGACCGGTGGGTGGGAGACAAGGAGCGGCGCGAGGGGGACCGACTGGAGTGCGGGCCCCTCGAGGACTGGGGTGTCTGAGAACGCGCCCGGGTCCGCCTCTCGTACCCCGCGCAGCTCCGATGAGAAGGTCCTGGCAGAATGGACCGCACTCGAGAATCCTCCCCGCGCCGGCGCTCCTCTCCATGGGAGAGGAAGGAGCGCGGGTTGTGAGGAAGAGGCGAGTGCTCGGGGAGCAGCGGCTCCTGAGCCCGCTGCGGCACCCGAGAGATCACACCCTGCAGATTCTGCACTGCCTCCGCGAGGGTGCGAACCTGCTGGGCTAGCTGGTCGAACTGAGCAGGTTCGACCGTCTGAATGGGAGGAGAAGCGGTGGAATGCTGCTGAGAGTGTGTTGGGGACGCAGCAGCCTCCCGGCCAGAGGCGCGAGAGGCTCCGCGACCGGAAGCATTGGAAGCTCCGCGACCACCTCGCCGTGCCATTACGATCGTTCTGAGATTCGGTGCCCTCCTTCTAGCGCCAACTGTTGCTGGTGGTCCAAACCGAGAACGATTGACACGACGGTGTGAACGGGGTTCCGCCTGAGTTGTCTTGGTTGGTGCTGGTTGCGCTCCACCTTCCGCCAAGGAACCTGCAAACAAGCCTTGCACCACCACCAGGGTGGTGATGGCCCTCCGACGGTCAAGTCAGAGGAGATTGGAGGAGGAGAGATGATAATCCCAAGTGGGAGAGAGTGCTCTGGGAGGTATTGCTTACCCCCCCCCTTCTCCCCCCAGCCGCATATATGCCTGGCTGGGAGGTCTCTCAGGGGGGTTTGTCGTCGTGGGGCACGATAGAATGGCCACTGACATGGCCGTTACGGGGCGTCGTGGAGCAGCGCCGGGTACGGTCATGGCAGGGCGTAGTGGAGCTCCGCTTTGTACGGTCGATACAGGAGATCGTGGGCAGCATCGGGTACAGCCGTTGCAGGGAGTAGTGGAGCAGGAGGCCGCGGCGTGCCTCTGGAGAATAGCCTGTCGTTATCAAAAGATCTCCGATTCGGGGTCGGAATGCTGGATCATAGGGCAGCCGACCCGGGGTCGGGCTGCGGAGCCGAGGAGGTCCGACTCGGGGTCGGAGTGCTGGATCATAGGGCAGCCGACCCGGGGTCGGGCTGCGGAGCCGAGGAGGTCCGACTCGGGGTCGGAGTGCTGGATCATAGGGCAGCCGACCCGGGGTCGGGCTGCGGAGCCGAGGAGGTCCGACTCGGGGTCGGAGTGCTGGATCATAGGGCAGCTGTAGCTTTCCTGGATACGCGTGCCGATCACGTGGGGCATGGCGGCTCAATTCCCCCATAACAATTATTAATTAGGATTTGAGTTCACATTCAACTAATCCATTCAATATATTTAACCAGACAAAATCTACTCGTGTCCGATTAATTCTACTATTTTGGATAATATCTAATTTATTTTTGAATTGCTATAAGTCATATTTGGTCTTTATCTGGCATCCAAATATGCCAATATTTTCAACATGAATATAAAGAGATTTTCTTTCAATAATTGACATGTCACATGATTTATAGAGATAAATAGTTAATATTACAATTGTAATATTCTCGTGAATCATATTAATCCCATCTCATCATGTGATATGATAACTCTAAGGAGAAAACTTTTATTATCAGAATTAAAAACAATATATATCTAGGTCAAATTGGGCCCAAGTTTTATGTTTGCACCGTTATCGAACTTTAGCCAAACCAAAATGCTAACTTCGGTCGGTTTGACGCGTGGACGTGAACCGCCGACTCGGTCGGATATTTTGGTCTACGCAGCCGATCTGGATGGTGGGTATTTCGGTCTTATCACACAAGCCGTAACGTCAACGTCTTATAATAACACAACTTTATTTTAAAACAAGAGATTAGATCACTAGATCCTCAATAAATTTGTATTTTAACCGGTTACCCGTAACATCCAGCTCCGTTCTCAGTTTGATCGCTTTCTCAAAAGAGAACTGAGAAAAGAAGCAGAGAGGGACAGGAGATGGGAAGCTGGGAGGCTGTGATCTCTGTAGTGTTGGGTGTGATCATGAGGAAGAGCATCTGCCGGTTCCAAGAGATGGGAAAGATGGCCATGGAGTTCATATCGGTCCTCTCGACGGCGCTCAGGTTTTCAGGACTGCTTTTCCGGCGGCCGGTGCCGGTTCCGACCACGTATTCCCCCATGTCATCAGTGGCGACCAGGTATGATAGGTAGGCCAAAATCTAGTCAAAGTCTTGACGCCAGAACTGTTATCTCTTTAACTCATTTGTCCCCTCTGAGTTGCACTGTGTTCATGTCTTGGACATATCAAGTTGTGTGAAAAGGTGTGGAGTTTTGATATTTTAGAATGATGGCAGATGTGTCTCTAATTAGGCTTCTCCTCAATGCGTTTGTGTTATTTATTTTTTTCGGTTGCGTGTGAAACTAGCACGTATGTCTTGGTGGCTGGTGTTTCTTCTATGCGTTTGTTTATTTTTTTTTCATGAACAAAATATTTGCATGGTGTTATTTGAAGGAAATGAGAACAATTTTTTATAGTTATGGCATCTGGGTGGGTTTTCGTTTCAGTGTTTGACAGATGTTGGATGCTCGATCAGTCTGGTGGTGGGATTTGGATCTTGGTCGTCCGGGTGTAGTATGTTTTGGTGATCAGGGAGTTTTTGGACTAGGAATTGGTTATGATATGAATTTTGGCATTGTTCTTGATCAGATATTGTTTTCTTGGGTACATTATTCTAGCAAAGCACTGTAAGCTATGAAATGAAAGATAAATTTATGTTAAGTATGCTGATACTAGGATTTAATCATTAAGTAGGTGATTTTTTCAGTTATTTGTTTATTTAATTATTTGTTGCAAGTTTGAGGAATGAATTAGCTTGTAACCAGTTACTGTGATCAATGTGAGTTAAATTAATTAATGCTGTCCTGGCTCTTAAATCATTGAGTTTTGCTGCATTTTTCGTTTTCAAGTTCTTAGATATTTCTCTAGAACAATTAGAAGTGTTGGTTTCGCACAATTAGATTCATGAGTTGTTTCATCAGGTTGCACAAGTAAAATTTTTATAATATTATGACATTCTTGTATTTTTATGACAGGGAAAAAGAAAGTATGGAATACATTAATAGCCAATTTTATAAATTATCATTGTCATATGTAAAGAATATCTAACAGTTTTTCGTGATTACATTGTTTGGCAAAAGTACTGTGAATATTAATCACTTTGCAAATTGATCCGTTCTTATAGAGCTATTTTGTGTCTCTCATAAAAAATCAAAACCAAAATATTGCATCCCAAATATAGAAGGATGAAAAAAATAGAAATTAGAAACTGTATATGACTTTTTGTGGATAAATCAGTGCTATATCTAACCTTTTTTTGATGCATGTCCCAGTGAGAATGTTGGCTATAAGCAATGATTGCTAGGTTGTAATTACAATGAACATATCATTAAGTAACCAATTATCAATATTTATCTACATAATTATCTAAACAAGAATTATTTTAATTATTCCATCCAAGAACAGGCCTTTTCATCATCTCATTTACGAGGTACTCATCTTGGCATGTGATATATTAGCTGCTTGTCAATATATCAAGGAAGGATTCTATTTTTCTTAAAATTTCTTATCAACTATGTGATCAAGAAAGCAACCTCAATAGCCAACCTTCTTTGGCACAAACACACGGCCACCTTCAGGTATCTCTTCAATAAAATTATATTGGTCAGACCTTACACAACTTCATAGGGTGGTCCGTTATTAAATTCTATTCTTTAATTTTGAATTTAAAAAGTTTATCCTTTGTTCGAAATAAGTTGTACGTATTCTTGTCATATATCCTATATTTCATCATCGTTCAACCACATTTTAGATAAATTCATTGTGAATGCCTCTATTTCGTTATCTTTCAGTTTATTGAGGTCTCTATACTTGTGCTTTGGGGTTTTTTTAGTTCATGACATGTGATTATGATTGTCAAGGTAAAAAAATCACATGTTAGCAAGATCTGTGGTTTTGTTCAAATCGAAATGTTTGGAGCAGTTGGACATCGAATGATCTTATCATGGATTTTGAAAAACACAAAGAACAAAGATATTAACACTTAGCATGTAAGATGAAGCGCGATGTAGGGAATTGATAGGTGGGAAGCTGACCAGGTAATGTTGAACAAAGAAGTAGCAACAGTTGAATCAGATAAAAAATGAGGATAAGACTCGAGCTTTTCTTGATAACGGAGGACACAGGAAACCTGCTCGAGAGTCAGAAAAGATAAAGATTTTGAAAACATATGTTGAGAGATGATATAGCCCTTCATTGAAAAAGATTTGCAGGGTTCTAGGGGTCATAAAGCGATTTGGAACCGAGCAGATTAGGTAGTGCTATATTATATTTAGATTTTGCAATAGATGCCCGAATCCTAAAAGCAACAAGTAATATATATAGTAACTTATGCATAGAATTTTGTTTATGATGATCTTCTCTCCATATTATGTATATATGATAGCATGATTTTTGAATAATTCATCAAATATCTCTATTAGCTTTTCCTGAATAAACCTTCCTTTTTTTGATTTTTTTTCGTCAAAATGGAGAATACTTTTCTTTTGAAAATTTCCCATGTAGCCCTTGAAAAACCAAAGGCTACATGACCACTCTGAGGAAACTGAATCGTGTTAGTGTACCTATGGTATAGATCACAAGCAGCGCTCATGAGTGGGAAAAAAGGGTGGGTGTTGAACATGTCTTTTGTGGATGATATTGTTGAAAAAAGTAAAAGCCATAGAAAAATCTCCTGTAACCTTTCAACCTCTTTTTTACAAAAGCATTTAGTCTTATGTAAACCTCTGCTACTAAGACAGCCATAGGATTTCAGAAGCTTAAGTCAATACGAGATGAGTCAATAATGTATTTCAAGCTTAACACGATGTTAGTTCTATCATATTGTGACACTGGAAGGCACTGTTTATTTTGCAAACAAGCCAAAGACAGAATCAAATGATGTGTCTTAATCATCTCGTGAGATATTAGCTCACATTATGCATACTTCATGATATATGAGACCCCATTTGACAATTAATGTTAAGAAATTTATATTACAATAGCTAGCACTATGCACAGCTGATACAAATTTTATCAATTTTATGTGGTACTGGGAGCAGAGGATTCACAGCTTTGACGGTGCAATATCCATTACATCAACAAAGAAGTCTGCAAGAAGCAATCAGATGTTGTGGAAGTAAGTTTAAGTCAGTGGATCTATCACTGAAGGAAAAAACTTAACAGCAATGCAGCAAAGCAATTTAGCATATACCAGTCTTCCTTCGTGAAGCAGAGAGGCGGCGTTATACTGAACACATTCCCATGAAAGCCACCTTTGGCCGACCCGTACACCCATATCTGAGAAATTAGAAACACTAGTCAGAGATTGCTTGATACCTATCATTACAAGAAAAGTTTTTCTTTCCCATTCTGTAATTAGGCACTTCGGACCATGCATCCTAACTTCAGATCAGTGTAGTGGTTATATAGCTTAGAAGTGAAGCTGTAATTGCATCAACTTATAATTCTCTGACAACGAGATTTAGGCTGCAGTATGGTTCGTTGTACCAGCTCGAATCGAGCGGCATGTGATGTATCATACTGTACTAATTTGGTACTGGTATTCTTTGGTAGGAGAGGTGTACCGAGTTTATCAATACGGTAAAAAAAGAAAATCTATGTTGTACCATACCGATATAGGGCTAGTGTGGCACTGGTATGGATGTGGTATTGAGATGGCGAATTTTAGGCTGCAGAAAAATCTTCTGTTTGTAAGGCACATCGATCAATTTAAAGAGGCTTTTCAAACAGTGTTGTTTTAATTATTTTGTTTTATTTATTTTTAGTTCGTTAATGAGAGGTTTCCCTTAGGGAACAATCATCGGTGGGATACCCTGATGATGTTGCACAAGATACCGGTCAACCTAACAAATCTGCTGTAAAGAAGATATTTCAAGTTTTACCCTGCAGTCGAAAACATTGTAGGCTTTGAAGATATTTCCGGATATATGAATCAAATCCATTTAAAGAGTATCAAGGATATTGAAGCATTCCAGGAGCTAGCTAGTGCACTGAACTGAAGTAATCTATACGCAACCACCCATTTTCAGAACCTATAATTTTGTCCCGCCTTTAGCAAGATGAAGAAGATGCTATGATCACCAACACTCATATGTGACTGCTTCTTTCACTGTAAGAACTACAAAACATCTCATTACTAGATGAAGAAGCTTGCGGGATGAACTTCTGAATGTACAAACTAGGCTGTTCTATCACTATCTAAACAAAGGAGGAAAACTTTAGGCATGCAGCAAGATATCAATTATCAAATGCAGGATTAGATCCTAAGAAAGTTGTCCAAACATTGGCTTGTATTTGTTCAACTCCATTATTATTATTTTTTTTTTTTTTGGTAAAGACGGTATTTCATATCATTTTAATGTGGGTACATTCTGCCAAATCAGAAGAAAGTGAACAGTACAGAGGTGAGGGTATCTGTGATACAGATGTCTAGCTGACTTTTTCGATGTGTCGAGCAATAAATGAGGCGATTCAGTCAGCTGCTCTGTTTGTCTCATGGAATACATGGCTCGCTTGGAACAATTTACGTGACCTCTATGGCTAGCAAAATTATAGAGATATCATGGACGAAGAGTTTTTGTCTGTGCAGCAATAATCATCTGCCACAGAAGAAAAGAAAGTTACCAAAGGCGTTGAAATGCTAAAAGAGCTCACCTTTGCCGTGACTTTGTCGTGCACAACATCATGGGCTTCATCAGTGCGTGCAAATACTGACTGGACTTCATCAGCTTCGAGTCCCCCAACTTTCTTGATGCTTTTATAGACGGCAGGCAAGTAACTTGCTGCTAGTCAACTACTCCACCCACTCTCCGTCACTCAGGAATGCATTTCCTACTCATTACCAAGCTAAAATTGCAGCACCAAAACTATATAATAAATGAACACCTATTTAATATGGAGGCCATACCAATACACCCTACGATAAAAAAGATCAATGCCATGCAGAAGGTATTATAATACTAAGCAAGACGCAAGTCTTTACACCATAACGGATAAAAATGATGGTAGGTGGAAACTTAATATTATGAACCGCACACCTATATAGCCTCAGAAGATACATATATACCTTGAGATCGCCGGGTAGCTTGGACGCTAATGCCTCAGCAAAATCAGAAATGGTACGATTTAGATACACAGCACTGGAATGCTGAAGACGTTTTGTCTGTTCAATGATAGCTTCAATGACTTATGTATGGCAGTGCCCACAGCATGCAGTGGCCATACCTAGCTACCATCCTCATCAAACAAGTGCTGCATCTTTCCATCAACAATGTTTAACTGTGGAAACATGGAACTAACGTACTAACAGTATAGCAAAGAAACATGACTAACACACTAATCTATGAATATCCTGCATCATAAAATCATGAGCATGCAAGCAAGCAACGAGGATTTCATTGTAATTTGATTGCTAGGGATAAAAGTAAGAACCTTTTATGATTTTATCTACATAATCATCAATTTTTTTATCCCACCACCTACCAAATTTCAGGAGCAATACCATTGCAAAGTCAAAAATTATAATACATTAATCTTAACTCCAAATTTTATTCACCCTCTACATACTTCACATAGATCTAAATTTTCCTACATGTATTGCGTATCCTATCTATTCATTCCACCTTGGTGTTCCTAAAAACAAGTAGCCAACTAAAGAGAACAAGAAAAGGAACTGGTTCTATACTCATGTTACACTGCCACCAGGAGTAAAAGAGCTTGGCCTTATGCCCGTTAATATTTTTCCTCCGAGTCCTGCTCCGGAGCCCCGCTCCATTTCCCTGCTAAGGGTCCACAGTCCTATGTGGCAGTCAGTAATTGGTAGATAAGGGACCTAGCGTGGGTTGACATGGACATCAACCAATCCCAGGGCCTTATCAGCATTTTTATTTCAAAACATCAGTCTAACGTGGGACTCGGTGGTCGATTGATGGATGGTCCGGGCTTTTACCGACGCCATCAACTAATTTTGTACCGCACCGATTTCTAGCTACAGCGTTAGCTCGGTGAACCTAATGGTGATGCGGTGGACGATATGGTCAGGGATATCTAAGTTCAAATTATTCTGAACCGCCTGATTAAACTGGTAGGAGTGCCTGTTACCTCGTGAGATACGGTCAATCACGGCCGTCGTAAAACATACGAACCGCCATGATTAATAGACCTGACCTCTCCGGTTTCGGAACCCGAGAGGGTCAGACCTCTGCGTTGCGGGGACCGCGGAAATCCTGACTTACAATGTTCTTGCGGAACATCGCAACAGTATCACTGAGATGTCCGTCAAACCGCCGGTTCTCAATGTGGGAAAACTCAGCCTAGAGCTAATGCTTAGAAAATTTAGAAAATTATTACCGCCAAAAAACAATTAATGAAACGAGGTAGAACATTAATTCACAAAAACACGCACACAAGACAAAATGTGACAAATAGAAATTGAAATGTTGAAACTTTATATATAAGTAGTGCAGAAATGGATTGGGCTAGGTTGGGCCACACCCCTCACTCGAGGCTGGCTTGTTTTTTTCAGACTTCGGGCCAGGGGGCTGGTGGACTTGATGGAGGCCTGGCAACCTGATCAATCCATTTTGAACCAAGCCAGGTTCTAAATCGGGCCTTATCCAGGCTCAGGCTCAGGCCTAGCCTAAGCCAAACCAATAGTATACTTGAGTTTGCTCCAAAAAAAAAAAAAAAAGGCTATGTAAATAAATCCGAACGGAACCTGAAATTTTTTGAGTCTAGCTCATAGCTCGGTCTGAGCCCATTTTTAGCCCTATATATAAAAGAATCTTGAATCTAATGCAGACTACAATTTTAGATTAAAAATTTATTTTTTTGAAAAGAAAAGAAAAGTGGAAATTTATTTTTTTTTTTAAAAAAAAAGTGTGGATGCATAAAGAGGGCCGAGGAGACAAGTTGGGGGGAATATATTTAGAATGCAACTCATTATAATTTTTATTAATTTTGCTTTCTTTATGACGAGTTAAAAGTTGAAATGACAAAAATCTCCTCCAGCTATTAAATGTGATAAAAGATATAAGAATGATCGGCAAGATGTTCGCACGCAAAGAGTGAGCATCCTTACAATCTTAGTTTCCAGAATTTTTGATATTTTTCATAAAAAATGAAACATCTAATTTGACTTTTTTTGGTAATTTTATCCGTATGAATCTCGATTATAATTATGGCAGTTGAATTTGAATTTTAATTTTAATTTTAAAATTAAAATATTATTATTTTTGTTTTTCTCGCTATACTGTTTTACCAAAGCAAAAATTTATAATACTTTGCTAATGAAGCTACATATTAGGTAGCTTTATCTATAGCAAACTATTTTAAAAAAAATTCTATATCGATGAAATAGAACTATCTAAGGCATTTTATAATTTATAATTTATTATTTTTTTATATTTATATTAAAATTATAGGATTCATTTATTATAGCGGAATAAAAACAAAACAAAACAAAACAAAACTTGCTGTGCTTTCATGCACCCGTGTACGCTTGTACCCAACTGAGATTCCTTGTCCTTGCTGTTCTCCTTTTCACCTCCATCCCACCTTTACATATTTTACCCCCGGAAGATATTTTTCCATCCCATCCCTTCCTTACGTACGACCTGGCAGCTTATCGACCGCTTCATACTTTCATTAGCTTTTGTTTCTATTGTCACGATTGCATGTGAATGTACTTTCCAAAGTCCCCAACTCACGTGACCATTGGTAGTGGATCACGAGAATCCTGGAGGGCGGTCCACAGGGGGTGCAGTTTATCCATGCTCCTCCGATACGTAGCCTCCTTTGTTCCATGCATGCGATTGGCTTGCATGCATGGTAGGGGCTGGCCATGGGGCCCGAGTGCCAAAGCACATGCAGTGCGTGGCCTCCATACATCTCCTCGTATATTTTTTCCTTTTTTTTTTCCGAGATCAAATTTTTAATGATTCCATCAATACATAATTGAATTGCAAGAACTTCTAAATAGGTATTCTATATCTAAACTAACTTTTTTTCTGATTAAAGAATCTCCTCCTAGTTGCTTTGAGAAATACAGAGTTCTGCTTCTTGTGGCAATGTACTATTATCAGAAGAGAGAGTATAGAGAATCTGAAGGGGCATAGGACGAAAGTCATGCGCAATCTTATAGACCATAAATCTCTTAACAAATTGTAGAGTACTCACATTAAGGATGGACTTTTTTTTTTGATACCGTCACTTCACACTCTTCCATAACCTCAAGAGATGACTTCACCCCTTCTGAATCCGTGATGACATTATCACTGCCCAGTAGAGCATAATCAGAGAAAACTTCACCGTAGGACTTACCCTTCATGTTGCATACCATACCAGCATATGATGCGTGAGTATGCCATGAGACTAGTTACTGCACGAGAGCAGGCAGGGTCGCATGGAATCTGCCACAGGGAAAATACACTACTAGATAATTATATAACTTCAAATTTTTTGAGAGGAATTGTTGGGCAGGCTTAATAATAGACATATATATAGTAGTAATGGCCGTAAATAATTGTCAAGTAGTGCAAATTTTTTTGATATATCTTTTAAGTAAAAGCTCAATAATTAAATGGTCTGTAATGGTTTCTAACTATCGAAAGAGAATAGCCGGATTGAAGATCTATATTAACTTGTTGACTTGGAAATTAAAGTTTAAATTGTTAGAGAATTGAGTCAGCTGAATAAATTACATAAATAACTGAGGCGGAGTAGGTTCAAACTTATGATCTCTAACAACCTATACTCTAATATTATTAAAGTTTTTAAGAAATAACTAGGATCTGAACCCCGGATCTCCTTCGAGAGTAAACACTTAAAAGAGAGGTACCAATAATGTGTTAACTGATTAGTAGACTCAGAAGCTTAAGTTGTTAGGTGACGGGTCACCAATATATATCAAGCTCAAGCTATTGTCGTATCTTTAATTAAGGATGTTACCTTCAAACAATTTTTTACTAATTGTCATTCTAATTAACAAGATGATGCTTCATCATAAATCCTGTCAGTATTGTTGTGCAATTCCATTTGTCATTCTTCATTTATATTACAAAAAACAAAAAAAATCAAAGCATCCAATTGTTCGATATCCTTGACTATAGGAATTTAGTATATTCTAGGTAAGTGCCAATTGTTGAGGAGATGAAACCGACCACCTAGGTAATCTGAATGAGATTTGGCCTCATATTTCTTATGCATGTGTTCTATAGGAAAAGTGGGATGCATCGATTGTGAATCCTACCAGCTTGAAGTAATTAACATCAATTAAGTACAAAGGCTATATAAATTACTACCACTAGGGAGTGAATTTTTTGTATCTTTTTACATGTTTCGTTAGATGTCACATGTAGTCTTTCTGAAACATTGCACCTGTGGCATGATGTTACCAGGAACACCAATAATAGTTAAAGAAACATTATAAAACCCTGCAGCTGTTAAAGCATGAGATCATTCTCTGGCATCCCTGCCATGATGCATTTGACAGGCACCCATGCATGGCTGAACCCCAAATGAAACGAAACATCTTTTTCCCTTGTCCATGTAATCTGATAAGAGACACCAGCAATTATAGCAGGTGTATCTCTTTTGTTTCTCTCATAATATAAGTTGAGTTAGAATTAAGTGCTATTTCTACATATTATCAAGATAACAGTAGATAGAGAATTGCACAATTCAAATTTCAAATGAAAATCTTGAAAACTAGGATTCCACGTCATGGAATATTGACAGAACTTCTATACAGCAAAATCCATTCAAAGTCCAAACCGACAGTCTCGTAATTGTGCATCCCTCTCTTCTTTCCAAGTGTTTTAACCCCTTCTTTTCTCCCTTCATGTGTTTTGGATATGCATTTTGCTTGTCTTTATTTAAGAGGATGTTATCTAGCGGTGTGGCAAGGAAAAGATCTTCGGAGACCGCAGAGAGTTTTACAAACAGAGCTGAATTGGAACCGAAGTCTTTGGTTATACATAAATATAAATATTAGACAACATTAATTTTACATTAATGTGGATTTTTTTTTGCGAGTATTACAAGAAAAGATAAATTCTATTTTTCTTTAAAAAAAGCCACCTCATTCCAAGAGAAAGAGATCCTCATCAACTCCTCGGGATGCTTAAAGAACCCGAGGTAAATTTTGCAACCAACCGTTTGCAACAAAAATAAGACAAAAGGTCACTCTTTACAATTTTTTTTTTTAATTTTTGATGTAAAAGATCAGTCTTTACGTGGGTATGGGGAGTTGTTCTTGCCATCCAATAAAAGAACAATTATGAACAGGGAGGAGTCACGAGAGGTTGTCAAAATACACGTCAGCCAAACTGGGCATCGCCTGGCAAACATGTCGATGGCGCTATCACGGCTCTTTGTTTTTTTTTTGACGAAGCTATCCCGCCTCTTTGTTCTGTCTCTGTTCTCCATTATACGAGGGGAAAAAATATAGCAAGGAAGGACAGAACGCCTGCAGCCCAGTAACACATTCTCCCAGTTGCAGGCAAATTATATACTACACTGTTTGCCGTACACCATGCCATGCATCTTATCGTCTCTTTCCCATAGGCCAATCACCATAGATGGATACATGGGAGCCTATAGAAAGAAGATGAGAAGATTGGGATGGGGCAGCTTATCGGCCGGTGCATGGGATGTAAGATATGATTCCTTCGTATTCTGACGATCAAGAAGAAAGTAAGATATTATTTTCTGCCGCTAAAATGGTCCATATATAGATGATGGACAAATTATACCCTACACTATGTCGATATGGCTGTATGCAATACCAATCAGCTTATCTCCTTTCTGTAGGTCAATCATTAGGATGAGCGTGGGATGAACAAGGCCCCTGAGAAAGGAGATAAGATGATTGGCATGGTGCACTGCTACGTGGTATATGCGGTGTAGAATATAATTTCTTATTAATGGCGCTATTTGCAATGCCAGTATGCCACAAGAGTTCTCCTGCACACCTTTCTTTCCCAATTAAGTATACTATAACATTAGACTCCTATTTCCTAGCAAACAACCATGATCATTAACCAAAATCTTTTCTAATTACATGCTTCTACACATGCATGCGTGTGAGAGGACTGGGGTTATATAATGCATTATCTGATACCAAAACTCCTAACATTCTAATAATGACGCACTAAAGGCTTCAATTTAGTAATTATGTTTGAGCTAACACAGCAGACTAAATCTTTGAAATTGGTATCTGGATATCTCAGAGTTAACTTTTTTAGAACCATTATCTAATTTACCCTATAACTAAATATATATATCTAGAGGCACTAAATCTCTCTCGTTGCAACTAGCACATCACAACCTTTGGAGTGTAGTCATCAAAACACTGGTCTAGGACCACCACAGAATGATAGATGCCATGTTTGGCAAAATTGTTGGCAGTAGAGCTTTCGAAAGTAAAGCTTTCAGAAGTAGAGCTTTTTGAAGTAGAGTTTATATAAAAAAACTATTTACTGTTTGGTAACTACATTTCTAAAGTATTGTGAACCTTTAATATGTGTTTGGTAAATAAACTGAGAAAGTATTTTTGATATGACAAAATGTTCATAAAAGACATTGAATAGTATTATATAACAGAGCATAACAAAATATAATATATATTAATATATAAATATATGATATAATATAATATTATTGTAATATAATATAATATTATTATAATATAGTAATATAATATTATATAACATAGCATATCAGTATATTATGATATAATGTAATATAATATTATATTTATAATATAATATAATAATAAAGATATAAATCACCCAATGGCTTTTGAATCACCCTTGAATTAATCGAGCATAGATCCAAAGTGACAACAGCATATATAATTCGACTTTACTATTTCCAGCAGCATGACACTAGAAAACTCTAAACTTTTGCAAATTTATTCATGTGGTTTCTTTTGTTTTCTTTCTTAATTTCTTTCTTTCTTTTTCGATAAGAAGGTTTAGCAATCTGTTACTGGACCCAAATTAAGTGATGCTGTTCATCATTTCAAACCTACTCGCTGGCTTCATGGCCATGTTCCTAACTTCTTGAAATTATGTGCCTTGACACTTCTATCTTATGTTATTTCTCTTTCAAACTGTTTTGGTTCATTCGTTTGGGTGATTGATAGGAAGACGAAAACTGACCATTTGGAAGGGGGGAGGGGGTGTTGGGACGAGAAGGAAATCTTTAAGCACTGCCTCCACCAATTCCAACAGCTAGCACATCTCTTGACTGTAGTTCTGCTGAATGGGGCTGAGGGAAATATGCATTATTTCAAAAGATAGCTATTGACACAACTGGATCCAGTCATTGCAAGAGAAAAGAGAGAGGATGTAGCCAAACACAGTGCCAAGTTTTGGTAGATGTACTGATATGTTCTCCGCGTGAGGCATCTTTTGGCCTATCCGCTTATTTTGTGTCCTTTTTGTATGGTTGCATGTGATAGAAAACTGAATGAATTGGATTACAACTTAACATTTAAAGAAACAAAAGTAAAATAAGGTGAATCTTATATGCAAGTGCATATAGCTATGTGATAACAAAATCCTAATTAATAATTTCTCGCACCATTATATGATATAGCATAAAACAGAATTATCATTTTCATAAGGACGAGGTCATGCTCAACATTAAAAGGATAATGCAATATTTCTTTAATCAAATCACATTGCGCAAGATTATGGTGTCATAAACAAGATGAATATCAAAAAAAATTGGTATGAATTGATGTATTATCATTTCACGCTGGTTTCTGTCATTCATGGTGGTCCTACTGAAAATGGTTTCGAACGATCCAAGTCACATATTGTATGATGACTGGCTCGTAAAATCCTTTTGGATGACAAAGCTCAGCAATCAGCAATTAACTACAACAATAATGGAGAACCATCCCGCCTATTTTTTATTTTTTTTTTAGAATTTTCATAAAAAACTTAAGTTAACGATTGAACTAGGTCAAATATACGAGAAACAGTTATCATTGGTTTGAATTCAAAATATTCTCTGTTTTGGGTGTATTTTGATATTCCTGTAGAAAAGTCAATCCAATTGGATTTGGTCCACCATTTAACCAAAATATTGTAGCATGCCATTTTCTACTTGGAGATGCATGTCAAAAAGGTATCATCCAATTAGCTATGAAATCACTCTCCACTCGTTTTGCAATGCAATTGAAGAATTTTATAAATGATTCTAACCATGTTTCTTAAAATCGATTGATCACCGGTGCGACATCAAGTTGCTGAACATTTTTCCAAAAATATCCAATGGGATAAAATCATTACTCACCCTATCATGCTAGATCGATCAAACACAAATGACACCCAAAAGCAAAGGAACAAATAGAGGCATTCCATTTTGATGAAAGGTAAGGTCCGGATGATGAAACCCTAACCCTAACGAAGGCCAGCGCAGCAAGGGCAAGGCAAGAGACAAAGCCAGGGCAAGGGTGCTTGCATGGTAAGATTGTTGGGTTTTGATGATTAGAGATGAAGGAGAGAGAAAGAGGTGCACACATGTGATTAGGTTGGTACGTGGTTTGTCCATGTGGCATGCGGACAAGGCCGGAGGAGGCATTAGGGTAAGTGGTGGGTTTCAGACAGACGGGGACACGGAAAAAGCCCAAATCAAGCACCCAACCACGCACAAACCCACTTCAAGAAGGAATGCAGCCCCTCACGAGCGGTCGGTAATAGAAGGGTGCTTCCAAAAGGTCACGAGAGCCTTTGCAGAGGCCTCCTTCCAGTCTTGTGACCGTTAAAGACAAGAGCCATATTTTAGGGTCCAATAAGGTGGTGCTTAGCATACGGTTTACGTACTTTCGGAGGGTCCCACTGATATGTTACTGTGCATATCATTTTAACTTGCTGATTAATTAACTCATTCTTATCGGCAAGAAAGATAGATTTCTTTTCTTTTGTGGAATGCTATATTTTTGTCATGATATATTCTCCGTCAAATTAAATTAGCCAGAGATGCTTGTTCTTGAGCTCATGCTAAGATTTCCATCAATTTTCTGTCGATATCCACGCCAGGAGTCCCATGTTTGTGATGGTGCACCTAACATGGATGATGTTGCTTGCGTCAATTCCTCTGCAGGTGTTCATGAGGGTTGCTCAAGAATGAAGTAGGTCCTAGGTTGTTTCATGAAAATGTTGGCTATAATTGGCGATATTCAAGTAGGGTGATGATGGGGTCTCTCTCTCTCTCTCTCTCTTCCTCTTCCTACCCCTAGTCTTTAGCAGCAGCAGCCGAGTAACCTACTAACATAGCTTATTGCTTGTTGACCTCCATTAGCCCCTTAAAAAGTAGGCATGGTTAATCTAATTAGGGAGGTAGATTATGATATCTTAATTTGACCTTATATAACTATGATAAGGAGCCTTTCTATCCTAGCTTTTAATTAAAAATTTTTGAAACTTAACTAGCTTGCGTTCTCCTTCTATCATGTCGAAACATAGTACAGTAAACCTTATTAAGAAAGTGCGCCTTAGGGGCGCTAAATCCTTAAGAGATTGCTACTCTTCGAAAATTTGCACCGTCAAGCATTAGATGAATTTAGGTTCTCCTGCAAAAATACATCTTTCAATATTTAGATGAGTGTGGTTGTATGTCATGTATTTGTACATGGGATGCGCAAAGCGCATGAGACATGAAATCTAAAATGATTGTGGACGAATAGCATGATATATATAGAATGGACCTAAACCACAATTCATTGGAAGTCATTATTCAAATCTCAACTGCTTGAAGCCACATTGTTGCATGTTAGCTTGTAAATAAAAGAAATGCTAGATAATGACATCGTTCCTTGCAAAATTTTTGTGGCGTTCTTCAAAATCGCATCCAATTCAACCAATGTGTATATCAAAGCTGATAATTATTTCCTTTATCACCCCTTCCCATCCTCATCTCCGAGAGCAGCGACCAGCATGGGGTGGGAACGAGGGACACGCGTGGACCGAGGAGGTGGAGATGAATTGGACAAGGAGGTGATGGCGAAATCCCCCCCGTGAGGGGTATTTGGAGGCATTCACAACTCACACCCAACAAAAACACACTCGCAAACCCCACAACCCCTTCCCCTCTCCCGTACATTCCCAACGCGCAAACAACCATCCCTTGACGCCATCGCTCGCGGCTTTCGATGGCGCCCCGATCACGAGCAGATTCCAGGCCACCTCTCTCTCTCTCTCCCCTCGTTTTATACCCCACCCCCTCTATCCCTTCTTCTTTTTCTTTTTTTTTGGTAAATATATCCCTTCTTCTTCCCCTTGCACTCGTATATATAATAACAAGCCTCACAGTCTTTTCTCTCTTTTTTTCCCCAAGTAATGTGGTGGGGTGTTATCATGGCCACAATAATTGCCTCCGTTGTCATTTGCAGTGGTGGTAGTAATTTAACCTATTAAGGTCTCTAGGTTTTTATATATATCAAGGAATCAGTGGAGGGGTTCGTGACGTAGACTTGTGAGGAAGGTTGTTTGTCTGAAAAAATTATTAGTTGGATCAGATCCATTAGTTCAGCGGTAGACCAATTCAACCACATATCAACATGCATAAAAACGAGCAAAAAAAAAAAATACATACTGGTTTGTGGGTATATTAGTCCATCAGCTCAGCAGGGAGTCTGATCTAACTACAAATTTTAAGCTTGTCTGAGGGTGTGATCCAAGTAGTGACCATTGGGCAGCAAAAATTGGACGTATCATCCATACGAAAGAAGAATTTACCTTCGTACGATCCACTGTTGGGTCACCCACCACACATATCGCAAAAGTCCCTACCAAAAATGCAACCCAGAGTCTCCGAGTAGCAGTGTTTAAATAAGCTACCAGTTACCCAAGGTACCATGTAATGGGGGCCTTATGTTTCATGCTCTCCTTGTTGTTTCGTCAGAGCAAAAGAATGTTTGGGGGCATTTTAAAATGTAAGGGTTGGTTTATGCTTTTGGATCTAGCTAGCACTAAGCTGATACAAATATCCTATGTAAGGCTACTCAAGTGATGAGGGTGGGGAGAAGAACTATCATGTTAATAAAATGTTGCAATATAAAGAAGGGCAAACACAATTAATATGTCTTCTTAAGTGAAAAGACATAATGAGACAAAAGAATTTGAGGTACGTGATCAAGATTTAATTCCATTAGACCACTTTTTTTCTCTTTATGTGAACTAGAACAGAATTTAGTTTCTTTCTTAAAATGTTATATTAATTTAATTCTATGATAATTAACATTTTTAAGACGTGATTAAATAACAACACCCAATCCCAAACTAACCAAAGATTAAGTCGCCTATATTATTTTTCTTAGCAAGGTAGGGAGTACTAGGGGCACTGCAGGAGTATATTTTTCGAAAGCTGAAGGCTATTCTGGGTATTTCCTCGGCACATATAATCTATTATTTATTTGAGGAAACTGAGGCAGCTCATGTGGGTGGCAATCAGGAGACCATATAGATTTGAGGGCTCCTTCCTCTCCTTAAGCGATCCTCCAGTTCCCCAACAGCTTTACACACACACACACACACACACACAGAGAGAGAGAGAGAGAGAGAGCCATGGTCTCCAGGGAGCAGAAGAGAGCTTCTCTGCATGACAAGCTGCAGCTCCTTCGCTCGATTACAAACTCTCGTGCAGTAATTTGCCTAAATTTCTAAGCTCTTTAGCTTCCATTGCTGTGCGCTCATTCTCCTCTTGTCCCTTTAGTTAGCACTGTAGGGATATGTGTGTCACCTACAATTTGGTTCATATATATGTATTTAGAAACTCATTGTGAAATCTTCCAATGTTCTTTTCTTTTTTCAAGGTTTGCATTTGTATCATCATCTAGTTCTTCGGTTGCTTGCTCGCCATCTATATATTCTATCACCTCTTACAATAAACTTTCAGTTTCTAACCTCATGCTCCCGTGAAAATACTAAATCTCATCAGCTAACACATACCGTACTGTTATCACCCACTCTTTCCAAATAATTTCATGTGGTAGTTTCATTTACTAAATCAACACTGATTTGTTTTCTCTATTGTTGCATCCTATAACGTTATTCCGATTGTTGCTAAAACTTCCCCACACTGTATGATGGCTAGTGGTATCTTTCCTAAACTCATTAAAGGGCCAAAAATGGTGATGATATGTAGCTAAGCAGCAGACTTTAATAAGATAGAATATACTCGCCGCAAGTTTACACTAAAATTCCGAAGACATTCTTGTCCTAGTCAGCACTCTTTAACAAGCATTCGACCCCACAGAAATTATTTCCATGTATTGACCTGCGTACAACCATCTTGCTATAGACCTGAATATTTAGAGAAAATAATTCTTTGGTAAATTACCGCATGAAACTTCTTCATTTATAAAATAGTATTAGAAACTACTAATAGAACCCACACAGCTTGTACCTATAAGGGCGGAGTATGATTTCATGTTCGCTTCTCTTTCTGGCAGCTGAGTAAAACATCAATAATAATAGATGCATCGAAATACATTGCGGAGTTGAAGCAGAAAGTTGAAAGACTGAATCAAGAGCTTGCATGCGCGCGGAATGTTGTTGAAGAAAACCCTTTGCCTATGGTAAGTCTGGGTGCTGTTTTCTAATGCAATCTGTTCTAGTGCTCTCTACAGACCTAAAAGCTACGTAGTAGCTAGCTGCTTCACATACTCTTCACTGCTTCCATCTATGTCTTGACAGGTCACAGTTGAAACCCTAAAAAGGGTTTCCTTATCAATGTGTTCTCAGAGAAGAGATGCCCAGGATTGCTTGTCTCTATTCTGGAAGCCTTTGAGGAGCTGGGCCTCGATGTGATGGAAGCTAGGGCTTCTTGCACTGACATGTTCCGTCTAGAGGCAGTTGGAGGAGAAGTAAGATGAGAAAGAATGACACAGTTATATATAATTCCATTAGAATGCAACTGTTTCAGCACAGTAGACAAATAAGCCATCTAGTTGATGAGAAAATGTCTTTTCCTGAAGATCAAGGGTATAAAGTGGATAAATAAGTGCATCAGTTATCTATTTCAATGCATGCACACATACTGGTATTTTACATAAATATTTGCTCTCTTTTTTTTTTGGAGATATCTCATACACTTGTTACTTGAACATTAATTTGTGGTAAATTATTTTTAACAAGATACAGAATTCCAATCATTTGGGGTTAGCTTTAATTATGAACTTGCCTTTGATTCAAGTATGGTTATATGTATTAGATACATGAGAAGACAGCAAAATTAGTACTTCATGCATAGAATGCATGCGAGCATAGGACATAGTATCTTCTCAGCTCCATGGGACATGTTGTACGATATCCAAGAGTATCCATTATTACACTGATGACGGTACATCAAAGATATATGAGTGGTTCACAGGGCATGTACATCACATGCACTTAGACAATCATGAAACCCAGATAATGTATAGCATGTGAATCATAGAGTGAACTGTTGGGACCCTTCTCTGTCCCCAGCCTTTGCACAAGGAAAGCGGTCCCTAAAATTGTGGCTTGGGATGAGGTGGCCCTTCTTGTTTGTTTTGTTTATTTCATATTGATATAAATAGCTCAGTTAAATTCAGTCACTAAGGTTTGATTTTATTTTAATTTAATTTGCAGAATCAAATCAAAAGTCTGGATGCGCAAGTGGTAAAACAAGCAGTGCTGCAAGCCATCAAGAGTTGCTCTGAAAGCAGCGAGCCAGAGTAATTATAGAAGACCTCCCGGCGCAAGCTTTGATCTTTAGATCCTAAATTTCCTATAGCATTTTGTTATGGGCTGCAGAAGCTCTTTAATGAAGGTAGATTATTCTATGTATAATTATAATTAGAAGGTTTCCGAAGAGTATGAAATATGCCTTGTTATTCTATTTGAAATAACAAGACTCTGAACTAATAAGTACACACCTTGTTCCAGTAGAATCACTAAAAATGTATAATTTGCTTTTTCATCTAGAACATCTCTCAATTCTTTAGAATATTTCATCACTACAGCTGAATACAGCACAACGTGTAAAGCATGAATAAGGCTCAAGCATTACTGCTTGTCGTACAAGTCGTCAACAATGGCAAATCTTCTATAACTTGATTCCCATGAAAGCAGAATTTTGAAGGCTTGTGAAACAATTCAATTATGTAAAGTGGCAGTGATTAAACTGTGGGAGATGCTCTGCAAAATAGAGTGATATGGTGGTGCAAAAAATCTACTGCTCAATCAACAATCCAAAGTAGATGTAGAGTGTTGGACAAAAATATTCTAGAATTCCTATGGCAATCACAACAAACAAAGGAAATAGAAGGTTAATAGAACCTGCAGCTTTGAAGCATTTTATGGAAAGCGCTTTCTTCAGGGTATGGCCAAATGATGTCTACTTCCAAGATACAACGATTCACCAGTCTTCTAATGTGCATTCAAATAGGATCCTTGACAAACCCTATAAACGTTATACCAAATAGAATGCAATGCCAAAAAACTTCAAGAAAATATATAGAGAAAAAAATACTTCATAGAATTCTCTTTATGCACGCCCAATTGCATACAGTAAGTCCAATAAGTATGCATTCTTAATTTACACAGGCTTCTTAAATCTCACCAAGGTGGTAATATACTCTTAAATCTCTCGCACTCATTTTTAGATCTCGATATTATGGGACCAAATGACCCATGCCACATTTGTAGATATGAGAAGCTGTGAGTGAATAAGTTTCTCGAAGGATTGCATCCCTTCGCTTAATAAATTTGTCCCTTGGATATATTGCATTCCTTTAATAAAAGGATGTATGTCTTCTAAGCATAACTACCAGTTCAAGAGATATTTCTTTTGAGTTTAAATTAAGATATGTATCTTCTGATGTATATATATCCACCAGCAAATGCATCCTTTTGATTTATCATCCAAGAGATGTCTCTTTGTTTTATTATTCAAGAAATGTCTCTTAAAGCACCTCTAAAAAGAGAACAACAAGAGATGTGTCCATTCAAAAATATAACATAATTAAATTTTGGATCACTATTTTGAAAAAATAAATAAATATTTTATTTATTAAATCCAACAGCGTTGAGGGTGTCGACTAGTTCATTCAACACCGGTGACTTGGGTTGGAGTCCCATATTCACCGCAACTCATGATTTGAATAAATTTTCCTTGCCCAACTTACGAAGAAGGGAAATTAAAAATGTAGACAAAGACTCGTGGTAGATGAAAGGTCAAATTATGGATGCTTGTGTAGAGAATCGTCAAAAGGAGTTACTTAAACAACTAATAAGAGCTTATATATTGTATCATCAACTTATATTGGCATTATGATCGGCCGTTCGTGAGAAAACACGAGTATTATAGACAGACTAAATTATTATTATTATTATTTTGGTAGTAGAGACCCTCTGCCATTAAAGAAGGGGAGATAGAAGAGATGATATCATCAATACAGTCGTCTCTTCCCTAAAACAGTCGGGGTGGATATCATATTCCCCACGCCTGACTATTTTGGGGTGCATTTCTCCATGCTAGCTCTACTGCTTTCGGATTTCGTACCTTTTTCCTCCCGGTGGAATGAAGTACTTCTACGCTCTCCTTCTGCTTTTTGAATGCCCATCCTTTTAGTCATAAACCCTTCCTGGGGACTCCTCGCATGCACTATCTCTCGGCAAAGATCGTGTGAGTGTGCAGTTATGCTTCGGATGCTTCGCCATGGAATAGATCGACTCAGTTCCCGTTCTTTTCCGGTGCACTTTTCACTCAGGCACGGGCGTCAAGGTCTTTGCTTGGCGTCTTGCTCACTTTCTTTTCTTTTTCGTGTGGAGCGCCTTTCCATGCCACCAATGGCAAATGGTCTAGTCCCCAAGTTGGAAGATTCGTCTACAAGTTCAAACCAAAGGTTCAGTTCAAAGCTAGGACTCATCCCAAAGGCAAGGCCAAGAGAGGCCAAACTAATTAATGACTCGCAATATAACCTGAACTGGAGTAGCACTGGTTGACCAGCTCAAGATCATGTAGGTTCTACTTATTGCCATGAATTTTGGATCATGCCAAGTTCACATGATGGCCCCCTAGCCAAAAGGGTTCAAAATGTAGGAATATTACGTATCCAATGGATTGTTAAAATTTAATATGCAAACTAACCATATATAGATTTTTAAACATATAGACATAGATTTTTAGAGTGTGCTTCCATAGCTTTCCTCTAATAAATTTAAATCCAATTCTAGGTAGGGGACTAAATTTCATCAACACAATCAGTTCATTGATTGATCTGCTACCTTAAATAAGTTGCATCGTTCCTGCTACGGTATACTTTAATAATCAAGGACCATAGTTCTTTCTTAACCAAACCAATTATATAGGAATCAAGCCCAAGGTTTGCTTGGCTTCGGTATTCCATCGAGTTAGCCTAGCAATGTGCCCCACGGACTGGTCCAAATGGATGCATATTTCTCAGCTGCTGGTTCCCGTGAAGAAGCCACTTCTTTCTCAGGGTGAGAAAGGGTTTAAAGAAATGATACCTTGCTTATAACCTGAGAGCGAAGTGGTACATGATGCCAAGAAACGTGGAGAGGGTCCTGAGGTGAATGTAATATGTAGCTTTTAGGTACGCAAAGATAGGATTTACAATAATGTTTGATGGGGATGGGATTGCAGAAGAGGGAACGTACATGGCGCTGATGTTGGTGGTTTTCCGTGGACATAGAGACAGCCATCATCACTAGCATCATGCATTGTTAAATAGCATGGATAAAGATAACACTCACTGTTCTCAACAAGAATACATGTTTATGTAAGACATTTCCATCACTATTAAGACCATACCATTTTTGTGAAACATCACCAAGTGATAATTTTTTAGTGACGAATTATCATGTGGTCTTGACAATATGAACTACGACTTCCTAACAAAAAAAAAAAGGAAAATGGAAAGAAGAATAATGAGCTACATGGATTTTTCCCTGAAATAATGGTGGGAGATTAGATTCCGGAGAATATCAAGATCAAAGTATGATAGAAACGCTCTCACAGGTCATCTCCAGTGGCTTCTCGGTGAGCTACGACCGAAATCCTTACCAAATAAGTTAGAAAAAAAATCTAGGAGATCTATTCTCAAGTCTCCAATTGCATTACCAGCTTTATGCAACAGTAGTAGTTCCGCATATGTTGTGATGAAGTGGTATAACGTTCCCTTAAAACTTAAATACCAACAGAATATATGAATAATTATAAATTTTTATCAGAAAAATATTTATGAAAATAAAAAGGCCGTATTTTTTTCGGGGTGAAGATGAAAAATATAAGAGGACTGAGGACTCCTTGGACTTCCTATTAGTTGACGATGAATCAAAGACCTCTCTCCTAAGAAGAAGGGTGCCAAACATCTAAGCTAAACCTAGTTATCCTATATCATAAATGTTCTACATGATTTATCTCTTGTGATTATCCTGGCACATAGTTCACATTCCATGGAAGTTCTTGGTCATTAAACAACGAAAATTATATTTACAGGAGAAATGCATACGAAGCGTCAAGAAAAATTATGGGCTTTGAAATTCTACTGTACAAGGACAAGGTAATTTCTTCTTTGTTCCGTATAACAAAACAATAAATTGCATATAATCATAACTTTTAGTTTTCAAAAGACATGCATCATCACAAATATCATTATTTCATCAAGATGCAGTCCATATTCTCACCACCATAAGCCCGCTGCACATTTAATTAGGCATGATGTGCCATCCCCACAAGCTAAAGCTACAAGCCAACATGATATCATTGCGAGACGCTTCATGGACGCCGTTCCTTGGAATCATCGAGCAGCTGAGGGATTAATTCTTGTCATCATCCATGGCAAAATTGGTCTCCAAGTAATGTTTCAGCGCTGCACCTGAGAGCACTGCAAGGGTCAGGGCTTGCGCATGCATCCTGCACCACCACCACCATAAACAACAAAATCATTGTCACCTTTATTTCCACCTTCAACAAGAAACTTATCCTGCTAACAAATACCTAGCATGGATCAGCCTGACGCTGGTCTTGTGTGGCGTTCTTTTACGCGAGTAAGCTATGGATGCCACCAAGGCTGAAGCCCATAGAGTTCCTGAAAGACACAGGATTCCATATTAGCCAGTGGCTCATCATAGACCTAAAACTTCACCAATTTTTTCTTGCTCCTTACGAAGAAGCCAGATGATCAGATGCTTTGCTTACCGACACTGGCGAGCTTGTGCTCAGAGACCCATGCCTGCAAAGAGCCCATCCTGAGAAGACACAGGAAATGGAGGGGGAGAGAGAGAGAGAGAGAGAGAGAGGCACAGAGGAGCGTGAGGTGAGTGCTGAGAGTAAGAGGCCAAGAAACAAGTTATAAAGGTGTAGGTGCCCCTGGGTTTAAACATTAAACCTGGGATGAACGTTACAAACCACTGGCAAGCAGGCTTCAGTTAGACGCTCATTTCAACTTTGAGACAAAGGGGATTGTATTTTTTAAACCTTTTATTCACGAAGAATGAGTAACGGGCCAGCTAAATGGCAGGTGGTGGAACGGAAGTGGAGTGGGTCTTTCTAATTCAGCCATGGCCGCTGGATTTGCCAAAAGGCTCTAGTCCTACCAACACGTGGTTTGCAACACATGAAAACTGGTTAGGTGTAAGTGTAACCCAGCCCAATGGTTCTGACCATAACAAAGGCTACACCCTGCTAAACCATATGGGGGCATTTTCAAGTCTCAGGTGCAAGGTTTAAGCTTAACCCAGTAAAATAGAAAATTTACCCCAACAATATTAATGTAACTATGCTAGTATCATCTTGTATCTGGATGACATCATTGTCTAGTTAAATTGTGTTATCCGTCAATCACAAAATCATGGCACTGGAAGAGATATGGCACAGAAAAGGGGGCACAGACAGACACAATGCCCTAAGACTCCACATTGTCAAAAGCGTCTGAAATACCTTGAACAAATTGGGTAGATAAAGCGGAGCAGCATCTCTAGGAACTCATGTTTGGGGGCCATCAAGGACTAGACAGAAGAGGAAGAACAAAGCAAAAGTCATTTTAAGACCCCTTTCTGAATGAATGAGACAATGGTGATGTCACAAGCATAACAGGCGAATGCCACAGGTTTAAATATCAAAATCAATAGTGAGGTTGGAAGAGCTATTAGGTAGCATCAAAGGTGGATGAAGTTTCAACATGATTTGACCATGTTAGTGTTTGTAACGAGGGATATCAACCCAGCTGGGAGAATCAAAGAGAGAAGAAAAAATCATTTCATATTTGGAGAAAACTTTCATTTACTGTGAAAACATATTCAACTTCACTAAGCATCACGAACAAATAACAGTTGACAGCCTATTGAATGGAAGATCAAGTATGCTAACACTTCATAGAAATACGAACGGATATCAACACATGCATGGAACAATGCATGCATCTCCTACAATACAACAAAGCTACTTCCAGTGTTCACACAACAGTAGGGTCAAAGGTGCAGGAGGGAGGCAAGAATATCAGAAAAAGTGGGAGTGATATCATACCTCATTGCACGCTCACTGGAGATTCAGTATAGGCAAAGTTGTGACTCAAAAGGATTTTCTTTGCTTTCGAGAAATTTTCTTCCATGCTTTCCATGCGGCTCTGACTTCAACCAGCTCTGTTATCTGAAATGCTTCTGTTTGCATCTAGACTATCCACCCATTTCTTCCATGGGGATTTGGATGGATCCAAGAAGTTGGGTGACTGAGGCAACATCATAGAAGAGTAGAACTCATCAAATGCTTTCTGGATTTCTTCGGACTCGATCACTATTTGCATTTCAGGTCGTGTTATAAAAGAGTAGCGGTCACCCCCAGGGATCAGAAGGGGCAAGGGGTAGAATGTCAGAAAACATCACCAGAGATAACTCTATGACATCTTTTGGTAGCCAACCCCGCTTCACTGCTGCTAAAGTCCCCACTTTTCAGAGCTGTGATGGTAACAAAAGTTAAGCACTTGCATGACTTGGATTAAGATATGCACAAGCTCAGATGAAAAAAACCCAGAAATTATTAAAATAAGGCTCATGTTTTTATCTACTAAAAGATAGGACACTACCCTATAGTATATACTGGTGCAGTTGCAGATGACAGTATATTGTCTTATTTACTTCAAAGCTTAGTACTCCATCATCGCTGATAGCTTAGTTGATATGGTTGCTTAAAAGTCACTTGTCAGATATCTAAAATAGGCAAAGATTTTCAAGTCAAACATCCTGGTAAATCCCGATGTTAGTTAGTACTGATAATTTGCCACAACAACCTGTCAAATGTATATATGAAGCAAAAGACTAGTTAGGGGAAAAGTATCCAAGACAAGCTTTTCAACTTCAGAATATAATAGTGTAAAATGGCCTCCAGCAGTAAAATAAGAGAAAATGATTCTGAAGCGAATTTAAAATGGGCCATTTTACCACTTTCCACCATAGTTTTTCGAGATCTCTACATATGCTTTTCTCGCATTATTTTGTTTTTTAAATATTCATTGTGATGCATACATACATATATATATACATATACATATATATATACATAGAAAACTTAAAAGCTTCATGATTTTCTTTTAGATGGGCAAACTATGGTGAGTCCCACATGCTCTTCCATTACACTTGATGATATTAGGCACCAACAAGATGCAAAATTTTGCTGAAAATATCAAACTAAGTTTGAAGGAAAAAGATGACAACCTAATGATAGCTAGCGATTTCCTACCTATTCCAGGATGTATGTTAAATAGCAACATTTAGCATGCAGCAATTGTAAAAGGAGCTATATGCATCAAATGAAGACCACCAGGTTATAGGGTATAGCTTGCCTATGTAGCATGAAAGATTCACCTCATATGGACAGCTCAACGAAATTATTTCCTGAAGACGTCTGCAGCTGTCCACATGAGCAGCAAAAGCCCTTTCTGACGTGAGACACTTTAGTCCACCCATTTCATCTGGCTCATGAAGCCATCTTGCACAAACAGCAAGACGGAACTCTGAGTCTCTAATTTCATCATTTTGTTTTCCTGGCAGATCATTTCATCAGTCACTGTCACATTGAATGTTTGGATGTTCTTCACATTTATCGAGTGCAGCATCCACAACCTCAGAACTTTCTAGATCATCATTTTCCGCAACTTCAGCGGCCAACACATCCTCCGCAATTCTTGTTTTTCTGATAATGTGGCCTTGCTTTGGAGGTTGTTTCCTATATTTGAAATGAACTGTTTACTTATGGAAACAATGTTCTCCCTACAAGGAAATAATAGATGTCAGCTATCTAACATTCAACCAGTAAATGCTGTTAAATTTAGATGTTTTATGTATTCCTGAGACATCCATGACAGGCACGCTTTCCAATCATGGTTGTCTTGACCATGTGAAAAAATTTAAATTTCTAATGTAATCAAAAATGTTATATACATGTCTTTTCAGATCATTTTAGTTGTAAAAAACAATGTGACAGTTCTGATTTAATACTATAAACCCCTAAATAAGAATGGCTTATGGATGGTTCCTCCATTTCCATCTACAATAAGCAAGTGTTATTAGACTGTTCTGTGCAAATTCAGATGCCACTTGACTACAAATGAGAATACTTTTCAGCAAATACATAGGCAAATTTAAATCTGATAATAAGCTAAACTAATTATTCACTTGATATATGCTTAATCATTAGTCATTATACTGATGAATGCATGAAAAATTACCCTGGGATAAAAAACAAGTGAGACAGAAACCACATAATTGTACAGATCAGAGTGGACAAATCTATATATGTATTAATCATTAAAGAACAAAAAGTCCAGAGAACCGAGATATCATAGTAAAAGCAAACTCAAAAACAAGCCAGCGACAAACATATACCTTAAAACTTTTCAGTATATTATTGAATTGATATAAATGATCATGAATTCAGCAAAGCTGGAGTCGCTACCGATCCCAATAAATTCAGCAGGCAGGAGATAAGAGTACATCTGAACAGTGCATTCTCTTCTTGCACCAAAACTCCTACAGAAACCAATTCAAATAAGCAATAGGAAGTAAGCTAAGGAGCATTCTTTTCCTTCTTTCCTACAGTCATTACCCAGAAAGGGAAAAGGGGGGGAAAAAACACAAAAACAAAAAAAGCATGCTTACTAGTAGTAAGAGTTTCAGCATTGCTATAACATGCTATAACTCTCCAAACAGCACATTTTGTAAAAGATATCAACTATCTCAGAAAGCTCGGGGATAGGCTATCCTTTTTCCTTTCCTATAACTTGGAGAGAGTAGACAGTGCTAAACTAGTAGACAGTTGATAAAAGAAAAGATTTCATCATCATCAACATCACTGTGTAGCAGTGTTACCTAGACACTCCGACCTCCAAAAATCCTGACACAGGGACACTTCCATATCATACATACATTGATGACCAGGTAAGTTCACCAGTCAATAACAAAATTTTGTTACACTTACACTTATGCCATTGTAACACTAAAAGAAGAAGAACATATAGATCTGACACTTCACTAAAAGAGTATGGACACTTTTCACTATCAATGTTTAGTACTGTAATCATACTATAAAAAAAAGTGCCAGCAAGTGCAATAAGGTGCTCTCGACAGAGTATTCCAAAAATAAGTGTCAAGTACTAAATCTTGTAGCTGACATAAACAGTTCACTCCATTTTCTGGGAGTGCCACCAAATGGCACGTCATGTTGTATCATCTCTCTGTGTCTAAAAGAAAGAAGCAACTAGGTTAACATAGCTGGGCAGTGACGAATATGGAACTGTTGCAAAAGAATCATCACAACAAATATTGAAGTGAACGCAATGAAGGTGATATTTACTAATGCTTGCAGTTTGTGTGTGAACGTATGCATGCATCTATTTGCACGTATCTCCAAAGAAAACACTCATACTGAAATGTGGAGATAGTTTATTTCAAGTCACCTAAAGATCAAACAAAGCATGTGTACAAGATAGCTGTATGGACCCACAATAAAGTGCACAGAAATTAGAAGGCTAGCAGCTAAGAATTATGATGGAGTGAATGCAAGTGACAAAATTTGAGGTAAGAGCTGCTTTTGCCCAAAACCTTTATTTTTTCCTAACCAGGGCCTCGATGAATCCAAAGTGAAAGAACCAACTGGTCAAACTCCTTATTCATTGGTCTAGTGTATGGAAGCAGTCCTTCCTATCGAAATTTCAAGCGCATCCCTTAAGATACAAGTTGACAAGGACTTAACTAATGGAGAAAAGCTTCCAGCTTTGTTGGCACAAAAAGAACTCTTGGATGAGAAAGGCTTATATGCCGCTGAACATGCCCAAATTTACTTTGTGTGCAGTGTGTTAAATAAGAACAAAGTTCATCATGCAGTTGCTCAATATTTTTTAAAACGCCGTATTTTATTCACTTAGTTTGTAAAAAGGCATATAAATTAACTCATTCTAGTTCTCACTTTTGGGGTGGTAATAAGGCATATAAATTAACCCATAAAAAACTTCAAGTTCTAGTTCTCACTTTTGAGATGGTAATATGCTGAAAACTGACATTATTGGGTAGGCTAGAATTAACATAATTCGCAATAACCATGCCAATAGGATCCTCTCTCTCCATGCATGTTCAGGGATCTCCATCTTCAATGAAATCATGGCTGCCAAGAAATGCACCTAACATATGTTAATCTCAGACCAAATAAGAAACTAATTACAGTAATGGAGTATCATTTAGAACACATAATAAAAGACTCCCCCCCCAAAAAAAGAACTAAAGCAATAGCATATTAGACCCATAAGCATATTCAAAGATGCAAGTGATTATTGCATTTACAATAAATTAGAGATGTCGTAGAAGTTTTGTTTCTTTTGTTGGATTATCATAATGGAATAGATTGCATTAAATACATCTTGATGACTTAGGAAGTACACTCCAACAAATGATCATCTCATTGATTTAGCAAATAAAGAAGTTAAATGATTGTAATGCAAGGGTGAAAATACACCTGCCTCGACAGTCATGCTAAAGGCAAAGGAGTAGAACTAAGGGCATGTTTCGTATTCTTAAAGAATGTGTTTTCGTATTCTTAAAGCAAAAGAACATTTTCCAAAAGAAAATTATTATTCGATAGCATTATACGAAAAGTATTTCTATAAGAAGAAAGTTAAAAACAAATACTTTTAGGAGAAGCTAGAAAACCTAGCTTTTGGCTTTTCCTTCTATTCAGAAGCAACACCAAACATGCCCTAAGGCAACATGGGCAACCCTAGGAAGCCTAAATTGATAGCCAAGCATGGCTATGTGGTGACACTTGACTCACAGGTCACAAAAAAACTCAAATGTTTGTAGTGTTAGGATGCTTTGTAGGTAACAACAACTTCAAAAATTCACCAACAATAGCACAAATAGAATTATGAGATGAAATCACTTCCATCACGCCTGCTGTCAAGTAAGTTTACCAATACAACTTGAATCACATAAACCAGAGGTTAGACAAGAATGTTATGGGCAAAATATCAAAGTCGTATCAGTGCAATCAGAGTCTTTTTGATAATTTTGTTTTCAGTCTTTGTATTTTTCTCAATTTTGGTAACCGCTAGCAAGAGTCAAATCATCAATTAGCGAATTAAGGATAAGAACCATACCATCAAATTCAGTTGTCAGCAGAAAAATCCTGCTGGCCAAAGAAATTTGAGTCCTAGTCAAATTCGGGTCAACTGATAAACCCAGGTTACCATCAGTTGAATCTAATGGGGACTCGGTCATAGTCAGATATTCCATTTGCATCTAGAAGCACCCTTAAAATGCAGCATTAGTTCTTAAGAGCCATCATGCAGATATTTTCCAAGTTTCTAAAGGATTCCATGAGTCTTTATCAATGTAAAGGCCCTAGAACACTATAAATATCTCATGTACTCATCTCTTTTATATCATAATGAGTAGAATAGAAGTTTTCATGAGTGTTCTTGGTGGTGTGACTCTGCCTTGCTGTGATGCAACTTTGTAGAAACCTTCATGTGACTCGAATGCCCTTTTTCTCTTTTAATACAATTCCATAAGGCCCTATGCAAAACTAGCGCAACGTTATTGACGTGGAAAGTCCAAGTGACAGCTAGGATGACTCTGGTCAGATTAATGGATTCAGTTGGGGAGAATCCAACTAGTTATCCTACCTTAATTTACTTTCCAGCTTTCTTGTTTGGATCTTGTCTTCTACTTACCCTAGTCTAGAATTAGCTCTCTACTTCTTGTTTGTTGCTTTCTAGTTATCTTTTAGATCAAGCTTTCTAGTTTAAATTAGCCTTCTAGTTATTCAATTTATTTTCCTGCGACAATAATTATTTTAAAACTCAACAATAGTATCTTACTATTTTCTTCTTTATTAGAAGACTTCAATTCCTTCTAAGGTAGGAGAGATCTTGTTCGGGTCATGTCAAGTTTATCATAGTGATCTGCATCTCAGGGTTTTTTTTAGTCGTAGCATACTTAACCCAATTACTTACACACATTTACACTGATCTCACGTAGCCAGATCCCCTGTCCTTTGCGATTCCTGACCCACATTGATGTTCTATATCATGTAGAACAAAAACATAAGAATTATGCCACTAGGGCCAACTACAAATGGTAGGATCTTATTTCTTACGTCGCAAAGTTCCCCACTAACTCTGTTTTTTTTCTGTGTCTAAGTCCATCTAATCTTTTCTTCATTATCAACAGAAAGACCGCAAGCCATCAGATCCTCTCACGTGCATCAGACATGACAAAAATCTAGTTGCGACTAATTTGAGGTTAAGCATTGGTATCCTTCATCAAATGGTGTTCTCATGAACATTGCATCAATCGCAATTCTAGTTCTTAAATAACACAAATATAAATATATATGAATGCAACCTTAGTAAAAAAATATGGAAAGTGAGAAAAGTTTTCCTATGAAGTACTAGATTTTTAAAATCAGAAATTTCCAGAAAGCTGTCTGGGTGACTTGCTTTTCATATCTGACACCAGGCGATTTCTAGATGTGACAACAAGGCATCAGCAGGTATCTATACAAAAACAAATGCGCATGTGGAAGATGCTCAAGATCCTTGTAAACCAGGGAACCTTACTGTATACTTGGAAATATAAGAAGATAGCTTGCCAATTAAAAGGAGGCTACCAAGACTATGTTTCTTTGTTTAAGTTCCTGCTGTAAGTTCAGCGTATACGCAATCAACTTGTCATGGTATGATATCAATTACTAATTCGCTTATTATCAATTCCTCCTTGAAAGTAGGGGGCAGAACTTCTTTTCTTGATGAATAAATGCAGCATCCTAATAAACTACAATCACATGTTAACTTAACATGACCAATCTGATGACAAGCACCAAGGCTTTCTTAGGACATGATGAAGGTTTACATAAGAAAGAGAGTGTGTTGGTCTCATAAATATTTGAAGGTGGAATCCTGTATTGGAAACATATAATTATTGTGTGCACCTACTTATAAAGGAGCTATTAAGGAAGAAATTCCTCCCTTGCACAGTATTTTTATGCTTTTTTAAAGCACAAGTTTTTGCTTTGGTTGCATACTTTATCATAATGAAGATAAAATTGGTACATACCAGCATCTGCAGAAATAAAAAAAATGTTATTATATTTAAATAATTAAGAAGTATTTAAATGCGACCCTTACTCCTCCTGTCGGCTCGGCTACTCCTAGCCCACTCAATTTTATGCAGATCTGCATTCCCTAATTACTATAACGGATCCCACCAGCCCAAAAGATGGCAGATTCCAACCCTGCTTCAATTGCTATACGTCAAGATTGGAATGCTTTAGCAAAGGCCCATCTACGCAAAGCTGATAAGATGCATGATGCCATCAATACTTAGATCATTTACATAAACGACAAGTAATAACACAAAAAGGCCCTTCCGACAATAATATATACGGAATATCTTTTGGTAAATCTTAGCTCCTTTCAAGAAAAATTAGTTCTATCGAAAACATTATTTCACTTTCTTTTTCATTCAAGAGCAGAATCCAATAAACTGCACTTTAATAATTATCAATTCAAATGCGGGAAGATTTTCCTTTATGGTCTTACTCGATAAAGCAGGTTATCTCGCTGCATCTGAAGACCTGCAAAATTAAATATCATCAATGTTAAAAATATAAAATACTCCAACTACTATCAAGAATACAATAAAAATCTTGGAGAGGGAAAAAAAAAAGAAAAAGAAAAGAAAGAAAGACTTAATCTCGAGCTACCTCTGTAATTAGTTCCCACGTATCCGACGCGCAAGACGACCTTCTTATTGCGGGATTCCCGTCTCCTTCCTCCATGATTGGATGGCGGAGGAGAAGCAGAAGAGGAGCAAAAACCCTAATTATTCTAGGGTTTCGAAGGAGGGCGAGAGCGCTAGGGTTCGGGAGGAGGCATTGAGAGGAGAGGAGTCGCACCGAAAAGGCGGGGCCATGCGAAACCGACTGAAGCGGGCGAGGAGGTTTTCAGCAGAGAGGGAGGCATTCACAAGAAGGGGGACGGATTGGAAGATGAGAGGATGGACCGCCTGAACTAACGGACGGAGAGTCGCCCTCTCCGTTAGGCTGCGTATTACGTGTCATACTCTAAGGGGTATTTGGTATGGGGTGAGCGACCAAAAATGACGATGAGATCACCGTACTTGGTTGCATTATAATCCTACGCCTGGTGATCTTAAATCACCTTCACTTCTCAAATCATCCTCCAATTCGGTGATGGGATATCCGTCCTTGAGGTCCGGAATCCAAGATCACCCCAGGACAGTGATCCTGGGTTCAAAGTTAAAAACAAAAATACCCTTCAAGTTAGCAAAAAAATTGATATGTCAATATACCATCAATATATTATGTCAATGCTATATATATATATATAATGTTGATATTATATATTATATTAATAATATAAATTATATTATAATATATTACTAATCATATTATTATGCTATTATTATTGAAGGATAATTTTAAATTATAGTAGAAATATATTATTATATTTTATATTTATATAATGAAAATATTTAATATATTACTATATTACTTCTATTTACCTTATTTTTCTAATCAAAATAATTATTAGTATTAAAAAAATCCATTATAAGTATAAATAAAAATATTAATTCTACAATAAAAAATAACATATTTTTATAAGATTAATGATTTATAGGAGTAATAAATATATTTTTATAGAATATAGTAATAATTAATATATTGATAAATATATTAATAAATATGTGACAAAATTAATAAATATTGATTTATTATAATATATTTTACATGATTAATAAATATATAATAAGGGTTACTAAAAGTAGAATATGTGACAAAATTATGAAGCTATTATAGAAATTAGCATATTGGCTTACATTTTTAATTCATGAGAATTAAAAATACATAAAAAATCCATTTACGATATATCAGGGGTATTTGTGGTATTATGTGGTCAGTGATTTTGGATTCCCATACCATACCAAACAAGTTACTCATGAATACCCGGAGATTTTTAATCACTGGACCATAGCCTACTAAACACATTGATTTTAGATTACTGGGGATCAAATCACCCCAGTATTCGGATCATCGAGGATCTTAGATCACCGTGGTGATCTTGTTGGGGTTACCAAACGCCCCCTAAAAGGCCACTTATACGATGTCGTCCTTGACGGATTTCTTTAATTTCGATCCCAAAAACGTTCTCTCACGCATCCAACTCGTAACCATCTGTTTGCCTATTTGGTAGGCGTCCGGCGATGCCTTTAGATTGAGCTGCCAATTGCACTTCGAAAAATGCCATATTTTGTTTTTTTAAATATATTTATATTAAATTTATATGAATCACCCGTTTCAAAAAAAATAAAATAAAATTATAGTCTTGTTCTATGATTATACTGACAAACAATAAATGTAATAATATTCACTTGGAACAAGATTTGGCTACAGTGATTGAGTGGATCTGAGGACAGCACATCTGGGCTTGCAGAAGAGTTTGGCTCCTTCCGAGCCTGTCATGTCTATCGAGAGTGAACAATGCAGCGGATTGCGTCGTCTTCTATATTGCGCATCATTTAGGAGAGTTTTTTTAGAAGGATCAGGACTTAGTTTCTTTTTCACTTTATTATATATATATATTTTTCTGATTTTATTGGTTGCACTTATACGCAGATTGGTGCGAGTCACTGTTGTATCAGGAAGGGAAAAAAAAAAAAAAGTGGTCAAGGGATAAGATTATACCATGCGGGCGTATAAGCGGGATTGGGCTACAGGTTCCACTTTTTAGGCCCTATCTCAGGCTGGCCGGGCCTCGATCTTATTTTTCTTACTGGATTCGGATCGCATATTCTTCTTCTGGCCTCTTTAGGCCGGGCCATTATCCCCGAAATAGCGGGCTGTTACAGCAACCTCCGAAATGCGCATCTCCTCTCCCAGTATCATGGCAGTAAATGTTCGATGAAATGACTATTAGAGCTCCTGTGAGAGATATGGTGAGGCATGAGAAGACGAGCATTTTCTTGCGGCCAAGAAGCGAGTCGGCGAGTGTTGCAAGCAAGAGACCTCCGATGATGCTGGCATGCTGGCAAGGGCCGAGCCAGAGCACTTGAGGTCTCACTCGGATACTATGGAGGCGTGCTTGGGGAGGTCCGATGCCCATGAGCCCTTGGAGAGGCTGCACAGATTGCTGGCCGACGAGCCCGATGGGTCGTCGGAATGGGTGCAGTATATGAAGACATTGATGAAGGTCTTTGGGCGTCGAAAAACCATGCTGGGAAAGCGAAAGATGCTTGGAAGAACTGGACAAGCTCGTGCGGCCGGCGTAATGTTCGATGGTGTCGTCGAACGATGGGGAAGCTGCCTTCTTAGCTCTCTGAGGTTGGTTTGCCGACAGGGACTGAGGTGGAAACGTGCGTGGAGACTGGAGTTTGCTATAGCTTGTGTCTCAGGTTATGATGGGCGTGGGAGGGATGGGAAGGGTTGAGGGCTCGAGCAGATCCAGATTTTGAGCACTAAATTACGTTTGATGTATATTTTTTCTTTTTCTTTTGGTACAAGAGCCGCTCACATTTAGAGTGAGTATAACTAATAGAGTCTGAAACAATTCAGGACCTCACCTAAAATATCTAGTCTGAAGGTATTATTTAAATTCTTTAATCTTGTATAAGTATCCAAGATCTACCCAACAACTAACCGATGTGGGACTAAACACACACCTGTACGGATCCTTGCATTCTCTCTCTGTCTAAGCCTTAACGTCCTCGTTGGGCTAAGGATTCAAATCCATTCAAATCGAATCACAAACACCATGATCGGCCCGTGGTCAGCTCCAATGAATCCGTACTATAGTGTCCCCTAGTCCGCATAGGCTATGAGCCGGGTTGGCTCTGATACCATTTGTAGCAACTTAGGACCTCATTCAAAATGGCTAGCCGGAAGGTATTATTTGGGTTCATTGATCATATATAAGTACTCAAGATCTATCCAGTGAATAACCGATGTGGGACTAAACACATGCCAGCACGAGTCCTTACATACTCCTCCCATTTAAGCCTTGACGTCCTCGTCAGTTAAAGGGTTCAAATTCATTCAAATCTAATCACAAGCACCATGATCGGCCCATAGTCAATCCCAATGAAATGTACTACAGTATCTTTTAGTTCACATAGGTTATGGGCCGGACCCGCTCTGATACCATTTGTCACAACTTAGAACCTCACCCAAAATGGCTAGCCGGAATATGTTATTTGGATTTCTTGATCTTGTATATAAGTATCCAAGATTTATTCAGCGAATAACCGATGTGAGACTAAACACACGCCCGCATGGGTCCTCACAAACTTGCTACACCACGACACACATTGAACATGATCTTTAGCTATTAAAAAATGGTTGTTGAGAAACCTGTTACACCAGGACAAGGTGATTGCATTCAACACTTCGTTTTACATAATATATTGTAAATCACTTAATAGGTCTTTTGAAGATTCGAAGGTTTCGGAATTTTGGTGTCCATGATTTAAAATAGTTTCGAGAGCCAAGCATAAGCACCTGAGTTCCGAGTTTCTGTATACCTGAAGTGTTCAACCAGAGGAAGGGAGTATTAATCCATTTCAACAGTGTCTTTTACACACATAAAATAGCTATACATGGCATAATCGTGGCGACCAGGTCTAATGGTTGATTGCAAGTTAAGATAGATACATAATGGTGAAGTATACAAGTCGATAGGAAAGACCAAAACAAGGAAAGCAATTATAGACAATCTTTTATAATGCCCAAAAGCTCTGCACACAAAGGTTTACTTATTTCTAAAGCAGGCTCGCTCAAAGAAACTCCCATTTATTCCTTAAAACAGTACCAGCTAATATAATATATTGAAACTTTGGTCACCATGTATCGGCCGAGAAGTAACATGCTCTTTCTCTCTGTCACGATAATTAGCTGTTCGACTCTTTGCAGCTCCAGTGGGAAATTCAGATTCTTTTGTTCTGCATAGGTACCGAGTGTTCTTCATTTGTTGTACGTGTTTGAGATAACCTATATATATATATATATATAGGTATTATGTAAGTGATAACCTAAATTTGAAAAAAAAAAATCGTTTTTTTATCAGTTGCTAAGTAGATGTAGTGACTTAGCTTTAGCAATGTAATGGAACATCATCTGTACTTCTCAATTGCTAAAGTTTTTTTTTTTTTTATTATTTTTTATGATAAGGGAGGCCCAAAAAAATGCCAAGAGAAAAGGGAATGTACATCGTACGGGACTATGTACAATGAATAGAGGATCGAGTAAAAAGTGATTAAGCTAAGAACTTTGAAGTTGTAAAGTTAAAACTTGCCAATTGAATAATAGTCATAACAAATATGTTTCAATCATATTCGACTTCCAAAAGAATATCTTATAGAAGATGCAGCTGGCTGAAATGCAACCAAGGTAAAAAACAGAATCCTCTGATGCTAAAGTAATGCATGAAACCTTTTGCTAAAAACACTTAATACATACAAGAATCCATCTCGTGAACACCCAGAAACAGCACAGTGCCACGCCATGTACAAAACCCTCGAATCCAAACAACCAACCAAACTCTTCATCTCATCCTAATTCGCAACTCGACAATTCTCACGAATCTCCCCATCACTCCCGGTCAAGGGGCTCAAGTTCCCCATCCTAATCATAGCCGTCCCAAAGTCAGCCCAGAAGGCATCACGGTTCCCGCTATACTTCTGCACCAGCTCACCAGCCAAGCTCCCGTCCCCCTTAAACAACTGCTGGTCCGAGTGCAACAGTCCCCTGCTTTCCACTAGGTCTTGGTAGTAGGCCGTGTCGAAGCTCACCGGAGACTCATCCAGCGGTGCGAGTTTGTCGTCATCGCCCGACGGTGGGCACACGGCCTGGAGGGAGGCGGCGAAGTCGCCGTCGATGGTGGATGTCTCATTGTAGATTCTGTTTCGGAACAGAAGGCATCGAGAGAAGCCAAGGCTGTGCGCGCCGGAGAGGGCCACGAGGTCGACGAGGCCCAGACCGTGGGACTCGAAGTTGGCGATGAGGTCTGGAAGATCCAAGAGAGGAGATGGGATATTGGTATTCGCTGCGTCCCTGCTTGCCGTCGTGGTGTCCCTTCGGCCTAGGAGCACATCATAGGAGCCTCCTCCAAGCTGCATGCAGTCAAATTTATGGCAGTAGAGTTAGAGAACGTACTAATTAATGGCATGCAGTTGCTACGTATGAAATGGGAAACGCGCAAGAATCATGAGAAACGATACTGTCGAATCTCATTTGATGGTTTACAGTTTAGACTCTGTATTTGATCGCTGGGCTGCTTAATTAATTTGATGGGTGAGATATGCTGATAGAATCCGATTTCATTAGGATGAAACTCACAGCCACAACGGAGTCTCGAGCAGCGACAGCCAGGATATCAGCACACGAGACCACATTTCCTAAGCACGCCAAATTGACAGCAGCTTTAATTTGATCGATCACGTCGAAGCCCCTAACGGAGTTGTTGTTAGGCGCTGCCGTCTTCTCGCCGATGAAATCTGGGGTATCATCCAACAAAATTGATCCATCACAACCCTGCCATCAGAATTACATGACAATTTCTTCTTCAGTCTGAGCAATTAAAAGAAAATATATATATATATACGGGCGTATGTCGATCGAATACAGCCTATTTCGATGTTCTTTGCTAGGCAAAGATGATGAAGAGAGCCATGTAATTACATTAACAAAGCAGTCGTGGAAGTGTAACCGGACCAACGACGCACCCATCCGAGGCTCAAGAGCGATCGCCTCCTCAACCATTACTTTGATTGTGGGCAATGCCTGCGGGCAAACTTCGTCGTAAAAGTCTACTGATAGCTCCCCAAATGCGGAGAGCATGATGGCCGAGATCATAGCAAAGTATGTGATGAACAATTGGGTAGCAGCCATGGAGAGACACCCAGCTCTTTTATGATGATAGGGGGAGGGTAAGGTTTTTGGAGACTTGGAGTGTCTATATAACCATGGAAAGATTGACCTATGACGTATCAGGAGGCTACTAACCTCTAATTGTTTAATGTACCAAATGCATTGTATTCAAGAAGACGTGTTTATATATAATATGGAACTTTCTGATGACGGGTTTCTTCTGATCCTGGAGTTATCGCTTACCCGTTCGACTTAGCTAACTCAAAGCTTAAGCAAAGCCGGAGAAATCTTCTACTCCGTGGGAGGGGCATCAAAAGCTTCCAATGTTCCCTTCCGAAGGAAAAGCACTAGACATGAAGAAGAGGGTGGTTTTTCGAAGACACGCAACTATCTATAGCAGGTGTTTTTCTGAAGCCTATTAAAAATAGTTAAGTACGTTCGTATTTGAATATAAAGGGGAAATGCATGCCTAGATATATAGCAGGTGTACGTGCAGATGTTGTAAAAAATTACGGTGGTAAAAAGTTCTATGGTTCCATGCATGTTGTAAAATTAATCTTGATGGAATGTGCAACTCTAGTTGGCATTCAATTATCGAGTAGATTAAGGTGAACGCGTAGACCATCAGCTTGCATGGCAGCTTCCACATGTTTGATCTGCGCTATAATGGACCCATGCATGCTAACCAGCAAGCAGCAATAGTGCAAAGGCAGCACATTTTGCCTAAGACATGAATGTATATTTGATGCCTCATAATTTAATTAACTCACTAGTTGCATTTTCTTTTTTAAAAACATTAACTTTTATTTGACAATCAATTGAAGTCACTTTTTTTTTTTCCCAAAAACATCATGTATGTCACGTTTGGCTATCGATATTTTAGATCCAATGGTTCTCCCAATGCATATTAACATAATTTGCGCTGGCTATTCAGTGTGATGGTCTGGCCTGACATGATATAGTCTGCTGTACATGAGAGGTAGATGGTACCATCTGTCCTATATATGCATCGCTTAACCAATTAGGACTTGTTTGATTTGAGAGGAGAGGAGGAGGGAAAGTATGCCAATAGAAAAATAAAAAAATATCTTATGTTTGATTAGAGTTTCAAACAAGAAAAATGAAAAATAGTTTTTCTATGAAAATAAGATTTTCACATTTATGGAAAAAAAATCTATAAAGGATATGCCAAAGTCAAATTCCCAATGGCTTGGAATTGGGGTAATTTTTTTCCCCAAAAGTGTCCTTGCGCTTTTAAATAAAATGAGATAAGATCTTTCTCTTTATTAAGGGCATAACAGATATTTTATATAATTTTTTTCAGAAAAGTAGATGTTCAACTAAATATAAGCCATTCTAAAATGCATCACTTTTCTATAATCAATTAAAAATGCAAAAATCACTTTTCTAGGCATCATATCTTCAGGCATCAGCTTCGCAGAAAAATATTTAAGAAAAATTCTTTCTGCGAACCAAATGAGTCCTTGTTTTCCATATGAAAATTGGTGAACTTAGCATAGATGATCTCTAGCATTTTTTTTCATCTACCATATATGTGGTTGTGCCTACGCCCAAGAACCTTGAAGCTCATGGAGGAAAGACTGAATTGAAGACCAAGTCTTGGTCAGCAGACGACGCACTAAATGAGGTGAATGAATTCTAATTTTATTATTAATTAGCAGCAACATTTCAGACGAAGCCCATGCTGATCTATTATTTACAGTAAGAACCAGAAGAACTCCCGAACTATATCATATTTTAGTATTCTGATGACGAATTAGGATTTGACGTACCTCCGGGCCAAGTCATTCTAGTTTGTCGATAACACTCCAAATCAACCATCACTCACCAAAATATAAAAATAAAAGTTAATTAGAATCAAATCCAAACCAACCCCTACACTCTATCTCGTTATCGTTTAATATATACTGCTCTTTGGACCAGAAACATACTTTACGGAATGCCACAGGAAATCTCTGGCTCCCGTTGACCGGATAGCAACAAGACTGCCTGTGAACCGACAAAAATTGGAAACGGCGGTTGTATAAGATAGCTTCTCCCTACGCTATTGATTGAGTCAGTCTGTTTAATTATTAGTATTTGTGGTATTATAAGGGTTGAGTGTAATTAACTTAATGCTCAAAATGAAGAAGTCCACAACCAACACTAGAGAAATTTTTAAAAAAAGGATAAAACTTCGCAGGCCAAGGCTTTCCAAGCTGAAACTGAGAGAAATTATTGTAATGAGATAGGATATATGTTCTTTATTTGCTCAGAAATAGAACAAGATGGTAGGTTTAGCTCAGATTCAAGCAATACAACCTATAGACAAGATGGTAGGTTTGCCTCAGATTCAAGCAATACGAGCTATAGATATTAAAATAATAGATGTTGGGGGTGTCAACATCTATTAATTAAAATACTAGCTGTTGGCAATATGACTAGATAAATAGAGAAGCTGATATTTTTATCCATCTCTAACCTAATTTGTAATTCTAGCATTATCTAGGCCTTAACCAAGTGATTACACTCCTCCTCCAAGTCAAGGAAGCTGCATGCTTGAAACTTGTGAGGTACTATTTTAAGCATTTGACTAGAGTAATTCCACTTGCTGGGCTGCCTCTATAAAAGGGAAAGACAAAAAAAAAAGAGAGAGAGAAGGTAAGAAGAAAGCAGCCATCCAAAACACTGGAATTTTACTTAAAACTGCATTCACTAGCATTAATCTGCTAGCTAATGTTAGAACCCTCCCTTTCCATGATGTTAGGGGTGTAAATGGGTCGGATCGGCTTGGGTAATGAGTGATCCTGACTCAACCCGGCCGGTTCCTTGTTCAGATCCTAATTTTGGACCCAGACCCAACCCAATAAAGGGTTGGGTTGGGTCCACCACTACAATTTTTGACCCAACGGGTCATTCGGGTCAGGTCGAGGCCATATATAACCTGAACCCAACCCAAAAAAATTTGGTCCAGTTTGGGTTAGGGTTGAGTCCGTTTCGAGTCAACCCATTCTGTCTTCACAATTTTTTTGCACCCCAGTGTGCTGCGACCCGTAGGACCAAATAATCTTACAGATTCGGGTTGGATCATAAGATTGAAAATCCAAAATTATCCAAATTTCAAATGGTCGGGTTGTGTCGGATCGGTTCTGAATTCAATAAACCCAGACCTGACTCAAAAAATGGAACGAGTCCAATTTTAGGACCTGACCCAGCTCTATGGGTCAGCCCGATCCATTTGCAGCCTTACATGATGCTAAGTTCTTCTCTATCTTTTTCCTCCAAGAGTTACCAATTTGACACACGAGCCTTGAAGCCGCAATCCCAGATACTTGATTGGTAAATTAGTTTCAGCATAGCCAAGTATCCTTGAGAAAATATGCATGGAAGATTTCAGGTCGCCTATCCCAATGACGACTCTCTTGTCGAAATTAGGTTCAAGCATAGTTGTAGGTCGTAATATTTTCTTTGTTTTTAGGCCCTGGGGGCTCCCTATTACCTTAAAAAACGGGGGCTAATTTAATTTAATTATTACTTACATTGCTGATTGATTTAATATGTTATCCCCATGGAAAAGGCTAATTTTATTACCAACCCAGGATTTTGTGGCAGAGTCATTTGAGACGAGACACCTCTGATTGGGAGTTATTCGGTGGCGCTCTCGGGAGATGGAGGATGTAGGTGGAGATTCGGACATCGACAACGCCAACACTTTGCCGTTCACTTTGAACAGGAGGACGGCTAGAGCTCTGTCCACCCGGGGAGGGGTTGGAGCCCAAGCTTCCTCTTTTTTTTTTTACTTTCTAATGCTGAGGTGGCTAAACATGGAATGTGGCAAAAAAAATTGGTCCTATATACTATTGAGCTAGTATAACGACCCTTGGGTATAATTTCTATTTGAACCAATGAGAAGCGCATGCATTGAGAAAAGACAGTTTTCTTGTCCAAGAAGGAAACAGAACATAAATGAAGGCGAAGGAAAATAAAATATAAGGCAGTTGGAAGTAGGTATATAGTGCAATAGTTTGTTAGTGATTTGAGCAGCTAACTGCCTAGTTGACACATTCATATATATTTCATTCCTTAAATTGGAGTCATTTTTATTGGATTCATCATGTTTGAGGTTTACATTTCTGTAGCAACTCAATATATATATTAGGCTTTTGTCGCTACCAATATGCAGGTTACAGCATGTTTCTAGGGAAGTTCTTTTCAGAAGGAAGAATGAAAATGTTTCTAGGCAAATTCTAGCGGATACATGATGCTACCTACTTGCATTGAAATTCGGAACAGGTCAGTTTGGCATGATTAACTAAATAAATGCCTCACGTGAGTAGTTTAGTGTATGTTGCGCGTTCTAAATACCGTTTCTGATGCAATTAGAAGTCGCGGACAATATGCATTATTTATCTAGCTTACGGACCTGTAGCAGGTTCATGAAAACAGAGAGGTTTCTTGAATAGTCAAGAGGAAGGTGGGTTCCAAATTGCCCAGTCCACTTCTAATATATTCGCAGTGATACTGAAATGTAGTCAGTATGCTTCATGAGATGGGCTGTGTAATTTGAGAATGAAAATATGGGTTATGTCATCGCTTCTCGAGATAGGTTGGAAACCACGTAAAACTAGCAGATTTGTCGCGTCCAATCACCGGAACCTGCAGACTAAGTAGAAGAAAGAAAATCAACATCTATAGCCGAAGTCTTTTTTCTGATATAAGTCGGAGGAAACATCTATCTATAGACGAAGTCAAGCACTCTCTTTTTACGCTATCGGACCTCGTATGCTGCCATGGAGGAATAAAAATATCTTAACTCTCGTCTATATAAAGACCCGTCCAGATCCTTTAGCTAACAAGAGCGCCATAGATATCATCACAAATCCTCATGGCCGGTTGCAGTTTCTCCATGCTTGTCCTCCTAATAGCTGCATTAGCTCTCGCATCGAGGGCTCAGCTATGCCCCGACTTCTACGACCACGTATGCCCAGAAGCACTGCCCGCCATAAAGGCAGTGGTGGAGAGAGCGGTGGCGCGGGAACCACGCATGGGAGCGTCTTTGCTCCGACTGCACTTCCACGACTGCTTCGTTAACGTAAAGCTAGCTTGTCATCCCATTTGTCCGGAATTGTTTATCACTAATTTCTTTCTTTCATTCGTTTATTTCTTAAAAGGAAAGCAGAGAGTATTGATTTGATGTGCATATATATATTTTGTTTTGCAGGGTTGTGATGGATCGATTCTGTTGGATGATGCACCTGGTTTCACTGGAGAGAAGACCGCGAAACCTAACTTGAACTCCGTGAGGGGATTCGATGTGGTCGACGAGATCAAGAACGCCGTCAACGAAGCATGCCATGGCAATGTTGTGTCGTGTGCGGATATCTTGGCAATTGCAGCTCGTGACTCCGTCGCGGCGGTGAGTTGCTCTCTCGTTTTCTTCTGCATGAGAAATTATGGGGCGCGTGCAAATGGAATAATAGAGGCCCCTTTGGTATTTCTTTTGTTTCTGTTTCAAAAATCCCAGTACCATAAAACCTCCTAATTTTCTCAAATTATTTCCAAAAAAAAATCAAAAAAATTTAAAGCAAAGATTTATTGCTTCCAGAAACACGCAAAAATAGAAGCAAGGAACAACTGGAGTTTGGTGCAAAAACTGTCTTCCATAGCTCGATCCTTCTCTCATATTGTTACTCGGATCTCCCAGCCACTTGTTATCGAAAACCTCTAATTCTTCTCCAACCAAAGGTTCCAAATTATACCGTGCTGCCAGCCACTGCCATATCCCAACCTCAACACCATTTCCTCTCGATATGATTGATCGTATTTATTTAAATTTAGAACAGAAAATATGGTTTTGAGCTCAACATATTTGGATATGACTTCGTCATTAGAAAAGGCACTGTCAAACATTCCAAAGAAACGATAAAAGAAATATCTAGGTCAAGTACTTAGTAAAACTCTATAGTTTTGTAATTCTTAGCCTTTGTTTCCTTCGAACATGTTTCCTTCTTATGAGAATTTATTCTAACAAAATACTTTACTGCAGTTGGGAGGACGTCCTTATATGGTACTACTAGGAAGAAGAGACTCGAGGACAGCGAGCCTAAATGATGCTAATAATGACATCCCGCCCCCCGTCTTTAACTTCTCTCAGCTCCTCTCCAACTTCCGATCACACGGGCTAGATCTTAAAGATCTAGTGGTTTTATCTGGCGGCCACACGATTGGGCTGGCTCGATGCACAAGCTTTAGGGACAGGCTCTACAACGAGACCAACATCGACCGAGGCTTTGCAAGCATTCTTCGCAACTATTGCCCAACCTCGGGTGGGGATGACAACCTTGCATCGTTGGACGCGACCCCGGCGAGATTCGACACAGCTTACTTCAACAGGTTGCTGCATGGGAGGGGGCTCTTGCACTCGGACCAACAGCTATTCAAGCGTGGTCAGGGTGTAAGCGATGGCTTGGTCAGTTTCTATAGTGCTAACCCCTATGCCTTTTGGGCTGACTTTGCCGTGTCTATGTTGAAGATGGGAAATATTAGTCCACTGACAGGCAACCGGGGCGAGATTCGCATGAATTGCAGGAAAGCGAATTAATTTGGTTTGCTTGGTCGCTTTATTATGAAATTCATAATTGTGTCTCATATATATATTAAACTATGTTAATTCATAAATTTGCTGTCTTTTTATTATAATCAACGGCCATGAAGATTTGTTGAATGTAATGGTCATAAATTTGCTGTCTTAAAATTAATTATTAATGGTAATAAAGATTTGTTGAATGTAATAGGCCATTTTTATAAATGATGGTGTGATGGTTTATTGTGTATAAACTCTAACTTAATTATCTCAATGTTATAGATAAATATTCCTATTTTTGGAGCATAATGCCGGGAATAGGTCTCACATAAGAGCTCCAGTTTTAGATGCTAGTTTTTACGTAATTACTACAAAGACTCTTTCTTATTTTAAAATCCTTCTTCCTCCTCTTCCTCTTATCCCCTCCTCCTTCTCCTTCCTTATCGTGCGGTGGTTGCCTACTCGACCCCCTTCATTGGTAGGAGCCACCTCTCCTGCGAAAACCTTAGCTCAAAATTTACCTCCACTCTCTTCCACCTTGCCGTCGGTGCTTGCCGTCCTTGCTGCCGAGCAGTTCCAATCAACAAACATGGCTGCTCTCAAATCCCAGTCGTTTGGTTGCATATCCCCTCTCTCCACCACCTCCATTGCCTCTCGGATAAACCGGCAATCTTGGAGTGGTGTTATCCACTTCTAGGAGGTGGCGTACGCCGTGGGTCGTGGAGGGGCTGCAGAGGTGGCAGCGAGGAGGTGGGGCAGGGATACCAAGCGGCGGAGACGGGCATGGTATAGATGGAGGAGGACGGGTTGAATAAAGTAATCAAACATAAAGAGAAGCAGCCATGCAATAACTGGTAACCGTTGCATACGTATTTTTATTTTTTACCCCCATGAAAAGGACGGCCAGGGATCATCACTTTTTTTCGTGAAACTAATAAAATGTGCCACAGCAAAACTCAATGTATTATAGAAGACGAAGTAGAGTTTTGTTATCTAACAAAAAAAAGGAAGAAAGAAAAAAAAAAAAGAAGGTGAGTTTTGTTCTTTCCAAAGATTTGACGTTTTTGGGCTCGAGTGACGACCACCCAGTTTCGGGATATTTGGCTGATAGGGAGGAATGAGATAGCTTTTCAGGCCAAGCACGTTTTTAAGGAGGCCAATTTTATTGCAAATTGGATGGCCGCTTATGCGGCCAATCCAGTAGAGACGCTTATTTTTTTTTTAATGAAGAGGGAGGCAGAGCCACCTAGCCTTTATTAGAAAAGAAAACTTTACATAAACTATTTATAAAGAATTTGCAAAAAAAAATACAAAAGAGCAATAAAAATGTTTCACAAAAGATAGTGATCTACAAGTAGACCTGTAAAGTATTCAACAAGCTGAATAATCTCCTAGGTGATTTGAAAGATCTCTGTATATTCAGTATACAACTATATAAACTTTGTATCCTGATATGAGTTAGCCTTCTTCTACAAAGACAAATTAATGTCTTTCAACATGCGGTACCAATGTTGCGAGATTATTCCAAATTTTAGATGAGGATTAAGTAGCTTTTCTAAACACAGACACTTCCAGCTGAAAAATGTTAACAAGATTTTATACAAAACACAATGGATAGAACTTGATTTCTTTAAAAAAATTTTGAGCATTTCACTCCTTCTATATTTTCCAACAAATAGCAGCAATCAACTAATCTACAACTCTTCTCATTGATTGTTGAAATTTTCTGTTTCTCCATTTGGTCCACAAATCATTAGTGCTGATAGGCCATTCTCTCAGATTTAGCTGCCTTTTAATTATTGTCCATAAACTGCAGGCAAATGAGCACCTAATTAGTAGATTGGAGATCGTTTCGGTTCTTTTTTCCATACAGTACACATCCATCACTAATTTGTCATCCTTTCTTAACAAGAATCTCTTCTGAGCGCAAGCCATATAAAAATTCTCACTTTTTTTTTGTAAAGCTGCTTTCCACAGGCTGTTATAAAAAGGACAGCGAAGGCCACTATTATTAAGAAATTTGTAGAAAAAGTTTATTGTAAAACAACCTCCTGAGTTTCCACAGGGAGACATCACCCATTCGAGACGGTCTTACATGAGAGAGAGGGCTTCTTTGAGGGTATATAATTGATCCATTTGTTGTTTTGTAAGAGGTCCTCTTACTTTAACTTTCTAAGAGAGTGTTCTCTATGATTATTGCGAGGCAACCATGTAATCCTGCCTTACTCAATTAGCATAGAGCTCAGTAAATAAAGAAGAAAGCTTCAAAGGCCCCAGTCAGCTATCCTCCCAAGGGCGGATGTTCTTGCTATTTCCCAATTTAAATGATAAATAGTTTCAAAAGACTTTAAGTTGTTTACTGATGTCTTTCCAAATAGAAGATAAACTTTTGAGATTTTTTCTAATCATCGTTCCAAATTACTTCCGGCGATAGGAAACTCTTTGAATAAGGTTTCATCAAGAAGAGTCATCCTCCTGCAAAAACTTTCAAGCCTATTTTGCAATAAATGCTAGATCCATTTACTAGATATATTTTAGGAGAAGGCTGTCTATGGCAACTACTAATATAGTTGTTTTTTCCAGGTAAAAGGTCTTCATATCTTATCTTCTCCTTAACTATCATCCAATTTTGTTCATACATTTTAATGCCCTTAAATAACTTGGACAGAGGGAGAAGAATGGTTTGGTTGGTGAGTCCTCGGAGTTATGGAGGTGCCGCAGTAATCGCATGCTTGCTCACAACAGGCACTTACAAGTCTTAGAGGTACCCCGAGAGAGAGCCTCGTCATCGGCATATGGGCTTTCTTTAAACTGAGCAGCGGAGAAGTGACTGGGGCTGGTCGGAGGATATGGTCTTGTACATCGGCTAGTTCAGCACCAATATATAGAGCTCCTCATCCTCCTCTCTCGTGCAGTTCCTCTTCACCGTCCATAGCAGCAGCGAGTTCAGCGCCGCCTTCAGCCCCTTCAACTGCATCTCTTTTCCTTCTTGAGAGTAGGCATAGCATAATCAGCCCACCATCTATTCGACAAAAAACCCAGTTAGTCATAGTAGATCCTGGCCACCACCCGTTCGACATCTGCTATTAATATCTCCTACTGTGAGCTATTGAAGATAAATCTCTCTCTTTTTTGTTGTTTTGTTCTCTTCCTGTGCATGGGACCAAATGATAAGATCGAACATAGAGCTCTTTCTTTTAGTTTTCCTGTTTCTTTCTACGGTGGTTGTTCCTTCCAAAAGAACGCATCATTTCTTTATGACTTGCTACTGTTTGATGATATTCCTATTTGAAACTTTTAATATTAAATTTACTTATGATAACTTTTGATGATGATTTCTTATTTGGTTGTTGATTGCAGTTGTCACCGCTAGTGCAGTACAGGATTAACTTGTATACTAAATTTGCAGCCCAAGGTCGTCGCAATTTCAAATGCATTTTCCTTTGCAAATCCAAAGGCTCCTGTTTATCCACGGCTCGCACAAGGAAGATCTTGGAATGAGGTAAGCTGATCATGGCCTGCTCCTTTTAATTTACTGCTTAATTTCTTTTTGTCTTTTGCTGGACTATCAAATGTTAAAGAGAATCTTTTATAGCACTTCGTTGGAGTTTTATTCTTTGTATGTGTTGCTAGTGGCACCCATGGCACCCACTAGTGTCTCCAGATGAATGGAAATGGCCCTGGTAGCGAGGTTGAAAACTAGTGCAGATTTAGATATTGTGTTACATAAGAAAGTAGATATAATTCTCCAGTGCCCAGTTTGATAGTGTGTGGAGTCAACAGAACAAGATCTGTTAGTGGGACTGCAAAATCCCCTTCTTGTTTCAATGGTTTCTTTTTACCCCATATTAGACTAGTCCAGAATATGTCTAATGAGCACAACTTTTACCCTGTGCCCGAGGGCAGATTTGGATGAGCAACCATATGCCTAGATGACTTATTGTATCCTACTTCTGTTGAGCAATATTTCGAGTTATTGTCTGTTGCTATCTATTATAAGATGGCTTCCATGCTTGCATTTGTGTTTGGTCAGCCACAAGTTGTTTCAATTTAGTAAATAAAATAGAATCCACTTATCCTTACTCTAACCTCAACACAAATGAGTGCTTAGCTAACAATGAAATATGTGATATCATAGAGCTACAAATTGAGATTTGAATGTACTTCCTGTGGTGATAATATGAATAGGAGTGCAATGGCTGTTGAGAAAATGTACCTCGAAACTCGAAACGACTTCGAAACTCGAAACGACTGCAAATTGAATTCGGCTCAAGTTTGTTTGAAAAAGTCTGTGCCAACTGAATGGAGTCGACCCCTAGCATCTAGGAGTCGACTCATGTGAAGCTTGAGTCGACCCAGGGATGAGGGGGTCGACTCGCATCTGCCACATTGAAGAAACAGAGAGTAGTTTTTTGGGTTGCTTGCTGGAGTCGACTCCTGCAGGTTGAAGGAGTCGACTCTCTCAGGAAGACAGAGCGTGCCAGTTTCGGTGCTGATACTTGGAGTTGACCCGAGGATGTCCGAGTCAACTCGAACTTATCGGGAGTCGACCCCTGAAAGTGAAGAGTCGACTCCTGATCACGGGATTCATTGAAACGATGGCAAGATGGGTTTTTTTGACTTAGGGTTTCGTAGGGAAGTTTCCTTATGTGTTGAAAACCTATAAATAGGGTTTTTTGGTGAACCCTAGAGGTGATGAGAGCGGCTGTAGAGAGTTTCTTTTGGAGTCCTATCTCTCTTGTAAGCCCTAGGTGTGCAATCTCCAACGGAAAAGAGAAATCATTGTAACCTTTGCTGAATATATTGAAATCTGTGTGTGTGGCCTCCGTGGACGTAACCCGTATTGGGATGAACCACGTAAAATTATTGTCTTCGTGATTATTTGATTTTATTCTCTACTACTTCTTCTTCTCGATTCGTCTTTCCGCAGTTTGGACGCAGGAAAGGGAACAGTACGATTGAGGGTGAGTCCTTTCATCGCACAACAATGGCATGGCACAGCGCAATCTACACTGGCATGGCACAGTTAATTTGCAGTGGAACAACACAGTTTATTAAATCTGAACTGGAATTCTATTCCAGTTGCTTGAAAAAGGTTAAAGAAAATATCTTAATTATATAAAGAATAGGGTCTCAACAATTTGATTCATGATAGTTGTAAATTTAGTTCCAAAATATCTCATCTTGATATGACACTAGAAACTCTTGTAAGGATCCACATAAAGTTGTGTAAAAAAAATGCACTTATGGCTCAATTTTGAGAGATATATATTAAGAAAGTAAAAGTGGATAATAAGCCTCTGACAAGATTTGATGGATGTTATAGAAGAATTGGAGATGTTATAGGAACATACATTATATTGCCTTCGATTTTTGTAATAAACTTATTAACATAATACACTTTATAAATTATTTTATTACTTTTGTATACAAATTTATATAATCATGATCTACGAACTTGATTTACTTTTGTTTTGCAGGTGGCGCCTGTTTAGGCATGGGATGAATTGCTTTGGACTTCAATTTTTCTTTTCTATGTTTCTGTCCACAGTTTCTAATAAATTGTAAAAAATACTTTTGGTTTATCACAACTTGTCCCAAAAGCTTAAGTTGATAGGATGAAATAGTTTTATTTATATATTTTATATTTTCTTACAAAATGAACAAAAGAGCACAAAGACTTGGGTATCGACCATGAGAGCGGCAAGGGACTAGACTAGTGCGCGCGCTTCCTTCTACCTACGACGTATCATCTGGAAATTTTAGCAGTACCTTGAGACTTTAAGCATGCTCTTATCCTTAGAAAAGATAAAAGATAAGGAAGGTCACTATGTTCCTTGAAAACAAATTTTGAAAAAGGATAGTAAGAGGGGAGAAAAAGAAGATATTGGTCGTATCACTTCTTTTGTATCTCTCCAAGACTCCCAACACCAGCACAGCCAGGTATTATGGCAGAGATATTACCATCAACCGTCTAATTTTAATTTTTTAATAGAAAAATTGCAGAAACAACCCTACAAATTTAGGCTTTTTACGGTTAAATCTCAAATTTTAAAAAGTATTATTTAGCTGCTATAACTTCAAAATTATTGCAATGTAGTCCGGCCGCCTGTTACAAAACATTATCACGTGAGAGTCAGCCTAATAACTAAACTTCGATAAAATCGCAAAACTGTCATTCCCACTAATTTTGCAAGAGGTTCATCTTTCGACATGAATTGAGGATAAGGGGAAGGAGAGCCACGTAGACAGAGCGCTTTGAGATCGGCGCAAATGAATGAATGACAAAAGATATAGCACTTCGAGATGTGTGCATATAGCCGAATGAGAAAGGATGAGGTGTTCCGATATGTGCAAGCGAATGAATGATAGAGGATGTGGTGCTTTGAGATGTGTGCGGAGTAGATGAATAATAGAAAATAAAGATCTATGCACGTAGATGGACAATGGAGGACGAAGTACTTTGAGATCTATGTAGGTCGATAGATGACAAAGGATGGAGAACTTTAAGATCTGCATAAGTGAATGGATAATAGAGGATGGAGTGCTTTGAGATTTGTGCAGATAGATGGATATGAAGAGGATGGATTGCTTTGAAATCTGTGCAAGTGGATGGATTATAAAGACTAAAGCACTTGAGATCCGTGTAGATAAATGGATGATAGAAGATGAGGCGCTTTGAGATCTGTGCAAATGGATATATGATAGAGGACATGGTGCTTTGGGAGCTGTGCATGTGGATGGATGATAGAGGATGGATCATTTTGAGACCTATACGGATGGATGAATGATAGAGGATGGAGTATTTTGGGGTCCGTATAAGTAGATAGATGGCAAAGGATGGAGTACTTTGAGATTTGTGCAAGCGGATGGATGATAAAAAGGACGAAGCTCTTTGTGATATGTGTAGGTAGATGGATGTTAGAGAATGAAACGCTTTAAGATCTATGCAGACCAATAAATGATAGAGGACAGAATGCCTTGAGATCTATATAGGTGGATGGATAGTAAAGGATGAAGTGCTTTATTAAATAAAATAGTCCTACAATCATTTGGGTTCGGGTTGTCTATTTCACGCAAAAGAGTGATTGATCTTCTGTCGCAACATAAATCATTGGACGACGCTATGCACAAATCTAAAATTACTCCAAACTCCTTCAATCATCCTCTATATAGATCTCGAAGCAATTATTGCATGTTCCAAGAGTAAATTCTAGCAAAGGAAGATGAATCCTTCGTATCCAAGAGAAATCAGTTGATTGCTGCAAAAAAATTTCAGTGCATTTTATACTCGCAGCTTGTACAATTTAGTCAAGATCAATATAAAAGGTCCCCATCTATCAAGTGACATTTACCGTAAAGCTAAAGAAAAGAAAAAGAAAGCCAAACCCTTTTTTTTTTTTGATGGGGGTGATGAAAGGGAAAGCCAACCCAATTCAGTCCTTCTGTACATGCAGTAAGGTTCGCTGTTTCGCTTTTTGCGAGCTATATTTTATTCCTTTTCAACTGCCGTCACCTTTGTGCGAATGGTTACCGGTGGCACGTCCGCCAAAAGTCGCTGCCCGCTGCATTTGCGAGCCAAGATTCCGCCGTATGGTCAGTGCTCTGATGGACGTTACAATCTTCCGTTACGTCCCTGCGAGCGCTCGTGATGCACAAATGCATGGGCTAGCTGTGATGCACAAATGCATGGGCTGTGTTATTTCTCATATATAAATTTAATAATACCTCCCATTAAGCACAATGAAAAATCTAATCCACCCAAAACCATGTCTAAGAAGAAACGAATGGATGTGAATGATAGTAACTATTAGTCCAATAATTGGCTCCATTTGTTTCTGCCACTTTTAGGGATTCATTGGCAGCCACAAAAACAGTCAAGATACGGTCAGACCAATAGTTATCCAAGAGTTGTCCAAGAGTTGCCATATATGCATACTCGAGTTGTGATCCTCTCTATTTGATGTTTTCGGTTGCATTGATCTGTACATCCTTTGGTGACCACCACATCATGTGATCATAGAGAAAAATATCTATCAAACATTTAAAAGCAAACTGTCTTGTATAACATGTAACTTGGTATTAGGGATGCAAATAGGTCGGATCGGATCAGATTATGAGTGATCCCGACCTAACCCGATTTCTTGTCGAGTCCTAATTTTGGACCCATGGGATCGAGTCAGGTCGGATCCACCGCTACAATTTTTGACCCAATAGGTCATTCGGGTCGGGTCGGATCCGTGTAACCCAGACTCAACCCGAAAAATTTGGATCCGGTTCGGATCCGGTTCGGATCCGATTCGGATTAACCCATCCATAGCTTCAGAACTTGTATTTGCACCCCCGCGAGGTGCAGTCGCGAGCCCAAATAATTTTACAGGTTCGGGTTGGATAAGGTCGGATCGTAAAATTAAAATCCAAAATTACCTAAATTTTAAATGGTCGGGTCGGATCTGAATTCCGTAAACCCAGACTCGACCTAAGAAATGAAATGGATCCAATTTTAGGATCCGACCCGGACCCATGGGTCCTCCAAAATGAGTCGAACCGGATCAGGTCTAAGCAAGTCGGATCATGGATCAACCCGACCTATTTGCAGCCTTACTTGACATGGCCTGTTGGGATATACTCCACTGAGCCCTGCATTGTTTATTTTCAGCTCTTCCATCCGCCTTAATTCTCAGTTTTGGTTGTTTTGGTGTTTTTGCTTGAGAACCACTTTGTACCAGCTGAGGCCCCTTCTTTGGTTCTGTTTGTTTCTTATTTTTGTTTTAGCTGCTCTCTTCTGTTTGTTTCTTTTGGTTGCTGACTCTCTTGCTCAGATAGTAATAGACCTTTCTCTCTGCATCTCTTTGCTTAATTTTCAACAAAGGCTGGGAGGTTTATTACCTCCTTTTCATTAAAAAAACAAAAAAAAAAAAAAAGAAACTTGGGGTGACCTGCCGTATCCTATTTGGCAGCCTTCCATCTCCGTGATTAAATGATGTGGCTGCCATGTGGCTCTCCATGGTTTAAAATATGCACCACAAAGGATCATGCGCCTCTGTTGTAAAAAAGGGGTCTGTATTTTAGAAGAGAAGGGCATATATTCATCATCAAATCACTGGAACCATAACTAAAGGCTGAGGGGAAAAAAATACAAAGTATATGGAAAAAAAAAGAAGAAAGAAAGTGGAGCAAACGCGTCCTACATAACCTAGCCGCTTTGGTGCTCGCCTATAGCTTATTTAAGTGATAAGCTCCCCAGCACTTGTGGTAGGTAGCTTCCATCTTGAGTCCAATCTTCCTTCTTCTTCTTCTTCTTCTTCTTCTTCTTCTTCTTCTTCTTCTTCGGAGAAGCACAAAGGGTATCCCCTCTATCCTTCATCCAACTCCTAGGCAAGGTCTCGCTTCTCTCTTTCTCATCGCAAAGTCTCAAGTCCTCCCCGCGGTTCTCTAATGGAAGAGAAGGGCTACACGCTGGATGGCTCTGTTGATCTCCGTGGGCGACCGGTTCTTGCTTCTCAAACCGGCAGGTGGAGAGCGTGTGCCTTCCTAGTAGGTATGTCTAGCTGCATCCTTATCCCTTCATGTTTTCTAGGGTCATATCACGATATCGTTTCTTTATTACAGCAATCTGTTTCGAATTAATCATCTTAATTTACAGGTAAATAAATGAATGCTTTTTTATTCTTTTGATTGAAGGAATACTTTCCCCTAGATTCCACAAACGGATTTGTTTCTAAACATAACACGCGTGTATCTTTAGCTTTATCTATGTCGCTCCCCAAACCCAGCACCTAGATCGGCTATATGACATGGCCGCATACTATCTAGGACAAATCACTAGAGAATATGCAATATCTGAAAATTTATTACAACCTCAATATTATTAAATAATAATGATCTCAATCCATAACAAATAATAAAACTAGAACAATTATAAAATTTAATCATCCAGTTGGTTTCAGTAATAGCCTGTCTATTCATCTTTTTATCCTTAATTCTAACTACAACTAAGTACCAAGTTTTTTGCAACTCTGAAAGAAAAAGAAAAAAAAATGGTGTGAGTTTTACAACCCACTAAAAATCTTCAAAGCACCACATCCATTAGTCTGATTATGCAAATATAAATTATACTCATATGTACATCCATCATAGTATCAATTACAAGCATACATGATTAAAATATGGTTTAATGAAAAAACCATTTTAAAAGAATTCTTACATCTTACTTATCTTAATCATTAGCATATCATATATATACACAAAATATCTATAATCAAACAGACGAGTGTACAAAGATTCTTACCTCTATGCCAACAATCCAGATAGACTAATCACCTGTCCACACCGCGATCTATGAATCCAGATGCGCAGAACCCTACTCGACATTTTCTTGCTCTAAAGATTGTTCTCCTATAGAACCAAATCAATATAAAAAATTATCTGAGGTATTTTACAACCCAGAACCCTCTACTAGTCCACTAAAGGATCCACCATCACGTAGCAATCTCAAACAAAGCTACTACCAAATCTTTTTAACCAAGAATTTTTTCGGATCAACTAGAGAGAAAAAACACCAAGATAGAGCGAGAAGTCAAGTCATAAACTCATGACCCCTCATAGGGTTATATAATGCTAACCCGAAACCCTTCGTACAGCTGCATAATGCCGACCCAAGGCCAATACCGGCTCGAAGCTTCAGGTCACGCAACATTGGTCGGGATCCCTCTAATGGTCAGGCCGACTTTACAAAGTACCTAGACCCGCCACTATCAACTAAAATATGTAGAGAGAGAAAAAATGATAAAGAGAGAGAACAAGAGAGAAGAACTAGAGAGAGGAGAGAGAAAATAAGAGAAGAAGAAGAGAGCTATAAGGCCATTTCTCCTTCCCTCCCTCTCTTTCCTGAAATAGGCACTTGGTGGCAGCAGTCGCTCGTGGTCGATGATCCTAGCAGCCGACAACCCACGGCGTCATCGGCGGCGTGCCACAACCGACAACGATCGATAAAAATGGAAGAAAAAGATGAAATAGGGGATACACTATTCACGATTATTCCGGCGACTCACTGACCGGATTTCGACAAATAGACGGTGGCATAACAACCAAAAGAAGGAGAGAAATGCCAACCACCACGACTCACTTTCGGCGAGCTCTCCCGGCCGGATCGACGGTGAAATCCCCGAGATCCTTCGTGGTAACAAACTAAAAATTGCTCTCAAATTCGGCTACGATGGAGGATGGCTTCGAAGGTGGAGTGAGGTTCGTTTAAATAGGCATGGAGGCTAGGGTTCCTAGCCTCCGATGCAGATGAAGAGGAGTCGGAGACGGTCTCCTCTTCCGACTCAAAGAGGAGAACTTGTTCCCTTTTTGCCTATTTCAGTGGTGGATAGGGCAAAGCATCGGGTCTTACAATCTCCCCATATCCTTCATATATGTTTGGTAAGGAGAGAGATCATGGAAGTTTAGTTGAGTGGTTAGAGTAGTATAGAAGGGATCCTTGTTGTGCTTCTTTGTAGCTATAATGAAGTACTTTTTTCCCAAAAATTTCTTTTTACTAGATAGGTTTGCATGAAAGCTACTTTGTCTCCTCAAATGATCACGCAGGCTATGAAGCATTTGAAAGGATGGCCTTCAATGGTATCGCCTCAAATCTGGTGGTTTATTTGACAACCCAACTACACGAGGACACAGTCTCATCAGTGAGGAGCGTTAACAACTGGTCGGGTTCAGTTTGGATCACGCCGATCCTTGGAGCCTACATCGCCGATACCTACTTCGGCCGGTTCTGGACCTTCACAATTTCGGCTCTCATCTACGTCTCAGTAAGTGATAATTGCAACCATAATTCCAATTTAAGGAAATAAGCATGGTGTAATAAGAACATGTAGCTTCATCATCGGCTGGTGAAGGTTGGAGTGTGACAGGAAGCTAGGTGACATCACGGGGAGTAATTTATTTATTTATTTTTGTTGTGGGAGGACGGGCCTATGATTTGGATGGCAACTAGAATGCATGATTGGAGATGGAAAATGCACGAGTTTGTTCTGGTTCGCACATTCATTATGATTTAATTTTGAAAGACAAGGGAGTGATGAACCCAATCCTCATATCAATTGTCTCATTCCCCGGAGTTGCTTTCCTTCCACCCACCAGCTTGGTGACGGGGAAAGCCAACCTACCCCAACACGGCTAGGGCCTACAGTTGCTTCATCATCAGGGAAACATGATAGACCTTGCTCCATTAATGACATGTATAGAAGAGGACACCCGTGATAAGAAAACACAACGAACCAGCAACTAGAAAATAAGTTTTAGAATTAGTATCACATAAACTTCAATTTGGTTTTATTCTTTTTCCTTCTTCAAGTGGAATCAGGCCTCCAAAGGTTGTGGAATCCCTAATAATGTAAGATAATTTGGCGAGCAGTACGTCGATGATCTCTGCTGACCCATGTAGTGCCACTTTTATCTTAATGGTATGTGGGCCGTGTTTTGCTGCAACACCTTTACACCCTCTTCCTTCTGCTGCCGCAGGGCATGGTCCTCTTGACAATGGCGGTCTCCCTCAAGTCTCTAAGGCCAACTTGCACCCATGGGGTCTGCAGCAAGGCGACGCCATCTCAGATCGCCTTCTTCTTTGCATCACTCTACGTCATTTCCATCGGAGCTGGGGGGACCAAGCCTAACATATCCACATTCGGCGCGGACCAGTTTGATGACTTCGACCCCGACGAGAAGAAGCTAAAGCTGTCCTTCTTCAACTGGTGGATGTTCAGTACCTTCATGGGGGCCCTCATCGCCACCCTCGGCCTCGTGTACATCCAGGAGAACTTGGGGTGGGGCGTGGGGTACGGCATCCCCACCGGCGGGCTCATGGTCTCCCTCCTCATCTTCTACTTTGGCACGCCGAATTATAGGCACAAGGTTAGGAGGACTGAGAGCCCAGCGAAGGAGATTTTTAAAGTTTGTTCTACCGCTTTCGCTAATCGAGGGTTCGAGCTACCTGATGACCCGGCGGCGCTCTACGAGCTCGAGCCGCAGCATTATATGATCGCCGGAAAGCGGCGAGTGCATCACACTTCAGCTTTCAGGTAATTAAACTCTCATACATCGCTCGAAGCGGGCGATTCTAAGCTTTGGTATATTAACGTACTAATTCTGTCACGTAGAAAACCCTAGGATTTACTCAGTTGCGACCCAAATGGTTGCACCATGGATTTTCCGAGTAAGGCTGTTCTGTGTTCGTGGTGTCCGAGAATTGGACTGTGCTGAATATAGTACAGCCTGCAGCAGCAAATTTAGATGGGCTGCATGAGATGGATCAGATTTACTGTGGACCTAAGATAAAATTATTTCAGATGGATTTATTTCATCTTAAGATAAAATTATTATTAAATGGATACCTTTTATCACAGGTTCGTCGTGGATCTGGTTCATCTAATAAATTTTATTGCGTAATAATTTGACACCTGAACGGTGATAGTTGACGTTGAGTTCGGAAGTATGCGGAGTAAAGCAAGGACGTGGTTCCCAATTAAGGGGCGAAGCCCAACCTGAATTGCACCAATATTCTGCTACGTCGGATAGGTTGGTGGGTGGGTATAGTAGGGGTGTTAATGGAGAATAAAACCGCGCTTTCCGGTGGCCGACCTGAAGGGAGTAGTGGAGAACGTAATCATGAGAAACGACTGCAGTTGTCTGCTTGAAACTTTAGCAGAATCAAATCAAATTTTACAACATTTTAGAAAGAGCAATGCTTAAGGAATTTGCGAAAGATTCTTATTTGAAAGTAATTATTCGAATAAAATGTACAGCTTTTTTTTTAAAAAAAAAGAAAATCCTCTCCCACAAATTTGAAAGCCCTGACATTCATAAAAATTCTTGCCTGACATCATTGGAGAGTGAAAAGGAAAAGAAAAGAAAGGCCTAATTGGCATCAAGCGAATTTACATTATACTCACTGAGCCATCTGTAAAAAACTTTTTCTAGAGCTAATTGGCATGAGACCAAAGGCTGGTGCTGTACTGACCCATCAGATAGTCGGATGAGTATTGAACCCAATTGATATTCTCTAGGCCGAGTTCACTTAAGCCTTACCAATGACTAATTTATTGGGCCTGGGCTTTGGCCATGTCTTTGACTGGAGTATCATGACAAAGACTCAAGCAAACTGGATCTTTAGCGCAAAAGAATGATTAACCTTTCTTTGCAGGAAAACACCACTGGATCACCCACCGCATAGATCAAAAAGCGCTTGGATATCCATCATTCATCTGTTGATATAGATATCAAAGCAAGCAACTGATGATCCAACGGTGAATTCATGCAAAGAAAGGTTAATCATTCTATCGCACGAAAAATACACCCTGCTATATACACACCCTCAAAAAAAAAGAAAAAAAGAGAGAGCCAGTAGTCCTCTCTTTAATGGTTTTTTTCAAAAAGAAATCTCTAATTATTTTCTACGGAAGTAGAAGCCTAATTCAAGTCTAAAATCACCTAGGACTTGTTATTTGAGCCTGGCCGTGACCTTAATGTGCAAGCCTAAGTCTTTAAGTTCTTCAAGCCGGGAAAATTGATGGCATGAAGGCAACCCAACCCCCATAGAATGGCATACAGCATCGCATTTTATTTGTAGTACGTGGCAAGATTCATGGGCATGTCTAGAGAACTTCAACAAGGCTCACTTCATCACCCTGTTAGTGATCCTGAGTAGTTTATAGGTTTCTAGACAAAGCAGCATTGAAGGAAGGGACCAAAGCCTGCACAGTGAACCAAGTGGAAGAGACTAAGCTGGTGTTTGGCATGAGCATCATCTGGCTCGCCACCCTCATTCCCAACATCATCACGGCCCAGGTCGGCACCCTCTTCGTCAAACAAGGCACCACCCTGCGCCGAGTCCTCGGCCATGGCTTCCAGATCCCCGCCGCATCTCTCGGGAGCTTCATCATCATTTCCATGCTCCTCTCCATTCCCATATACGACCGCTACTTCGTCCCCTTCATGCAGCGCCGCACCGGGAACCCCCGAGGCATCACCCTCCTGCAGCGGCTCGGCATCGGGTTTGGCTTCCAAGTTCTCGTGACAATTGTTGCCTCCCTCGTCGAGCTCAAACGAATGCATGTCATCAAGTCGCACGGTATGAATGGCCCCAAAGACATCGTGCCCATGAGCATCTTCTGGCTGCTGCCTCAGTACATTTTGCTAGGGGTGGGCGACGTCTTCAACGCCGTCGGATTGCTGGAATTCTTCTATGATCAGTCCCCAGAGGACATGCAGAGCTTGGGGACGACGTTCTTTACTAGCGGGATCGGCGTCGGCAACTTTCTCAACAGCCTTTTGGTGACCGTCGTCGATAAGTTGACGAGGAGAGGTGGAGGGAAGAGCTGGATCGGGAACAACTTGAACGACTCGCATCTGGACTACTACTATGGATTTCTGACGGCTATCTCAGTGATCAATCTGGTGGTCTTCTTCTGGGTTTCGATCATGTACAACTACAAGAAGGAGACGTTGGAGATGACGGAGGGGAAGGCGCTGTGCGTCCAGATGGAAGGGAAGGACGTCGTGGATGCGCCCCCAAGTTCTCTAGGTTAGTAGGTTTGCGAGTGTGACAGGAATTGCTTGCAGGCTTCTAATGACTGTAGGATGGATCTATGGGACTACGGTTTGTTTCCATTTGGCTGATGCTCTGTTAAAATGAAATCCTTCACCATCGGTTTGTAGGTCGATTGGTCATCCTCTTAAGGCATTGGAGCTAGGTGGAATTAATATGTTTTCTTTAGGCATTGGAGCTAGGCTCAAGCATAGTTGTCGGTCGTAATATATTTTCTTTGTTTTTAGGCCCTCGGGCCTCCCATGTTACCCGGAAAAACCGAAAAAAGAAGAAGAAGAGGTGGAATGGTGTTGCTAGAGCTCCGGATTTTCTCTTAAATATACTGCTTGTTATATGGATGTGCACACAAATTTCAAAATGTCAACAAGAGTTGGGTCCTGTCGTTGGAACCAATACTCAAGGACTTGCTCTTGATTAAAACTTAGGTGTGGCATTACCACCGTATTTTTCAAAAATAAAAACAAAAATAGGAATATTTATCTATAGCATTAAGATAAGTTGGAGTTTATAGGCAATAAACCATCACACCATCATTATAAAAAATGGTCTATTACGTTCAACAGATCTTATTACCATTAATAATTTTAAGACAGCAAATTTATGTCCATTACATTCAACAAATCTTCATGGCCGTTGATTATAATAAAAAGACGGCAAATTTATGAATTAACATAGTTTAATATATATATGAGACACAATTATGAATTTCATAATAAAGCCACCAAGCAAACCAAATTAATTCGCTTTCCTGCAATTCATGCGAATCTCGCCCCGGTTGCCTGTCAGTGGACTAATATTTCCCATCTTCAACATAGACACGGCAAAGTCAGCCCAAAAGGCATAGGGGTTAGCACTATAGAAACTGACCAAGCCATCGCTTACACCCTGACCACGCTTGAATAGCTGTTGGTCCGAGTGCAAGAGCCCCCTCCCATGCAGCAACCCGTTGAAGTAAGCTGTGTCGAATCTCGCCGGGGTCGCGTCCAACGATGCAAGGTTGTCATCCCCACCCGAGGTTGGGCAATAGTTGCGAAGAATGCTTGCAAAGCCTCGGTCGATGTTGGTCTCGTTGTAGAGCCTGTCCCTAAAGCTTGTGCATCGAGCCAGCCCAATCGTGTGGCCGCCAGATAAAACCACTAGATCTTTAAGATCTAGCCCGTGTGATCGGAAGTTGGAGAGGAGCTGAGAGAAGTTAAAGACGGGGGGCGGGATGTCATTATTAGCATCATTTAGGCTCGCTGTCCTCGAGTCTCTTCTTCCTAGTAGTACCATATAAGGAGGTCCTCCCAACTGCAGTAAAGTATTTTGTTAGAATAAATTCTCATAAGAAGGAAACATGTTCGAAGGAAACAAAGGCTAAGAATTACAAACTATCGAGTTTTACTAAGTACTTGATCTAGATATTTCTTTTATCGTTTCTTTGGAATGTTTGACAGTGCCTTTTCTAATGACGAAGTCATATCCAAATATGTTGAGCTAAAAACCATATTTTCTGCTTCTAAATTTAAATAAATACGATCAATCATATCGGGAGGAAATGGTGTTGAGGTTGGGATATGGCATTGGCTGGCAGCACGGTATAATTTGGAGCCTTTGGTTGGAGAAGAATTAGAGGTTTTCGATAACAAGTGGCTGGGAGATCCGATCGAGTAACAATATGAGAGAAGGATCGAGCTATGGAAGACAGTTTTTGCACCAAACTCCAGTTGTTCCTTGCTTCTATTTTTGCGTGTTTCTGGAAGCAATAAATCTTTGCTTTAAATTTTTTTGATTTTTTTTTGGAAATAATTTGAGAAAATTAGGAGGTTTTATGGTACTGGGATTTTTGAAACAGAAACAAAAGAAATACCAAAGGGGCCTCTATTATTCCATTTGCACGCGCCCCATAATTTCTCATTCAGAAGAAAACGAGAGAGCAACTCACCGCCGCGACGGAGTCACGAGCTGCAATTGCCAAGATATCCGCACACGACACAACATTGCCATGGCATGCTTCGTTGACGGCGTTCTTGATCTCGTCGACCACATCGAATCCCCTCACGGAGTTCAAGTTAGGTTTCGCGGTCTTCTCTCCAGTGAAACCGGGGGCATCATCCAACAGAATCGATCCATCACAACCCTGCAAAACAAAATATATATAAGTATGCACATCAAATCAATACTCTCTGCTTTCCTTTTAAGAAATAAACGAATGAAAGAAAGAAATTAGTGATAAACAATTCCGGACAAATGGGATGACAAGCTAGCTTTACGTTAACGAAGCAGTCGTGGAAGTGCAGTCGGAGCAAAGACGCTCCCATGCGTGGTTCCCGCGCCACCGCTCTCTCCACCACTGCCTTTATGGCGGGCAGTGCTTCTGGGCATACGTGGTCGTAGAAGTCGGGGCATAGCTGAGCCCTCGATGCGAGAGCTAATGCAGCTATTAGGAGGACAAGCATGGAGAAACTGCAACCGGCCATGAGGATTTGTGATGATATCTATGGCGCTCTTGTTAGCTAAAGGATCTGGACGGGTCTTTATGTAGACGAGAGTTAAGATATTTTTATTCCTCCATGGCAGCATACGAGGTTCGATAGCGTAAAAAGAGAGTGCTTGACTTCGTCTATAGATAGATGTTTCCTCCGACTTATATCAGAAAAAAGACTTCGTCTACAGATGTTGTTTTTCTTCCTTCTACTTAGTCTGCAGGTTCCGGTGATTGGACGCGACAAATCTGCTAGATTTACGTGGTTTCGAACCTATCTCGACAAGTCTGCAGGTTCCTTCCTCTCTACTATTCGAGAAACCTCTCTGTTTTCATGAACCTGCTACAGGTCCGTAAGCTAGATAAATAATGCATATTGTCCGCGACTTCTCCTAATTGCATAAGAAAGACAGAAACGGTATTTAGATCGCAGGCGACTGATCGGCTGCGCGGTCACCCAACATTCCCCGAGTATATCGATGGAGTGGCCATTATCAATAGCCCATCTGACCTCCGGCGGCACCACCTTCCTCTTGACTATTCATGAAACCTCTCTGTTTTCATAAACCTGCTACGGGTCCGTAAGCTAGATAAATAATGCATATTGTCCGAGACTTCTAATTGCATCAGAAACGGTATTTAGAACGCGCAACATACACTAAACTACTCACGTGAGGCATTTATTTAGTTAATCATGCCAAACTGACCTGTTCCAAATTTCAATGCAAGCGGGTAGCATCATGTGTCTGCTAGAATTTGCCTAGAAACATTTTCATTCTTCCTTTTGAGAAGAACTTGCCTAGAAACATGCTGTAACCTGCATATTGGTAGCGACAAAAGCCTAATATATTGAGTTGCTACAGAAATGTAAACCTCAAACATGATGGATCAAATAAATATGACTCCAATTTAAGGAATGAAATATGAATGTGTCAACTAGGCAGTAGCTGCTGAAATCACTATATACCTACTTCCAACTGCTTTTTATTTTATTTTTCTTCGCTTCATATATTTTCTGTTTCCTTCTTGGACAAGAAAACTGTCTTTTCTCAATGCATGCCCTTCTGGTTGGTTCAAATAGAAATTATACCCTAGGGCCCGTATACTAGCTCAATAGTATATAAGACCAATTATTTTTTGCCACATTGAATGCCTGGCCACCTCAGCATTAGAAAGGAAAAGAAAGAGGAAGCGCGCACTCCACCCCCTCTCCGAGTGGATAGAGCTCTAGCAGTTGTCCTCTTCAGAGCGAACAGCGAAGTGTTGGCGTTGTCCATGTCTTGATCGCCTGAGCAAATGGTAGAAAGCTAGTGCCTCCTATATCCTCCATCTCCTGAGACTAGTGAGAGTTGTTCGTCTTCAAGATTAATAATGTGGTAGCTATCCATAGTGGTATACGATTTTGCTTTACAAAAGTTGAATTTCACTACAGAAAAAGTCGGTTTTGCCGACGCTTTTTTGCCGACGCTTTTTACAAGCGTCGGCAAGTTTCGTTCTAGCGTCAAAATTTGCCGACGCTTGTAAAAAGCGTCGGAAAAAGACGACGCTAATAAGCATCGGCGTAGTCTCGGGCCTAAGACGACGCTAAAAAGCGTCGTCGGAAGCCAAACCCAACCCTCTTCTAACCACCCCCATCGGAAGCTTCCCTCACACACCAGTCTCTCTCTCTCTACCCTCGTGCCTCATCTCTCTCATCCCTCCTCCCTCCTCTCTTCGGGTTTCCGTTTTCCCGGCCACCGCCCTCATCTCTCTCGCCCATTCCTCGTCTTCTCTGGGAGGGAGGTGGAGGACCCGGCCACCAAGGCCGAGATGAAGGCCATGGCGGCCATGGCGCTGTGGCAGTTGGCCAAGAACAACCCTTCCATTTGCAAGAGCATCACCGAGTCCCGCGCCCTCCTCTGCTTCGCTGTCCTCCTCGAGAAGGGCTCCGGCGACGTGCGCTACTACTCTGCCATGTCCATCATGGAGATCGACTGCGTCGCCGAGCACAACCCTGACCTCCGCCACTCCGCCTTCAAGCCCACCTCGCCTGCCGCCAAGGCGGTCGTCGACCAGCTCCTCCGGATCGCCGACAAGGGCGTCTTCGACGATCTTCTGATTTCCAGCATCACTGCTCTCGGCTGACTGTCGAAGACCTTCCGGGCGACGGAGACGCGGATCATCGGGCCTCTGGTGCGGCTGCTGGACGAGAGGGAAGCCATCGTGTCGAGGGAGCAGCCGCCATCATTGAAGCCGGAGGGGCCAAGCACCTCGTCCAGCTGGTGTATTTTGGGGAGCAGCTCCAGACCGAGGCGTTGATTCTCGTGTTACATCTCCCTCAACGTGCCGGAGAGTGAGGATCTCGCACAGGCAGGGGTCCCTGCGGTCCTCACCTGGGCTTCGAAACAGGGGCACTTGGTGCAGGACTCCAGGGTGGACTCCTCCTTGCCGGAGGCCAGAGGTCGGATGGAGCTCTTATCAGTCAAGAGGATCTCGATGATCGACGACATTGAGATCATCCTCCTCCTTCCAGGTTCATCTTTGCTTTATGGTTCCTTTAGATCTTTGCTTTATGGTTCCTTTATGGTTCATCTTTGCCCCGGTTCCTTTAGATCTTTGATAGATTCAATTTGTATTGGCTCCTCTTTCAAGGAATCTTTGTAAAATTTCTTCTTCCATGCCATGAACCATCAGCTCTCCTTCCAGGCCAGCGAGCGCCATGCCCGTTCTCCTCTTTCTTTTTTAATTTTTTTTTTAAAAAACAGGTGGCTAATGCCGACGCTTATAAGCGTCGGCGTTGAATCTTTTAGCGACGCTTTTATTAGCGTTGGGAAAGTTCTGTTTTTGCCGACGCTTTCCTTTAGCGTCGGCAAAAACCGGACCCACGCCCACCTGCCCGACGTCTGACCCACGCTTTTGGGTGCATGGGATGGAAATTCGCCGACGCTTAAAAGCGTCGGTATAGACCAAAAAAACCGCCGGGAGATATCTTTTCTTTTGTAGTGTTTGTAGCGGCTATTTTTGGCAAGTTGGCAGGATTAGCCACTGGAGCATGCTTCGAACAATGCACGGCCTCTGGTTTTCTTTCAGCCAGTCTTAGTAGAATCGGACCAAAAGCTAAAAATCACTACGTATCACACTCAGCCACACACATGAAAAAAAAGAAAAGAGAAAACAGAGCTAAAAGAAAAAGAAAAAAAAATATGACGTTAGTAAGCGAAGCTTGAGCAAAGTATATACAAAATTTAGAGTATGCCCAATCTGAAAACTCTTAAAACTCACATTATAAAATTAGGAGATATTCAATTAATATGCGGTTGAAACCTCGTTAAAAAAACAGTACAGAATTAATTAGGAATTGGCCCAATCTGGAGCCAATCACCTTGTGACAAGATAATCAGTTTAGTTCTCGATTAAAGGTTGATCAAAGTCACTAGAATAGGGAAAAGGAGAACAAAACTATGATTTGCTAAAAAAATGAAAAGAACTATTGAAGGCTATCTTCTACATCGTCCCCTCTAATGACCATCTATCACCCGCCAGCACCACTACGTTGTCTAAAGAGAGTCATGGAGGTTTCACTATCTCAATGTTATACCAAGCAGAAAGCACAAAAAGCAGCTGAAATATATCGTGTGACAAATTGAGCAGAGCTAGCAGCTTAAATTGATGTGCTATTTTTATACTGATGCCACCGGAATAAGGTTTATTTGTTATAGAGATGCCATATTGAAAGAAGAGTTGGAGTCTAAATTGGATGCATGGCCAGGCCCTTCCAAAAAGGGACTCAACTTCAGGGCTGTGCATGAGATGGTTCGGGGACGTTTTGGAGTAATGATAGAATTGGCCTGGTTCATGTAACACTCTTGGCACCTAACGTAGTAGCCTTTAGAAATTTCTAATTTTTATGATATTACTCCATTGTTTTATGGTGGTTTCTTTTACATATTAGGGCACATTTGGATGATTAGGCTAAAAATATTATTGGATTCGTAGATTGAGCCAGTATAACCAGTAAAATCATAGAATTATAGAATGAGCTAGATTTATTTTCAAAGGTACCCAGAAATAGCTTTGGAGTATTGGTCTGCTGTAATCCTATAACTTTGCTGGTTGTATTGGCCCAGTCCATGAATACAATTGGATTTTCAACCTAATCATCAAAACAGATCCTTAATATTTAAATCAAATGTTCAAATTAGTTGTAGGCATAGCTGAACATGGGTTGGACTGTGGCATAGAAAATATCAAATTTTACATAAGCCTAGCTGGAAATCTGATTAATGAATAGAGTGTAGGCTCGAGGCCCAGCCCATCATCAGCTCTAGTTGAGTAGTTGTAGGTATTACAATACATCCCACATATTATAATAGGAACAACCCTCAAAAAAGAGTTTACAAGATCTTGGATTCCAATAGACTTGCCCGTCTCAAACCAATCCAACACTACGACTCAGGAATTAGAGTTTGACCTGGGCCTGTTTGCATTTTGCCTCCGTCACGCCCCCGTCTTCTGTAAGATGGAGAAGTTTAAAGAATTGAGAAGAAGCAAGGTAAGTCCTCTGTTTTCCACCAAAGGCTCAGTCTTATGCAAAGCTAGCATAAGACTTAATCTTATGAGTTGAAGGGATCTGATCTTCTCATGCAAGTCATGCAAGTGAAGGGGCATTGAGCTATTGGAGAAGAGGAATATGGAATACGATTAGAAAGTTTTTTATGGGCAGGCCATCCGTTTTTTTATACTATCTTGTCCTTGGAGTTCAGCAAGCACAAGCTAAGATGGGACCATTTCAAGCAACCACGATGGAAGACCTAATCCTGTCACATTCATGGGAGCTACTTCTCATGTATAATTGAACGACATATAAATGAAAATGGATGAGAGCAAAGTCATACAGTTCCTCGAAATTATTTTGTAATGCTTCTGAGATCCTCTCCTTCACCATTCGCTACCCCTCTAGTGAAACTCCACACGCTAACGAAACCAATCTGGCAAGTTCTTGGACCAACCAATAAAATGCATGCTTTCTTCCTTCCTTTCTTTCTTTTGAGAATACTATGGGGATGCATAATAACATATAGTCTACTGTATTTGCCAACCACCACTCCGTCTTTTTTCTGGCCTTCCACCTTTGTTTGGCGAGAGAATCACTTTTATTTAGGTGTGAAACCATGTACTATGCAGCATTGGGTGGCTCTGAGTAAAGGAAGGAAAAAAAAAGCTCCTTCAATTGTCGTGCTATCCTAGAAATACTTCAGTTCGCCATGTCACGAAATGCATCAACAACTTTGATTCCAACAAGACTTGCACCACATCATTTTAACTCGACTAATTTCTTTGGTCCCACAAAACAAGAACAAAGATATACATTGCTATAAAGCAAAACTAGTTGTGTAATATGAAAACAAAATAAGGAAGACGGCCTCCAACATCGTAGTGTGTGACGGTGGTAGGTTGGTTTTCTAGAGTCCAGCGCTGCCGGTACCATTTCCGAAGGGATTAGTATTGCGATTTCCGAGGAAGCGGACGAACCCTTGCAAGTCTCAGGAGCTTCCCGACTGCATGGGGAGAATCAAATCAGTCGTACCTTATGTCTCCTCTCCTTTAATGCTGAGAACCTGAGATTGTAGGGGCACAGGCAAACATGGCAGGAAACCCTAGACCCAGTTCAGTTCAGTCGACTAGATCAAGGAGTACACCGGCCCACTGGCCCCACCTCCTATTCTTCGTACAAAAAAAAAAAAAACTAGAATTTTACTTGACTAATTTAGGGAACATTCGGATGCAATCGGAACAACTTAACTATTAGTTTTCCAATAAGAGAAGAAGGAAAGCTCGGATGCATAGTAAGACAAATGAACTCTAAAATTTTGATCATGAACCATGAAATATTGGAAGAACTCGTTGTAGGGGAAAAAATAAAAAGAAAAGAAATATTGGAAGAAAGCTAAGGCATCAGAGACAATCAAAGGCATAATTCAACAACACGTTCTAAGTAAGTATGAGCTTCTAACGATCAACTAAGTCTGAAATCCAGGAGAAAAATTAAGGTACTCCTCCAACAAGTTCTTCCTTTATTTCAGATGGTTCATGACTAAATAAAATCGAAATCTTTAGCTGAAGTATGGAACATTTTCACTGGCGATGGAACTGTAGTCCGTGGAGCTCGACGCAGCGGTGTACATAGAAGAGGAAGATGCGGCGGCTGGTGCTGCAGGAGGGGCCGTAGGAGTTGTGATGGGTGGCGGTGCGGCGACCGAGACCTCCCCAGAGGAGGCTAGAAGAGCAGCAGCATGAGATGTAGGAAGGACGGTAGCACTCGCAGACCTGTACTTGTAATTCAATATCTCAGCTCTGACCGCTGCGAGCTCCGCCTCCAAGGCCTGGACCTGTTGCTGTAACTCCGAGATTGCCCCCATGCACCCATAGACGGGGTCCCTCAGCCTCACATTCGCTTCATAAACAAGACTGTTGGCCGCGTCGGCCCTCCGGCTCTCCGGAACCTCCTAATTATAAGAATCAGCAAAGTAAATTACCAAGGAATTTAATGGAGATGATGGATGTGAGGAAAGAGTAGGAGCTTTTTACCATTAGCATCTTTGACACGTTGCTTGCACCAAAGACTTTGTGAACTGAAGCAAACTTTTGGGGGTCGTGAGGGGGAAAATAAGGAGAGAAAGGGCATTCGTGGGCACATCGCCGTCTCAAGAGCTTGCAAGCGGCGCATGGAGTGATGGCGTTTGAGGTTCCCACCGGACCTGGCAGGTGACCGCGTGCCTTGCGATCGGGAACATCGGGTTCCCTCTTGATCTTCTTCCCTACTTCATCAAGCCTCTCCCTGTGATGCAATCAAGAAAGGGAAAACAAAAGTTAGAGGGATGTCAAGGGAAGAGCAACCTAGGATTAGGGTTTTGGTGTATTTTTTGACCACCCATAAACAAAATTCCTTCCCAGATGTAAGTAATCTAGTGATGGGGTCTGTGGTGTCAGTTCGAGATTACCCATGAGCAAAAAGATTGAAGAAGGTCAAGTCTTCATGGCTTCCAGGATCAAATAAGGAAAGAAAAAAAAAAAGGTAAAGAGGATCATAGACTTTGGGTTTGGATTCTTTGTATTTCTGACGAGAAGATTCTTTTCTTCTGTTCCTTACCTTGCTGGGGACATTCAGGCATGCTCTTTGAGAATGGGGAGGAAGATCGAGAGAGAGGGAGATAAGAGAGAGATGGAATATGAAGAAAGAAGGGAGTGCTTGAAAGGCAAGGTATTTAGGGGAAAGTGGGCGTAAGCTTATATCACAGATAACCAGAAAAGAAGCTTAGAAGAAAGAACAAAAAGGGAAAGATAAAGAGAAAAATGAACGAAACTTAGTGGGATATATTTTGTGTTACTGTTCAGTAATGGATCCCCTGCAGTTGATGAAGATTGGAGAGAAGGGAGAGAGGAAGTATTTGATGGTTAGAGAGAGGGGGGGTGGGGGGTTGTTGGAGTAGCCTTCTGTTGCAGAGAATGCCAGCTCTGGCACCGCTTGCTCGCATGGAATCCCTCCAGATGTTGACTTCTGTGAGATCAAAGCAAGGGTTTGGCTTGTCAAGAATCCTCAATAGGGAGTCTTAAAATATCTTTTGCTTCCTGCTGGGGTCTTTTCATTTAGCTAACTTAAAACCCACCCAACCTTGCTAGTCACCAGACTATATATATATTGATAGAGAAATTCGCATAAATGCACTTAGAAAACAAATTGAACAACGTTAATCAATGCTTAAAGATCAGATGTTTCTGGTTAATGGTATTAGCTAATGTAGATGTGGCGGTGGTTTGATATCAATATCAAGGAAAGGAACATTGACATCTTAATGATGCAAGGAATACACAGCTTGAAACAAAATTCACATGTTCAAAAGGATATGACAGCAATTGAGATTTTTGAGTGGTTGTTTCATCATAGTCGGATGGCTGTCATATTCGGGGACTGCCATCGTTGTAGCTTATGACATGTCCAAATAAAGATGACAATTGGGACATCAATTCATGCTGGGCATCATTCAAACTGAGATGTTTTATGTGAAGGGCAAACCATTTTAAAGAATATTAAATACATCAGAGTGAATGCAGTTTATAATGTTGCTCAGCATGCTAAGAAAAGCAGAAACCATTGCACAACAAAATCATCTTTCTTTTTCAATGCTGTTTAATTTACAAAATATATGTCTATCAGAGTAAATTTTGAAGGAGGTGTTCACCTACCCTGCTCCCGCCGAGGTGTGACTCGGCAGAGGATCTATTACATCGAGGGGCTCTATGCGGAGTCCTAGCTCTGTAGAGAAGGGAATTATGAGAGCATACCTGGCCTACCGCATCTGGTTGGATAGAAATGCCTGCATGTTTGAGGACAGGAGGATGCCAGCGAGGATAGTGGCGGAGAGAGAGCTTTGATCCATGTTGCAGAGGCTTCCATCGTGACCATACTGACTTCCTGTGGGATGACTAAAGACATCTGGGGTGCCCGTACTGCTTTCACAGTGCCCAGGTTTGCCTTTCTTTCTTGGGTACCCCCACCCCCTAGTTATCTCAAAGTAAATTTCGATGGTGGTATGTCGGTGAATGGAACCGTGGAAGGAGTGGAATTTGTTATCAGAGACTATCTTGGCATGCTAATTACAGCCGGAGGTCGGCGTACCCCAGGTTTGACTGGATGCGGGGAGTGGACAGGTATGAGGTTGACCATCCACTGTTTTGTGAGATCTACAGATTGGCCTGAAAGTTTACCTCCTTTCAGGCAGCACATGTATTTCAGCAGGCAAATAGACCAGTGGACTGGGTCGCTTCTTTTGTAAGCCGGCACTCCGGAGAGCTCATCTAGACGACATTGACAATTCTACCCTCTTTTTGTATCTTTTACTTTTCTTTGACTTGACAGGATGTACTCATGTTAGAGTTATATGAAATATCGTTTTTACCAAAAAAAAATAAAATAAAAATGGAGTTTGTATTGCTTTTCTTCTTCATTTATCCCCTTAGAGAAGCTGCATAAGAAAATGCCAATTTAAGCTTGACTAAAGGTAAATGACTAGCTGAATGCTCATAAAACTTGACGCTTTTTTCCTTTGCTCTTGGAGAAATGAATCAAACCAATTGCTTGAGCAAGAAATGTGAATGACAAAATATAGTTTTGATCTATATATGGAATATTAATATTATCTGATACCTCGTAAACATAGTCACTATCTTGAAGTAAAAGTAATGCATTATAAAGACACGCATTTACATGGGCATCATGAGGACCAAGTTGATGGTTACACTTCTTAGATTGTTGAGTTGTCTATTTTTAAGTGTACTGTCTTTGATAGCAATCTAATTGACACCTAGAAACTAAGCTCTGAAGTGTTATTATCAAAAATGAATACATGCTCCATATATCTAACAGCATTTCTTCCGCTTAGAGTTGATCTCCAATGCATATCCCACATATTTTAGCTTTTCGTCAGTCCAACCGGGATTTGTTCTTTGCTTTCCCCGAGGAGACAGGCATTTAGCCTTTAATTAGCAACATAGATCACGGATTATAATTACTATAAATAAATTACGCAAACTATATAATTTTACTTTTCTCTTTCGTATAAAACTCTAAGAAGATCTAAAATCCAGTTTCTTAATCCTACAATCTTGTACCATGAACTTATATATGTGAACACGCCAAGCCTGTCTTACTGTGTGTTTCCGCTAGAGTGGTGCTAAGGTGCTGAAACAGAGACTTGGTATCAAGACCCTCGTAGGGTGGAGAAGAACAGCTACATCAGCCACCACAGGAGCAGGCAAGTTTATAGGCTTGAAGTTGGTCTAACAAGATTTATTAAATCAGATTGGTAAATCAGATTTATTATATATATATATATATATATATATATATATATATATTGGTAAATCTGATTTATTAAACCAATCTAGAATTAAAACATCCGTGGGAATCAAATCTATATTTTATATTTTGATTCCATCTTCTTGCTAGGTTGATGAGAAATAAAAAGAAAGGGATATAAAAGCAAGATGAGCCTATGGGTGGGAGAGGCGGAGTTGCCTAGGGCCCTCCGTGATCTTTTGCTTTTTGATTTTCTTGGCTATACTTCCGTTTTAAGCAAAAAAAAAAAGGAGCAAGATGAGCCTAAGTTAGCTAGGTGATGGTTTGTTTTGTTTAAAAAAAATGAAAAAAACTATTTATATGTATCTTGTAAGAAAATGGCACAACTATTCTTGTTTGAGCAGTATTTTATGTCTACGAAATTGCTCTGTTGCATTCAGACCCAATTTAAGCTCTTAAATCTCAGCGTGCTTCCCCAACCCAAATGATACTCTTGAGACAAGCTCCACGTAGAACCCTAGAAGCGGCCCCCATTAGAAAAACCCTAAACCCGGCACCATGCAATCCCTCATGGGATTCAAAGCCCTAGCCTTCAACCCACGAAGCCCATGGGCTGTTTTCTAACCTCACACACCTAACATTTGTCTAGGAGAAATGGTCAAGAACAATGAATGTAGACTCCACCTACTCTCCTGAAAAGACTCCAAGAAGAGAAAAGTGTATATATCATGATCAGGTGAGGGATTAAGACTTAATTTAAGTTTCATACATAGTAGGGCTTTGGTTGGGTAGTCAAAACTTCAAACTTGTCCCTTGATTGGATTTTTCAATCCGTCTCTCACTTTTTTCTTTTAAAAGAGCTCGCCCACTTAGGTCACTAGCGGCCAGTGTTTATTGTTCATCTCCATGACTACTGACATCAATTTTTTCTTTTAAAAAAAATATGTCACGACGCTTGCATTCATTTTGTATTCGCAAAATGATATCATCTATCCTTCACGTCCCTTCTTTTTCTTTCATTCTCTTTTCAAATAAAATTAAAACCATGCATCAAATGCTTGCTTCTTTTAAACTAGTCACATATTTCCACATTCTAAATGCTACTCAAATTTGAATAGAGATGCCACGATATTCTGTGTTATTCGTGATCATAAGCTTAACGAAAGCATCACATATTTAATCACATTCTGGACACTAGCTTGCAATAAATTCAAAACTCTGCCATTTCATCAAAATGACCTGGTATTTGGAGATTATGATATCATAAGCCAGTAGCATGCTTATCATCATAATTTTATTTGATTTACTTATGCAATGGTGAGTAATGCATGTGACATTATCTCACTTATTTGCTTGAAAAAGTATCGGATGGATGGTTACAGTCTCAACATTTGATGAAAAATTCAGCATACCTAATTTGAAGGAGTATATGATGAATGTTCACTATCTCGTTAACAATTGATATGTGTAGGTTTTGCTATCAGCCTTTTCTTTTTCCCTCCGAGGCTCTCCCCTTGTTTTCAAATTTCTATTTTCGTCTAGTGCATATTATTTATCTAATTTCTAAATTGAATTGCACATTCTTTGATTCCATGGCTCATTTATGTGTTTCATTCTTTTTTGTCAATATTATGTGAAAAATTGAAAATTACTTTTCTCGTATTATTTCCACGTTGATCTTTCGCTAAACAATCAATTACAATATTAAAGTAAATTTGTCAAAGGGATGATCTCTGTTATGTGTTCTTATATTTGTTTTGCTCTTCAATAAGGTTAAAGGACCATGAAGGAAACTAAGATGGTCGACTCCAAATTATTATCAATATAATCTAACTCTATATATTAAGATTATTTTTTTTTCTTCTAGACAACCTAAATTGTACTAAACAATATTTATATGATATCATGTTTACTTATATACCAATAGATGATATTTATATAATAATATACAATATTCTAAAAAAAGTATATATATTCTTTTTAAACATGAAGTAAAATTTTGTATTTTATTAGGGGTAGGCTATAATACTTGCAACAGGTTACGTGCAAGTCAGTAACAATGACATTATTAGTCAAAATAGCTCTGCCGATCGGAACACCAGGTTATACAAAACTCAACATAAAACAATTTTTATTAATGGGGCTTATAAGTATTATTCAGGAGTCTTAATCGCGAACAGCTCCCGGCTATCGAATTTGCAGGAACTAGTTCAAAACCACTAAAAAGGATTTATTTCATCTTAAGTCCTTGAGGAGACTAAATATTACGTCCAAGTTTCTTTATCTCCTACATAATTTAGAATCCCCAGCACTCTTTATTCCATTCCTTGGTCCATCGCCGACTCCGAGTTCCCGAGCTCCAATGGCCGTTCCCCACTCAATAGCATGCAAGAAGGAAATCGGGGGCCTAAAATGAAGAAAAAGATATTTCATAATTTCACTCTATAAAAATGTCATCCTATGTATACTTTTAAATGAAGGGCTAATCATAGTTCTCGTTGCCTTTTATATTGACATAAAATGAATGAAAAGGAAAAAAATAAAAACTTTGTTTCATAATTTCACTCTGAAAAATGTCATCCCATTTATTTTTACCTGAAGGCGTTCAAGAAGCGTGTTAAAACTTAAAACAAATCCCTAGGATTTGTTGACATATATTAGAGTTAATATAGAATTTACAAAGAACATCTCTACTCAAACTGGGACGTTTAACCAAAATTCAACCCTCCTATCTCATTTATGATGATGATGAGTGCTACAATCTTGAAAATGGATGGTCTTGTGGTAACTTAGTTATGATGTACCTAGTATACTGATAGTAATGCAGTAAGAAACTATAAATTGTTGATCTGGAAGATCTTAAACTAATCTTATGTGACTTGAAACTCTATTCTACCATCTATATAGTTTTTATAGGTAATACGAGGATAATTGAATCAAATTCTATTAATAGAATTGGACAAGTAACAAAATTAAATATTCCTGAGCTGCCATCTTTTCTTTCTTCCCTGATTCCAGGTGATAACATCCTTCGTTCCCTGCCGAGCACCAATGTGCTTGGAAATGTATGTGCATATAACATAAAGTTTTTAACAGAGGCATGACCATCTAATGTAGGTTTTCGACTAACAAAATGGAAGGGCTTCAAGAAGGTCATGGAACAAATGTATCTCATCACTGTAAAATCAACGGTTGCCCTCATTCCTATAGGAGCTTCAAGTAAAACATAGCCACCGATTGCAACAGGACGTGGAAACTAGTTAGGCCTCAAGACTGTCTTTATCTGCTATTATTTGCATTTATCCTCTACTCCGAATCATAAAGAATACTGAAGAACAACTCTTTCTGAGAAGCAATCCATTGCTTCATCATATCAACAAGGTGTCCAACCAGCTTGGGCTTGTCTCAGAAGAACTGCATCGACTTGAAACTCCCCCTGCTAACACAGTCCAGGTCATATTCCGCACTTCCTAGTTTGTGCTATACTCTTCTAACTTCTTACCTCCAGGGATTAAAAATTGAACATGGTTTTCACAAAACGTTCTATACGTTCCTCTTAGTTCTATATTATGCCGGTCTGTGAGGATCCGTGCGGGCGTGTGTTTAGTCCCACATCGGTTATTCGCTGGGTAGATCTTGGGTACTTATACAGGATCAAGGAACCCAAATAATACCTTCCGGCTAGCCATTTTGGGTGAGGTTCTGGATTGTTACAAATGGTATCAGAGCGGACCTGGCCCATAACCTATGTAGACTAGGGGACACTGCAGCACGGATCTATTGGGGCTGACCACGGGCCGATCGTGGTGTTTGTGATTAGATTTGAATGAATTTCAACTCTTAGCCTGACGAGGACATCAGGGCTTGAACGGGGGAAGTATGTGAGGATCCGTGCTAGCGTGTGTTTAGTCCCACATTGGTTATTCGCTGGATAGATCTTGGGTACTTATACAGGATCAAGAAATCCAAATAATACCTTCCGGCTAGCCATTTTGGGTGAGGTTCTGGATTGTTACACAGTCAGTAGCCTATCAGTCAATCTAATTTCAGCATTTTTAACAATTTGAAAATGTTCGTAGACAGTTGTGTATATATGTTCTAAAATGTGTGATTAATCTGAGAATTGTTCCTTTGGTCGTTGGGTTACATAATTGTTTCTGTCAAGTCTTTGCTGTTTTCCCTTATTTATGTGCTGACTTTATATCATGGCTCAGAGTGCTTAAATACATATGTTACGTACGTACGTACTATATATGTATTCATGCATGCATGCCCGCCTGCCTTACTGCCTCTCTCTGTCTGTCTTTCTGAAAACCTAAACCTTCCACTTTTGCAGTGAGATTGGGCTGTCGGGAGTCATCTTTGGGTGTGGCATGATCTTCTTATCTGCTCGTTCCATCCAATCAAGTGTCTTAGTTTGGCTTTCGGTGTTCCTTTTGGATTGCTAGGAGCAATGACGTTGGGACTTGCAACAGACTGAACAATCTATGTAACCAGGTGCATCAAGAATGCCAACGACCCATTGAAGATTCTGTGATTGACATGGTTTTGTTTCTTTGCTTGTATCTTCATTTTTCTGAAGCTTTTCTTGGCATGTCTTCAGAACAATTAATATTGGGACAGCAACAGCAGGTCAAAACCAACTGAAACTGATCCTGTAGAGCATTTTTTTTCCAGTGACACGATTTCAGCCATTAATTATTCTCTGGTCCTGAGTTCTTGCACCATCCACCAGACCTGTCTGCTTGTCTCCTTAGCACTGGACAATACGGTGTTATGAGCCTATAAAACAGATCCTGCTCAAGTAAGCTCATCTTTCTTTGAATGTCAGTTTGCAGCATGATCAGCCCGTGTCGCAATCTTTGCAATTAAGTTAGCTGTTGGGATCCTCCCACACGCAGACAAAATTTCTCATATTGGAGGCGTTACAGGTTTTTCTTTTTCTTTTTCTTTTTTAGTATGGATTCTTGTGATTCTTGTTCTGTCCTGGTATGGATATAATGCTTTTTATTTCTTGTCACAAATTAATGGAAATATATTGAAACATACATCTTTTTAATTTCTTCAGATGAGATCATATGTACTAAGAATGTAATACTTCAACCCAATTGGTCTATCACCATGTTATTTGCTTGTCTGATCTAAAAAATATCTTCTTGCTAAGCTGCTTCAGACAAAATATTGTTATGATTAAAGTTACGTGTCTTTGCTGCTTTCATTAATTTGTTGGCCAGGTTATGTGGTAAATTTGTGAGATTTCTTGGATGATTCACCTTTTTAAAGGCTATAGTTGAAATCATACAGAGAAAAAAATAATCACTCTTTTTCTGACTCCTTCAAGGGAGAAATATTTCAGTGGAGAAATTCTGCTTTCCCTTAGTAAATATAAAAGAAGCCAAAGTCACGGAAGTAAACATTATATTCCAGGAATTGGATTTCATGGGAATTAAGATAAAAAAATGATCAAATGACCAAATTCTGCATTTCCTGAATGGGCTTGACCTATATCCAAGTAGTTTGCAGCAATACACTAGGGCAGTGTTTGGTTCAAGTTCCAAGCCTTGTGCCTTCACAGCTTTCAAAAGCTGGGCAAGATACAGCTATTCTGGTGGAACTTATGCGAAGCATAACTATTGCAAGGAAAGTTGTTATAAGACATTCCTTGTATGAATCCCTCATTCATGCCTTCCTCCTTCTCTTATGGACAAAAACACCCTAAGCCTTTTATTCTAGAAGCTGCAGCCCAATAAATGCAGGAATAACTTGTGGGATAATTATTGCACAGACATAACTATTTCTATTCTGTTTTTTCTTATTTTCGAACCAATTGCAGCCTAAAGCATCAACATTATTTACCTAAAAATTGTTTGAACCGTGCAAGAACACAGTGCAGGTATAAAATGTTTCCACCTAAAGATCTAGAAAAGCTACAGCTCTGAAACCAAGGCTGCAATGAGCTTTAAACCTTTAATATCACACTCATGGGCCGGCAAGCATGTCCAGACCTCCAAAGAACCCTAAAATATGCCCATAAAGCTCATAACTAACAGGCCTTAAATCTGAAATTGAAGCATACAAGCATAGTTCTTGATCTGGCCATGAGGTCATAGTGGTCAGCAGAGCCTGGAATTTCTTAAAAGCAAGAATTATTGGAAAATAAACCATTTTTCCTAGTCGTTTCTTTCTCCTTCTCTGTGAAATTAGATCTATATCCTATTGTTGAACTGGAGTTTTTTAGCTAATGTGAGTTGAAAATTGCTTTCTATTTTGGAATCTGTATTGAAGAATTTCAGTTTGATAACAACTTATGCAGTGGATGGATATTAACTCATATTTTGCTTTCGAGATCACAAACTCAAAGGCACGTAGAAGACTTTGAAATTAAAACAATGAGCATGATTGAAGTAATTCATGGCCAGCAATGGTATGATCCTTGTTCTTGAATCTTTCCATCTTTGTGTTTGCACCACATGATTGCCTTAATCATGCAATCTTTTTCACTATGCATTCATGGCTTGGTCATACATCTGATACTTTATCAGATGGATCTTATGCAACTTGACTAAAATTAATTTTGATTGTTGTGAGCAGACACAATATTCTGGCTGGCAGAACAATAAAAGCAGAGCCTCAAAACAGGTCAATGACACAGTGACATAATTTACATGTAATTACAGCCTAAACAATAAAACTAAGAGATTCGACAAGTTTTGTTTGTTCTGACAATATAAATTAAGGTCTAAAAGTTGTTTGCAGAATATCTGTTACACCAAGGGTTTACAGCGAGGACCAGCTCGTGATGAATTTTGGTTTTTCAAAAGGCTTTAAGTGGGTAAATTTAAAAGCTTGAAAATTATTGTGCAGTAATTTCAATAAAAGAACTACATAATTACTAGTTGCACAAGAATACTCAATTTGCATCCAAGAAGATCTAATTAATAAAATTATAGTACATCAGCAATAAAATAGCATAATTAATGGTATTTTGATCTGATAAATGGAACCTTAAACATCTAGAGGATATGTAAAGAAAGGAATAGGACATCGGATGTAATGGCATCATCACAGTTAGGTTTTCTCGCCAAGCGGAAGGTAGAATGTCGAAGACATCATCAACTATGGAGGTTGGAATATTGATGCTATCTGACAATATTTAAACCAGCTTGACAAGGCTAATAGAACAGGGAAATCAAATATTAGGTTTCCTGTGGTGACCCACTTTATAACTCTAGTTAATATTTGGAAGAAGACAAAAGAAAGTATGCTCCGGGTATCCTGGAAACTGGAAAGCTTCATGAACGTACAAAATAAATATGCTCAAGATCTCAAATAAGGCAAGTTGGTGGATGAGGTTTAGGTTGAGGTCATGAAAATGATGTAGCAACGTAGGAGTGAAGGATATGTAAGCGTATGGGGCAGAAAATTAAAAATGACATTTCTTTCAAAGTTTTGTTTCACCACAATTAGCCATATTGCCTGCTGGTTTTTTTCTCATTTTATTTAAAGTTACTCTATTTTTTATTCTTCAGGGAGTTGGACTTTGCCAACAGGAAATTGGTTCCTAGAAACTATATCATCATTGTGACTGGATTTAATTATTTCAATTTTTCAAGTTATTAGTCTTGACTGCAACTCTATAGAAAAAATTGGATAAAGCCTTGAGTCATGCTATATGTAAAGGTAAAAGCATGGAGGGCGCTCTCAAACAATTCCTACATGCTAAAGCTTATTTTGTTTTCGAAGGGGACAATTCTAGAATGAAAGATTGGGGATAACTCTGTCCATATCTGCACCCAAAAAAATAATAATAATAAGGAGGGAACGTGGTGGTTAGAGAATGGTATACCCTTAGCTAAGTGTAGTATACTTGGGCTTATTTCAAAAACTGAATGCAGTTCACATTTCTATGCCAAAGTATGAGATGACACATGATGGAGCAAGTGTCACAAGGAATTTTTTTGTTTATTGTTTTATTTTGGCAATGGTAGCTAGACCTCTAAGTGAGGAATTATAGACACACATTTGCCAGCATCCATCCTTATATAATGTGGCATTTAAAGGGAGAGAAGATTAATTAGTAGAGAACACACAAAATGAGGCACAGAGGAGTAGGTAGATGGCATCCATTGCAGGAATTTCTGCACAAGAACTCTGTTGGAATTAAGTATATCTTAGAACTTCACCTTGAGTGAACACTTGGAAAGCTACATATCACTGTGTTCCAGTTCCTTGTGCTGCTAGGATATCGTAATGATATAACTTGGAAAAGAGATATTCTAATACAAATGGATTGTCATAACCATGCTATCAATATTGAAAAATATCATATCAGATTGTTCGAACTTGGTGAAGTTTGAATTAAGATTGCTTACTTGTGTAAAGATAGTAGCATCCCCATATTCGAGGTTAACTACTTAGGAATTCACATATCAGTTCTCTGCTCTCTGTTTTTGTGCTCTTGTTTATAATTAAATCTTGTCGAAGCCTTAACATGTCTTTCCTACTGAGACTAGTTTCTACACTATTATCTGAGTTGATCCTTAAGTTCAGCTTTTATATCAAATTTGATACGTGCGGCAAAGGATTTGATTGGCCTTTCAGTTTTGATGACTGCTTGTGCCTGCTGAGAGATCGCACCTTCTCCTATTATCAGTCCTGAAACCATACTAAATCATGCTTGGTTTTTTCAATTGATGCAATCCAAAACATATACTTGATGGGATCCTAAAACATCATCAATGGGAGGATTATAATACTCCAGTGTTGGACCCATTGATCAATACACCAGCCATGCGCCAGGTTGACTGGTGGGGCTACATTTATCAATGTACCAATTGAAGTGACAGTTGCACTAACAAGTTTACTCAACGACCAACTACAGTACTTCGTATTTTTTAAGAAGCGGTATCTTTGTAGATCTGATCTTTTTTTCCCCCTCAAGGTACATGATACTGTATCCACTGCATAACTGAGATTAATTCTCTTGGTAATTGGATTACAAAACCCAACCACTTACTGTAGTTTATACTATTGGCCTTCCATGTGGGCTTACTAGCAACAAGAAAGAACACTAAAGAAAAATTAGGCATTGCCGATGCTTTTGTCACGCCCCGAACCCGGGGCCTGGGGCGCGAGCAGACGCCGCGCACCTGCAGGGCGGACCCCGCAGGCACGCAAGGCAGATAAATCAGATCAACCATCAATAACTAATTAAAGATAAATTCCAGTTTTCATATCAAATGTTCATATATACATAAGTCAAAAGAAAGTCCATATCTACTAGCTAATTACATCATGATCACTCTATCCCGTAATCCCCATAATCATATATCATCACCTGCAAAAATGTAAATGGTAGGAGTGAGCTAACAGCTCAGTAGGCAACATCATGCAATAAAGTCATCATATAACATGTCATGATGCATATAAAAAGCAGCTAAAACTCATGAATCCAAAAATTCACACGACAATCCGTAAACCCGATCCGAGACTCAAAATAACTCAACCGCATGACTACGGCCACATCACCCAGTGGCATGGTTACACCGAAGTGCCAATACAACTCTCCGAAGAGCCGCTCCACTGAGCCAACGCACCACTGTGCCGCACCCCCTGGTGCCAAACTCATGCTCCACCGAGCCGCTCCGAAGAGCAAAACGCACCCCTGTGCCGCCACTATTCTATCACCGGTGGTCGCGGTGTCGGAACTAGTTCTTCAGTACAAGTCGACAGGGCCAACGTATTATCCCATTGGCGGGGCCTAGACTATAGTCACGCGGATTTTAAAAATCAATAAATCAACTTTCCAAATTAAAGTCATAATCATACTCCCATCAGTAAAGCATATAACAATTTATGAAATTTAAATATTTAATTTTAAATCTAACACATAATGCCAATAATAAATCATAACATCAACATATGCAAGATACATGTTAAAATTCTACTTTAAAGCAATAGGTCACCTACCTGGGTTCGCTTAAAAATTCCTGCCACAGATATCACGAACCCCTGATTAAACATAAATATTAATTATTTAATTAATTAAGAAACATAATTTAAACTAATTCCAACCCCTTAAACTCCTAAGTCCATAGATCCAAGAATGGGCCCCTAAGATCCAAGATAGACCCTAAAATCAGAACTCTTTAAACCCAAGTCAATTGTGGCCCAAAACAGATTAGGCCCAATTGAACCAAACCAGATGACAGGTCCAGATCAGATTTCGGGCCCAACCCAAACCAGCCCACAGATCCAATCAGGCCCAACTCAGCCCAAAAACAGGTCCCTAGCCCAACCCAAATCAGGTCTGATCAGACCATAACAAAACCCATTCATGGAATAGGTGGAACCGGTTCACAATTTAAACCCGGTTCAAAGTCTGGTTCACCCTTAAGGCACGGATTTCAAAGCAAGGAAAAAACACCCAGGCCGAATAAAGAAGAAGAAGAAGAAGAAGAGAAGAAGAAAGAAGGAAGAGAAGAAGAAGAAGAAGAAGAAGAAGAAGAAGAAGAAGAAGGAGGGGGGTGGCTGGTGGTTCCGGTCGGCCTTCGGCGGCCGACCGTGGCCCTCGGCGGCGGCGCTCGGCCAGCCGCCGCCGGCCACTCTGCTGTCACAGGCGGCGGAAAGAGATGAAGAGAAGAAGGAGAAGGAGAGGAAGAAAGGGAGGAAGAAAGGAAGGAAAGAGAGGGAGACCGGGGCTGGAAGCCCGGCCCCCGTTCACCCACCTCCGGCCGAACTCGTTTCGGCCGGATTGACCCCGGCCGGCCACCGTCGGCCGGCCGAATCCCATTATTTGTAACAACTCAGGATTTCACCCAAAATGGCTAGCCGGAAGGTATTATTTGGGTTCCTTGATCCTGTATAAGTACCCAAGATCTACCCAGCGAATAACCGATGTGGGACTAAACACACGCCCGCATGGGTCCTCATATACTCCCCCCGTTCAAGTCCTGACGTCCTCGTCAGGCTAAGGGTTCATATCTATTCAAATCTAATCACAAACACCACGATTGACCCATGGTCAGCCCCAATAGATCCGTGCTGCAGTGTCCCCTAGTCCACATAGGTTATGAGCCGGGTCCGCTCTGATACCATTTGTAACAACCCAGGATTTCACCCAAAATGGCTAGCCGGAAGGTATTATTTGGGTTCCTTGATCCTGTATAAGTACCCAAGATCTACCCAGCGAATAACCGATGTGGGACTAAACACACGCCCGCACGGGTCCTCACAGCTTTTTAATATATATACCGATGCGAAAAAGCATCGATAGTTTTATTTGCAACGCTTTCTAAAGTATCACAAAAGCATCGGCTATACTACCATCAAAAACTAACTTTATGATGATCTTTAAAAGCATCGTTAATTATAAAAGACGCCAAGGCTTGCACTAGTTATATTTCTCTTCCTATTCTCTTATCTTTTATCCATATGTTTGTCCTAAATATTAATTAGATTTTTTTCTGGTTGCAGCGACCCACAGGCTCACATTAACTAATTGATCTGGTCTTTAATATATGGTGGGGAATTAAATAGTAGGGTGTACATCCTACCAACTCCCTTAGTAGCTGAGCCCATCTCTGTGAAAGAAGTCGGTAGATTGGCCCACTGATTGTTTAACCTCTTTAATATCCACAGATCCCTTGGTGAAGCTGAAAACAACTGCTGAGTGAATAATTCTCAAGTTTAACTTTGAACAAAAGACAGCTTAGAGGTCTAGAATGGTTCCTTGACTTTAATATCTGGAGGTTGTTGCGACTTTACTAAGATCTTGTGAAGGACAAGTATTAGGAATCGTAGGCAAGCTTGAGTGAATCACATGCAATGTATATGATTTTAAGCAGTGCTTGTCTAACTAGAAATCTCACTCATAATGACCCTAAAATGGTGTGGCATTTCCTCGCGGATTCATTCTTGTAGGTTGCGAGGAAAAGAAGATACGAGAAATTTCAACATCAATTGATCTGACTCTAGAGTGTATGTAGTTAATTCCTAAGGCTTTATTTGCGCTTTTATCATTTCGAGCTTTCGTAAACTGTGAAACAATCCTCTGAATAGGTAGATACAATTAGAAGCCCTTCTAGAGGAAAAGAAAATTACGGTTGACGTGTTGATGGATCATGAAACAAAGGTACCCCCCCCCCCCCCCCCCCCCCCACTGAAGCTCTCAACCCTTTTCAAATGTAGGAAATTAGTCACAAGTCTCTTGATACACCACCATCAGAGTTGTTAGAACCTTCAATATCTGAGGATCATTTATCATCAGATATGTCTAATAGATTTTTATGAACCTTTTTACTCTGTTTGAACACCAGTCCTGGATATTAGTCTCATACAAATTCTGTTGTATGATGCATTATTTGGCATTACAGAATGCACAAAATTTTTACATAATTGCCAACCCATCAGCTCAACCCTTTCAAGCCACTTACACATGCAACTTCTTCAATGACTCACAAATATCGAACATTAAAACAAATCAAATAGCACTTTATGCAAAATATTTGATGAATTTGAATATACCGAAAATTAAGCAGATTCTATCTAGCAGTAAAAAATATTTTTCGAACTAGAGTCATTCTTCTTTTAGAGTAAGAAGGAAACCCTTCTAACTCTAATTAAACCCATACAGTTATCAAACTATCCACTTCTAATATTTCCAAAAAAGAATGCAACAAAACAGCGTTTTAGTTTTTTGTTTTTTTTTGTAGATAAGTGTTTCAGTTAGCTTATTAGCAGTAGTGGAAATCCTACTTAATTGGGTTTCTCAAAAAAGCTACTTCAGAATTTTTTGGTCAGAGTAAAAAAAAGAAAGAAAGAAAACTGGAACCCGCGTTGCTGACCGCAAGCTAGTCCGTCAATTTCGCACCTAAAATGAAACACAAGGAGATCAGTCTCATTAATTAACCGAGCTGCTCCTCGATTCATTTAACTACTGCAAGACAGCCCAGTTTTCTTTTACTAACCCTGTCCCCTATGCCTCACGCTTCCTCACATGTAGAGAGAGACAGAGAGAGAGATTCCAATGCACTTGCAAATAGAAATAAATACCGAGAAGGAAGCTGCACCCATCTTTCCTCACTTGATGTTGATATATGAGCAAGATTATCGATAATCCCAATAATAATGTCGAACACTTACCAGATGCCACATCAATTCAACTAGAGTGCTTAGCACTAACAACAATAGGAGACAACTGCCTCTGTTTTCTTCTCAACAACCCGGGTCACTTTACACAAAGGCCATGTAAAGCTTGTTTCTCATTGCATTTGCACCAGGTCATCCAGGCCAAGTTGACACAAAAGAGCCAATGCAGAAGCTGCTATCTTCACGCATCCATCAAACAAAACTCTATTTTTTCACCATGTCAACTTATACATAATAATAATTATTAAGAAGGAAAGCAGTGTGAAGAAGAAGAAGAAAAGGAAGGGCTGTGGTAGAGAATGCAAGGGAGAGCACGAGCTATGCTGATACAGACGTTGCCCACGTTATTCTTAGCATTGACAGGACTTGATGATATCTAGCTATAACATTCTCGGCTTTGCCCGCCCGCTCTTTGGTGGGTGATGAACACTAAACAAACGTTACAGCCCAAAACCAGAACGCTAATTTGTGGAGTTAAGCCTTTTAGGAAGCAGTACCTTGCCTGGATCCATGATCAACGATCGACAACAATGTGTTATTCATGTTAACGACCGAGTGGCATCCCCTGAGCCTGTCGGTAGCCCCTCGCCGCATTCTGAAGCACAGAATCGAGGTCGGGGACCCATTGTCGGATTCCTCGTCGTCGCCCGGGGAGGGGAATGACAACCTCGAGCTTGAGGACCGCCGGCGCTGGTGAGTGCCTTTGGAGCCTATTGGAGAGAACAAGGAGGAGGAGGATGACGCCGGCGAGGATGACAGCGAGACGGACGGTGAAGGCGGTGCATGTGCCTTCCTCAGAGTGAGCCTGGGAAGGATGGTATGGATGAGCTTGGACTTGGAGGACTTCTTGGAGCTCGTGCTCGCCGGGCTCGAGTAGTACGAGGGTGGAGGGGTGAGGGGAGGGATGGTGGTGGTGGGAATGGTGTTCTTTGGCGTCCCAGGCTGGGACTCCCACAAGAAAGGCACAGACCCAGAGGCCACCCCATAGTAGACTCTGAAGGAAGAGTTGGCCGGAGAGCTCTCCTTGGAGAGGAGCCTGGTGTAGAACTTGTCATCCTGCCTTATTTGGAAGGACTTTTGGGGAAGATCTGAGCTTTTCGAGAGCATCTTTGGCTCAGAGGGTGAAGAGAGAGGAGGAGGAGTAGGAGGGTGGACTTTAAAGCCTCTTCAAAGGAGCAAACACCTCAGGCAAATGAATGCTTGATTTACGCCAGGGCTTTTGGGTTGTGGCTGTGAAGTACCCCATGAAGAAAAAGGCTTTGGACCCCCCATATAATATATAGTTATGGACTCAGCACATGAAGGCAAGGTTTCTGACTTTAGGAATAGTGGCAAGGTGCAACCTAGGATTTAAATTTTATCATGACCTTATAATAAGTGGTGTGAGCGAGGGGGCTAACATTTCTTAATCACCTGTGCCGTGGATCTTACTCCTTTGTTTAATTAGGATGGTAATTGACTAACTAACTAAATTGGAGACTATCGACCTCATGTGATGCAATAAATGCGGAGGTAAAGGAGATTGAATCACTGATGCAACCAAACTAAATAAGGTTTAGGGTCTGCCAAGTCGATGTGGTTGGCCATGCAGATTGGAGGATATAGATTTTAGAGGAGAGTGTTGGATAGAATTAATGCAGGAGTGGAAGACGAAGAAAAAGGATGGTTGCGAATAATTTGTGCTCTTGGTGCCGCAATGGATGGAGACTTTTTAAGGTTGTCTAAGAGCTCATGTCGCTACAGAGGCAGAGAAATTTTGAAGAATAAATTGATAGCTAATCATATAGGAATACTCCACCTGATTTTTTTATATATTTTATTTCTTAATTCATTAGGATGTATTTTTACTATATTAGTTTAATAAATTTGATTTTAACCAAAAGAAAAAAGAAAAACAGATTGGTGGCACAAATGATCTTTCTATTATTGAGAATTTTCAAAACCTTATATTCTAGGTTTGATATCACGTACCTTTACTTAAAAGGAGCCGTGAATGAAGAGAGCAGATTTAAGGCTTGACAAATATGGTATGGAGAATAGCTTACCAAATAATTGAAGCAGCCCGTCACAGCAATGATTTCATGTGGACCTCAACTTGAAGAACATGTACACAATGGTTCCTAGGGCGCTGGCCAGTTTCGCTGTTTGACGCTACGTTATACTGGATCTAAATTTAACCACCGATTGGCAAACATGGAGACACTTGCACTCCAAACCAGCTCAAAGATGGGAAGTTTAATTGGGAGAGCAACCCCATGACTGGACCGTGTGCAACTTCCTTGCCGACGTCCTCGCTAAGTTAGCTAACCCGAGAGGGCTGGTTGCCATACTGGCAACCTCAATCACTCTCTCGGAAAAATTTGCTTTGGGACCGCCTCTTCTACCACCAGACATAGCAATGGCCTGGATCAAGACTACCAATGAGCTTTACTGATTGAGAAGGGAAAAACAGCATATATGAGATAGGTTTTGTGGTGAGAGTTTACTTCGCTCCATCGAATATCCTACCTAACTCAACCTTAGTAAGATGGATTTTGTCAAACCAAAACCGAATCCGAGACGGGCATGGGTAAAATAAGATCCATCCCGAACCCAACTCGGATGTGTATGACTCTTTGCAAATCGTCTTTCCAAGATTAAAATAATAATAATAATTTTTATAATTTTACTTGACCCAACCTATCTAATCTGTCCGATCTAACTCTACCAACCTGCCCTACTTTGTCCTAATTAGTACCAAACAGGTAGAATAATAGCCTTTCCGATCTCTTGCCATTCTTAGGTACATTACATGTGGCTCCTAATGATCAAGTACAAAGAGGTAGCTAAGATTCATATATAGCATCTCTCATGTACTACAGATCCATCTAAAATTGATGAACCGTTCGAAGATAGAACAGCGACTTGACAGTGGAACATTGTTTATAAGTCAACTAGATATAGGGGCTGTTTGTCTAATTGCCTCGCATGTGTGGGAGAGGTTTTTTTACATAATAGCTTAGGGGTTTGAAGCGGCTCCCCGGCACTGAAATACTTGGAGCACGTGCAGTCGGCCGAGGGCCATGCGTGTGGGCTTCCGCCATCTCTCCTATTCCTTTTTTTTTTTTTTTTTTTAATGTATTCCACCAAGGAGATCCCAGATCTAGGCCGTAACAAATGATATCTTATTCATTGTCACAGTTACAGTAATAAATACTCCACGTCAGAGGCCATTTATTTCATGCAAGACGTGGACGGCATTTCATGTTAACGACTTAGGAAAAAGGTTGGGAAGTCAATCCCTGGCTACGGAAGTTCTTACCGTTTCTTGGAGGCAGTGATGGCCCGTTCTTCACTGCGTCCAAAGATTCTCCCCTAGGCTCCTTCCATGGCTACATGGTTTTTGTTTTCTGAGCCCACAGCTGGAAGCCTCCAAAACTAGACATTCAAATACTGGTTTATGATGGTATGAAAGGGAAACGAGGAGAAAGCATGGAGTTTTTTTTTTGTACATTATGGATTAGGACACCTTGTGTAAGCTTTTCAAAGTCTAAAGATGAAAGTGATGGGTTCGTCTGTGCATTTTGTGATTTAGAGACTGGGGTCTATGGGATTAGCCCACCAATTAGTTTAGTGGAAAGGGATGTATGTTAAAAATTTGCAAGAATTATTGATGGTATCTCATCAGTACTGGACTCAGTGATTGGCATTCTTAATGGGCGCCAGGGATTTTTATCCCTAGATTTCAAGGTTCATTGCCTGATCTACTGGAAGCATGGTACTTGTGCAAAGACCTTGAGGCTGTTGAGCTTTATGTATGGAACAAAGATATGATAGGAAGCTTCGGAAGTATATTTAACAAGTTGCAACTAATATTTGATTTAACATTATTGGATTATTGAGAATCCTTTCATTAATTCATCGATCAATTTTAGTGATAAGATACATTCATATCCATAAGAACTAATCATCTTATCCTGTTTTGGGATAAATGCATTCACCATGGATGTTAGCTCCTTTTCTTTTTTCTGAGAAAGAGAGGGGGGAAAGAAAGAGGAGGACCTTCTGCACTATAATTATTTAAGTCCAAATTTTTAGATACACAATATCATGATATTTTTAAGCAAATTTCCCATTAAAGAATTTTAACAATTTATGTGCTTTTCAAATGCATGTATTACTATTTGAGAAATGATAAAACTTTATGCTGCATGAGCCACACCTCTCTTAAATGGATCCAATATCTAGTATACGTTTACAATAAGTAGAGATACGGTGGATATTTGCATCATGTTCTTTTTGCCTGCAAATGCATGAAGGTTGGTGTCTTTTTTATGTTTTTAATTTTTTTGAGTTAAGGTTTATTACCTACATATGCATCTAGGTCAAGCTACTTTATGCAATATGAGTTACATACACAACCCTCTTGCTTGGTGGCCTTTTTTATTTAAATAATTCAAAAAATTGGCCAATAGAAACATGCATGTGCTCTCATAAATTTTTGGCAAAAAAGTTGCAAATATGATTTGTTATTGTGTCATCATGTCGATGATCAAGTATTTGTTTCAAGTGCCACAAAAGCCGACTCTAAAATGATTTCAAGCATCAGAAACTCAATCTTAATTCCTAGGATCATTTGTCTCGTAATACCTTCCCTCTCTTTCTCTCTCTCTTTATTTTTGGAGCAAGTTGGTGCCTCAATAAATCATATCAATTTTTCTAGGGCTGATACATGGATGGTGAAAAGCCATAGTCAGAACTTTGATGTCTTCAACTGGGGTTCTTTAATGGCGCAAGCATGAGCCACTTGGAGAGTTGAACGGGCCAGGATGGTGTATAACTTATAAAAAGAAGACAGCCCATGCAATTTCTGAATTGCAAAATATCAGCTTTGATGTCATTCCCTTGTCTGAGAATTGAAAAATTCTAATGTGATATCGCCTAGAATTGGTCCTTTTGATGTTTGGCTGTTGGGACGGCAGCATCTAAAAATTAACAAGAGCTTCAACAGCATCCCTAAATTTGGGTTTGAATTTTCATCTTAAGTCTGCTTGTTGTGATGTAATCTCATCGAGACTTCAAGTTGATTAATTAAAAAAAAAACTGCGTTTCTCTGATAAAAGACAAAAAAATAATTGTTAATAGTTCAGAAAGAGAAGTAAGAGGCATTGCAGTCAACAAGCAATGAAGGTAGCCTCCTCTTTCGGTCCAATCAGGTTAAGAGCTAGCCTTATCTCTCTCCACATTGAAGCCTTGATTAATTCATGGCTTCTCTGCCGATCAAAGATAGAAAGCCACCTTTCTTGAAATGAGCAAACAGTGTGAAGCAAAACATAGACGAGGAGCAAGAAATCATAGATTCTACCTCAAACGATGTCTTGATTTAGAGCAACTTGGAATGGCTCCAAATTAAAGCGGTCTAGAAAACACTTGTGAGAAAGTTTTGGAGGCCAAAGGAGCTGGTTAACAGAACTGTGCTTCTACATATTAGAACAAAAAAAGATCCATCAGATCAGGCCTAGTCCACCATTTTCCGATGTCTTTATACGTAAGCTCATCGTCTGGGCTATTATCTTTCAGCCCAGTTGGCTAGCCCACTAACATTACTAACTAGAACATAGGTTGGCAAAAATTGGGAAAGCTCATCATGCAGAAAGAGTTCTGCCAAAGATGGACCGAGAGATAACCTACAAATTGCATCAGAATTTGCAAATAATTTCCTTCACAAATCAGATCATGATGTAAGACTTTTACAAGAGAAGTTTAGCCTAACTTGCAGCACAATGAGAATTCTTTATTGCTTTAAAAGAATCTTTTTCTCTAACAAGAAATTGGAGAGCTCGAGCATGTAACAAGCTTATCTATGTTGTTGGTGCTATAGTTTTGTTTCTTTTTTTGGGGGATCGGAGTTGGTGCTATAGTTTTGAAGGGAAGCAAAAATCAACTAGTGAGTAAGAAAGTCTGCTGCACATAAATCATGAGATGCAAAGCAAAAAGCTTATGCTTGCGAAGTAGCAATAAAGGTGATTTCCTCTTGTTTGATCAACATGGAAGACTAGTCCTTGTTAGATTTTTTTGATTTAGATGTTTAAGAGTACAGAAACTGGAAGCATAGCAACAAACAAAATTCATATTGTGGCAAGACAAATGTTTAAGAAATTCAAAAAAGAAGAAGAAAAATAAAGGAATTAGTCTTTGGTTTATAATTATAGTTTTTGTTGTAATATTGGAAAATATTGGACAATAGGTTAGAAGTTATGCATGAACCATGCTCGTGGATCTCAAACTAAATTGTATTCTAGTAGTTGCATATTTCTTCCATTAGAAAGAGGATCCATGTTTTAAGCTTAGCATGTGTTTTTCAAAAGATTTATGGAAACAGTGTCTTCGCATGTAAGGTAAAGCTACATACTCTTCTCAAAACCTACAGTGCTCGGAGCCTAGTGTATTAACTCTTTTGAAGCCTATTATTTGTACGAGATAAATAGAACTTTCTATTAATATTATCTAAAAATAAATGAAAAAACATGTCTAAATAATAATCCACAACTCCACCTTTGTCTCGGTATTTCATATCGAAAAGCTCCTAAAATTTGAAGTCCAGAGGCCTAGTGCCATGAGGAGTGGTTTAAGCTTTGGCTAGTAGGGATAGCCAGAGATTTTTACTACATTGTATTGCTCCTCTCCAAACTAACCAAAAAAAAAAAAAAAACACTCGGAATAAATAGAGTTATTATGATATAGGTTTTACAATAAACAACACCATTATGTCAGTTTACCACATTCCCTCAATAAAAAATTAAAAATATGATCACTCGCTTGAGATTTACTTTTTGTTTACAAAATGATGTTTATGTTAAATCCATAATCAAAAACATCAAACAACTTTAACGTTATCTTTCGTCTCTCCTTTTACAACTTTGTGAAAAGCTGGGTCGATCTCTTCCGCCTAGAGCCGTTGATATTCTATAATTGGGTCGGTCGACCGTTGGACCTCAAGGGCCCAAGTCAACGAGACCCGTTAATGGCATTCTTGATAATTATGTCATATCCTAAGGTTATTATTGTCATATTAGGTTTCTTGGCTGCACTCCGAATCGCCCAACGGTCTATTTCTTCTCCTCGCGATTCGAGTCGTCTCTCACGGTGGCCAAAGCAAAAGCTAACGGGCAGAACTCTGACATAAAGGACCTCTGTTATCGCCACGCTCTTTTCTCAAAAAATTTCCATTCTCTCAAATTGAAAGTATCGACATTGGAGAGAGAGAGATAGAGAGAGAGAGAGAGAGAGAGAGAGAGAGAGAGCGCGAGCGAAAGACTGGTGTAGGAGTATAGATACTAAAATTGAGCGTGTAGGTATTAGCTTCCACGGCTACTTAAGGGCAATTGCGGAACGACAATTTTCCCTGAGAAATAAAAAATCAAATCCTTTTCCCTCTTTCTTTCCTTTTTCCGTTCTCCCTCTCGTTTCACTTCCACAGTCTCTCGCTCTCCCGAAATCGTTCTAGGGTTTCGATTTCTGCCAAACCCTGAAGAGGAGAAGAACTAGAAGGAAGAATAGAAGTGAAGGATCGGTCATGGAGGTAGTCATGGATTCGGCTTCGAGCGGCGCGGAGGCCACCGGGCCGCCAGGAACCCTAGTTTTGGACAAAGGTCCGGAGGCGGCGGGAAGGGCGGAGATCGACACCTCGGCGCCGTTCGAGTCGGTGAAAGAGGCTGTGGATCGATTCGGGGGCAGCGCCGTCTGGAAGTCGCAGCTCAAGCAGCTGTTTTCTCCCGAGGTTAGTCGATATGGAGTTCAAGATTCCTCTTTTTCTACTGTTCTTGTTTAATTGTTCGCTGTGTTAGGTTTTCTTCTCTATTTCTTGTTGCAATTTCTTAAGTCTTTCTCTTTTTTTTTTCTGCTGCGTTTTCTTTACCTTATAAAAGTTCCTTTTCTTGCCTCCGTTTTCTGAATTTTGTTAACTGTTCAAGAAAAGGAAAAAGAATGATAGGTGAAAGATTCTGATAGATTTATGGGAAATGCATAGATAAACTGATATGTTTAATAGGTTGTTTCATTTGCCATCAAGATTTTTTTTTTAGGAGTACCTTTAAAGCGTAATATCTTCATGCATTTAAGTTTTAGCTATTTTTGTTGGGAGAAACCTTTCTCGTTCAACCCGATTGCAGGTATCATTTAGCAGTTGTATGTAAACTCTAAAGTATGCATTGCATACCAAATTTTAGATAAATAGATGTCTTATTCTTCTTGTTGTTTCTTCGCAGCACATCATTTATCTTTAGGCTTCATATGTAGCTAGCTCGTGCCAGTTATGCAGCTTGTATCTCCCTAAGCGTCAGCTTTTAGGAGTCATGGAATACTAGATGGTGAAGAGGTGCAGTTCCAAAATCGCCGGTTCTCTGTATGTTATGGAATGGTCGGTGATTACATGGGCCCCACCATCCACAATACATGTATTTGCAGTGATTTAAAACTAGACCTCCCCAGTTTAACCTCGAACTGGAGAGGATCCGAACTAAATTACGTACACCTATTTGTTGCCCTTCAGCCCAAGAATGCATTAGCATAGTAAATAAAATATTTGTGTGGGTTACATAATATGTTTGATTGTCATGTTTTAGAAGTTCATAGGGAGTGGTGGATTTAGGGGTCCTTACATCATTCCTGTTCTTACACTTGTCACCTATGAATTATTGTTGATGTACTTTATTGAGTACTTGTGTTGATGTTTATATGGATTCAGTGTATGATTACATGTGGGAGATGAATATTCATTGCACCTGCTGAGTGAATCAACAATTATCATTGTGGGCCTTATCTCTCTACTATTCTTGTTAAACCGAAATAAGCAAAGAGAAATGGTCAGCAGAGACAAATATGAAAAAAGAGCGGTAGTAGATTCAAGTAGGGATATATGAGCACATGACAGGTGTGGGATTGGATGAACAAACAAGGGGTAGCTTCATCATGGCCACAAAATAGTTTGTTATAATAATATTTCATAAGAGTGAAAATAATTGATTCAAGATGGTTGTTGATCATAGAATGGCGTGGAGCTTCAATCTTCCTCTTTTTTAATGAAGCATTGATTCCACAATTTTATAGAAATATCCTTAATTTATCCACATTTGGTTTATCAATTTAGAACAAAATTAAATAAAAGGTGAATATGCCCGTTGGTCATATACAAATATGTCAGCAATTAACCTTGTTTTGAGAATTTGCATATAAGCCCTCTCTATGTTTGATTAATTGCATACAAATAGACACATATTTTACATATTTGCAAATAAAAGACCTCCTTATTCTAGAAATTGCCCAATAGGACCCCGGTTAACTTTCCATTAGTGAAATTGAAATATTTATCATGTTTCTTTCCCTTCCCCTCGTCAATCAACCCTTTGGAGCTTCTAACTTGTGAGCTGCATTGCTCCTCAAGTCTATTATCTTCAAATTTGAGATAGAATTAAGATCTAAATTCTAGTAATGATGTTGGTCAGAAAAATTAACGATAACGACAAGAATCTTACCATTTAGAACCTCTAAAGAGCCGATTGAGGGGCAGAATGGGAAAAACCTGATATATTCCATTATTAAGAAATTTGGGGGATATTTTTAGGATAAGAGAGGTCTTCATCTGCAAATATCCTAAAAACAAGTGTGCCAATAATGATGTGCAAACATTTTGTTTTCTCAAAATGCCCATATACTAGAATACTCTTATAATGTTTCATCTATTAAAATCCTTCTCATTACCCCTATCTCATAATACCTTTGTCAAAACCTCATGCAGAATTTCTATATAAGTGTTGCCAATAACAATGTGAAAACTTTTCCTATTCTTAGAATGCCCCTATCCTAGAATACTCTTATAATGTTTCAAAATTTATCTCAAAACATCCCCATGAAACCTCCTCAATGCCCTTATCCCAAAATACCTTTCCAATGCAAAATATCTCTATTAATATTTAAGATATCTTGAACTTTCTAAACCTCTTCGTGAATATTGTTTTCCCACTTATAATGTTTCAAAATTTATCTCAAAACATCCCCATGAAACCTCCTCAATGCCCTTATCCCAAAATACCTTTCCAATGCAAAATATCTCTATTAATATTTAAGATATCTTGAACTTTCTAAACCTCTTCGAGAATATTGTTTTCCCACATGCTTGAAATGGGAGAGCTGCAAAAGAAGTGATATTGCCGCTCTGGACTCTTAAATTTTCCTAGGAATTACACTTTAAACAGTTATCAAAACAATTATATGTAAAGACAAATAATAAATAAAAATATTAAGAAACTTTTTTGCTCTTCCTTCCCTAGTCCCGTCAGCAATTTAAACATGTGCATCGAAAGGCCTCTTCTCAAGAAATGCATTATAAGCTTTATGATATAATGTAGATACTACTATCATCTACATTTAATTAGTTTCTCTTTTTTTTCACATACAATATTATATTTATCATCTATTATTCAAATTTAATTATTGTATACTTTTAAAATTTTTAAGCATTTCAAATTTCAAACTCTCTCAAATTTGCAGATAATTTCTAGATTCTAATGGTAGTATCAAATTCTTCCTAAACGTAATAAGGATACAAGCTCATGACAACGACAATCATGCATGACAATAAATGAGATTCACCAAATCAGCTTAATAAGGATACAGCTCATGACAACAACAATCATGCACATCAATAAATGAGATTCATCAAATCAAATTGATGTGCATGATTGTCGTTGTCGTGAGCTGTATCCTTATTAAGCTGATTTGGTGAATCTCATTTATTGATGTGCATGATTGTCGTTGTCATGAGCTATATCCTTATTATAAAGAAGATTATGAACATCTATTACTGTTACTCACATAGGAATATATACATGGGTATGGCTACAATCATGTCCTAAGATCAAGCTAACTGAGCTGTACAATAGTAAACACAGAGACAAAGATAACAATAAGCTGATTTGGTGAATCTCATTTATTGATGTGCATGATTGTCGTTGTTAATGAACTATATTCTTATTAAACTGATTTGGTAAATCTCATTTATTGATGTGCGCGTGATTGTCGTTGTTGTATCCTTATTAAGCTGATTTGGTGAATCTCATTTATTGATGTGCATGATTGTTGTTGTCATGAGTTACATCCTTATTAAGCTGATTTATTGAATCTTATTTATTGATGTGCATAATTGTCGTTGTCATGAGCTGTATCCTTATTAAAATGCCTAATTTGTGACTATGTCCCAAAATACTCTTATGAAGTCATGGGAGGAGCAGGCTAGGGTAGTCCTATAAAAGCAACATGAAAAATTGCTCAGATATCTACAAGTGAGGCATATTTGGATTGTGTTATAAATTATTTGGCTAAACCTATTGATGTTGAGAGGTGAAATTTCAGCTTACGGATCTTGGTTAATTAAATCTCTGACTACTACTGCTGCCCCTTGCTTTCTTAGGCAGAACACCTCTGACAAACACCAAAATATAAGCGATAATTAGTGGGCCAATGAAACCTCTCAAACAAAGGCTTCTATAGCTAGTTGGCCAAAATGTGGATCCTAAATTGCATGAGCAATAGGTCCCTCTTCCCTGTTCTTTCTTCAGCTTCAGTTATGGGAGAAGGAACTGAGAAGGAGGTACTGGTTTTATGATGGGATGGCTCAGATGTTCATTTCGATTTATTATGCACCTTAGCATCTAGCATAAAATAGACCTCTAATATGAATTTTTTGCCTTTATAAAATAAAATTAATGATTAATATATTTTAATTTTAAATTAAAATTTTAATAAATTATCTTAAATTCAAAACTTTTAGCAGTTAGGCACATTTGCGCGTGCCTTGTTACTTGTAAAAGAGAAATCTTTATATGCAATTTATTGATAAAAGAAGGGTTGTACAAAAGCCCCCTCCTATGTTACCTTTGACCCTAATAACATGACTCGATAACAAGCAATCAAAATTGATTCTCAGTTACTGTACTTGCGAGGGTCTTTAAATCTGTTTTGAAGTGTATTTTGATGCCGAACATATCAATTTTAAGCTGAGAATTATACAATTTTGGTCTGGAATTTGGAGAAACGTCAATACATACAACACAAAAACATAAACTTAATTGCTTTCCTTATTTATCTGCCACTGATTTCATAATTTATACTTTGCCTATGCAAGCCCTTTAAATTGGAAAATATCTTTTTAATTGTTCATGATCCATCCATCGAAGTCTTAAAACATTTCTTCTTTCTTTCTGATTCTTGAACCAGATAGTGATAACCCATCCTTTTCTCTTTTGTCAACTAGTTTCCATTAGGAGACCAATTTGGAATATGTTGGATCAAAAGTTTTGCTTGCTGCAGAAAGTTGTGGAAGAAGTAGTTACAAAGTGTAAACAGAAGGCCTCAGCTAACCTAACCTACTTCACTGTGGCTTCCTGTCCAATAGTAATTCCTCCAGAATGATTTCTTATAATCATTAAATTCCATACACTTCTTTGGTTCCTCTATCTCCTTTTCAAGCTCATCAACTTAAATCTAATTATACTTGTCAGAGTTGTCTCGTGCCTATGCACATATCTTGGCCATATAACTGTTTTCTTTTGTTATATTCTAAATCAGTGGTGCCCCCAACTTCCATACTGTATTTATTTCAGATTCCATATTTCCAATTTTACAACACACATTTTAGTGTTCTCACTTCTGTTATGCTCAAAATTCAGAATCTGTATTGTCATTTCCCCCCTTTAAGTTGTACTAGTATTTTAGTGTTCTCACTTCTGATCATGCAACACTCTTAGAGGCACATTTCCATTTCATCCTTCTTCCTTTATTCCTAATTGAGCCACTATTATCTATCTTCATACATTGGCATAAATTGATCTGTTATTAAGAGTGTGGTTGCTTCTATAGTTTCATGTATGTACATTGTAACACATAGAAAGTGCATGAAATTTATGGCCTTCGTAGTAATGGATCTCTGACTTGAATATGGCACCTTTTTCTCTCTTAGAAACATGATTGCTGTGAGGATTTTGATGTTATAAAAGTGAAGGAACAGACTGCACAGTTAGAGAAGGATCTGATTTTGAAAGAAAGAGAAACACTAGATGTATTAAAAGAACTGGAAGTGACCAAAAAAATTGTGGAGGGTTTAAAATTGAGGTTACAGAAAGAGACCTTTGAAGATGCTAATGCCCTGGCTGTGAATTTTGATAGTACAAACGTGCATCCTGTTCCTGAAACTGAAGAGCAGGGTCCAATAAATCTCAGGAACCATGTGGAAATGGACGGTCCAACTATAGAAGCAAATCAATCTCCAGGGCTGATCTTAATGGAGCTGAATGTGGCGAAGGTGAACCTGAGCAGGAGAACAGGTGATCTGGCTGAACTTCAAGCTTCCATTGTATTACTCAACAGTAAAATAGAAGAGGAGAAAGTCTTGCTGGAGAAAACCCAAGAGAGTCTGACTGCTAATACTGCTAAAATTTCATCACTAGAAGAAGATCTGAATCAAACAACACTGAAGCTTCAAATGACCAACGATTTAGAAAGTAAAAGGCATGAGTATCCCTCAGATATTTCAAGGAAAATCAAACAAATGAATTCTGAGATAGAGCAGTTTAGGAGGATGGCTGAAGATAACAAGTCTGAAGTTTCGAAGCTGACCAAGGAGATTGAGCAGGCAAAAGCTAGCATCAAGACAGCTGAAATCCGATGGCTTGCAGCCAAGAAGATGGAAGAAGCAGCCAAAGCTGCAGAAGCTGTTGCTCTTGCTGAGATCAAAGCTCTCATGAGCAGTGATAACTCAACTGGAGACCTCCAAAATTCTTCTGCAGTAACTCTGTCAATTGAAGAGTATGTCAAGCTTACTCATAAAGCTCAAGAGGCTGATGAGATCTCAAGAAAGAGGATTGAAGCTGCGGTGCTTCAGATAGATGAAGCAAACCAATCTAAATCGGCTTTGCTGAAAAAAGTGGAGGAAGCAGCAGCAGAGGCCAAAACAGCTAAGAAGACACTAGAAAGGGCCTTAAAGAGGGTAGAGGCTGCAAACAGAGGGAAGCTTTCAGTTGAAGAGGCTCTTCGTAGATGGAGGTCCGAACATGGTCAGAAGAGACGCTCCATTCATAACTCCACAAAATTCAAGAACTACTACTCAGTTCACCATAGAAGAGACTCTCGCATGCTAGATGTCAATGGGTTGGATTTGGTTACTGATGGGTCGAAGAGTGCCCTAAGGCCACCATTGTCTATTGGGCAAATACTCAGCATGAAATTGATGGCTCCTGAGGAGCATGATACAGTTAAATGGAAGAGAACAACTGAAAAGCCAAAGGTTTCGCTGGGTCAAATGCTGAGCAAAAAGCAAGGTGTTTTGTCTCCCAAGATGGCTGAGGATGGATCTGCGCATAAGCAGTTCTCTACAAAGAGAAAGAAGTTTGGATTGGTGGGTTTCTCACTTCTCTTGACAAAGCCAAACAAGAAGAACAAGAAGAAAAGGCATTGTTAAAGAGTCCAAGGTAGCTGTGAGCTGAGGTTTTCTGCTGTTGTCCAGGGACATAGTCTACCTTTATATGAACTAGGGACAGTCTCAATTATTTTTCTTTGTAATATGGATAGATGGTTGTGAAGTTGCTTCAGGTGTATAGTATTAGTGCAGCTGCAAGATTTCTTTTCCAGCTAAATTTAATTATCAGGCCATTTTGCAATCTGTGTTAAGGCTCGTGCTTGGCTTGAATTTGGGTTCCATTATTCCACAATGGCTTGCTCCATCTGGAAAGTAATGAGTTTGAGATTCACACACTTTTGACTTGATTAAGCTTGAAATATCAATATATAAGTAAATATGTTGTGTAAAAGTGAGATGTAGTAAACAAAAACTCAGCAGGTGGTGGGTAGAAAACTGAGAAAGATTTCTATATCTTTCCATTATAAACCATGAATTCACCCAGTGGACCTCCCACACAAAATTGTTGCGTGAGGTTTTCGGTGTGATGAAGCACGTGAAGTATGTTAGTAGAAAAGAGACTACGCGCGCCCTTAATTGTCGTCGTCGATATGTCCGAGTGGTTAAGGAGACAGACTTGAAATCTGTTGGGCTCTGCCCGCGCAGGTTCGAACCCTGCTGTCGACGTTTATTTGTTTTTTTTCCCTAAAAGCTCCTCTAGCCGGTCACGCTTCCTTCTTTTTATCCAATCCCTACCCCATGGCAATGGCGGCCGCCTCCCTTCCCTTCCGTCGGAGTTTCGAGAGGAGGAGATCCGAAGTCCCCTCTAATCTTAAGCCTAGGTACGAATCGACATCGTTATAAGAATTAAGTTTCGTTGGAAAGATTTTGTTTTGGATGGTAAAGTCATCTTTTCTTTGGTTATAATATCTGTAATTTTAATGATCTGATGATCTTTTTTTTTTTATCGGTAATGACCTATAGAAAGAGTCACCGGTGGCTGTCATCTTGGGGCGAAATTATTGTTTTTCCCAAATTCATTAAATTTGAGATGTTGATTTTGTTTTGAACGGGAAAGTGAAGTTTTGTTCTTATTGTGCTTCATCTCTTAAATTGTCTAAATGATGACTTCTCAGCAGTGAGGGAAGCTATCACCTTCATGATGGTGTCTGCAGGGAACTTTTGCACCTCTTATTCTTATGATGATGTTTTCGGATTGGACATCTTCAAGAACAAGTTTTACAATCCGAAACTAAAACCCCAAATACTAAGTTAGTTGGGGTGGTATCTGTAGCCATCTGTTTTTAATAGTAACTTTAATCTGATTCCATTTTGAAATTGTAATAGAGATTGCTGCCAAAGGATCAATCTTTAGAGATTTGGAGACCTGCCAAGATGTAACAAGATACAGCTTCCATAGGTAGACCTTTCGTAACTCTTAAAATTGGTTTTCTTATAGATTCATTGTACACCTAAATTTTGTCGCTATTGCATTGAAAAGTTATATAAATGGATCGTTGATTGCTGGAATTGTCAGTTTATTGGCGTTCAGGGCAAAGTAATGTTGCCTGTATTTCTGATGATCTTAAAAGATAGTTTTCATATAATTCTGGATGATTCTATTTTTGCAGTTGATGTTTGCATAACAATAAAGTTTAATGATGCCTTTAAAAGTGATTGCAAACTGAAGGACACATAGTTAACACCCTTCTGTTATTGGTTCAGTTTATGCCTACCTAAAAGCAAAAGAAGTTGGAATATTTGTGTTCACCAATCCAAGAATGATGTCCATGGATTATGTGACTGATGTAGAGATGATTTTGTTTTTGTTGTGGGAATGATTTTTTTTTTAACAGTCTAATGCGAGTAAATATGACTTCCATGTGTACTTGACAGGTATAATGGGTTTGAGAATGAGGTTCATGCTTCTTCTTATGCTGGCCAGCTCTGCCTGTACAAATGCTAGAGATTTGTTAACCTTGGATATCATGGGTATGTCATTAACAATCTTTCTTTATTATGTTTATCACATCCCCTTTGATCTGTATTTTTATATTCAATCTAACATTAAATGCTACACGTCATTCAAGCATTTAAGTAATTGAGGTAACTAATATGAGTAATGAAATTATTTTCAGAATGAAGAATATTATAAGAAGATAAATATACATAGTCAAGGTAGTTCTTTCAGCTTCAATTTTCTTAGTATGAGTTGATTGAAACTATTTTTTGCTCTTTTCTTTTTCCTTTTTCTGCTTTTACTCTTTTCATGCAGATTTTGCTTGTGAAAAAAATTCCTTTTATCCATGCGTATATCTACTATTTAGTGGAAAATTTTGGATATAGATGTATATTTTATGGGATTTTGTCCTTAGATTGTAGAATATTATCAAAAGGTACATAACGATGTCATATAATTGTGGTACCATGTAACCTCACATATTGGCAGTACTACCAAAAATATTAGCAATTTTTTGACAAATAATAAAGGCAATTTGTTCAGGTTCTACTTATTTATGTACATTGCAGTTTGATGAGTATGAAGTTTTTCTGTTCTTCAAAACTCTAGTCTTTACCAATGTATTGTAGACAATTACATGATATTGAGGTAACTAGTTTGACTAATGAAGTTTTCATGGCAAAGTTTCGGATATTGTAAAATGGCGCTATATCAGTTTTTAGGTCTGGTCGGTGCCATTATTTTTCCCCACTAACCAATTACATTACGACCACAGAACATAATTCATCTTGCAAATTTATGCTAGAGGAACTTGATTTTTCTAGTTAACATAAAATGTTGAAGGTCATATTTCGAAGCTTATAAAGGGCCTTTATTAGATACAACAAGAGATTGACTTAAGACAGATAATCATTCTCTTTATCAATGATAAAATCACCTTATCTATTCAAACTTATATGAACTGCATTCAGAAAAGATAATAAGACACCAAACAATCTGGAAATATGGAAATTAAGAACTATAAGTTTCATACTCTAGTTACTTTAGTTGAATCAGCTTAATAGGCACCTTCAGCCTGGAATATCAAGAATTTCATAATGCGAATACTAGAAAATTTACATTTTTCTTGTTAGGAATGATGATTCCCTTATCTTTCCTGCAATATTAGGGATTGAAGCAGATAAGAAACCTAACATATAAATTAAAATAATCTAGTCTTTTTAGTCTATCATAGAATTTTGAATACCTCAACAAGGAAATTGAGGAATATTGATAATGTGTGTTTTGTGTAAAACTATCTCTGGACCCACTGCATTATGATTCAGTATTATACAGTTTGTCAACTAAATTGGAATGAGTTTTTTGGAGCTTGTTGCTGAGCATCTATTGTAGTCTATAATAAGACTTGAATTAGCAAGTCCATTAATACTTAAGCATCTAATTTTATGTAATTAAAGCAATGTTTTAAAACCTAGACCGCTCTTCGAACTGGAAAAGTGACCAGATCATGGGTTACTGGCTTAGTTGTCAGGTTAACCAAAATCAAACCATGATATTATCTTGACATAATAAATATGTATATTAATAATTATTATGTATTAATAATTATTTATATATAAAAAATTAATTAAAGTTAAAATATATATATATAAATAAAAATAAAATCCAAGTTTCATTAGCATTTTCCAGACATTTTTTAGTACTCTTTTTGGATCCATGAGCAGAGTGTCTACGAAGAATCCCGACTAAATTAATTTTAAAAAAAATCATTAAATTAAGTTGTGCTTTTCCTCCAACATGCTAAAATTGTCAATTGGGAACTTATTCATAGTAAACAAAGTTTATCGAGTTAAAGGTTAAAGATTTGACTATCTAATGAGACGAGTGGTGGGAAGTGGATGAAAGAATAAGAGAGACTGAAGAAATGAGAGAAAGATCGAGTGCAAAGAGGAGAAAGGGACATGGAGAGGGGCAAGCAGACAGTTTGCTACCAGCCTACTGTTCGGGTGCGATGCCAAGAGGGTTGGCAGCAAAGAGGGAGAGAGAGAGAGAGAGAGAGAGAGAGAGAATATGGTGCTACTCCTAGGCTCTGGTTGTTAAGGGGGCCGAAAGCAGAGAGGGAGGGGTATAGATGTGGGGTGGAGGGAAGAGGCTTGAGAGGTGGATTGGTTGGTTGGTGGGTGGGGGGGTGGGAGAGAGAGAGAGGGAGAGACAAAGAGGGAGTGGGAGAAGGGGGAGAGTCACAATGAGAGATGGGAAGCATGCCTAATTTCAAGTTCCATGGGAGTTACTGGTTGTCTTCCGCCTCCATCCTCCATCTTCATTCTAGAGGAAGAAGGCATTGTGCTCGTGCCAGTGAGAGAGCAATCAAGTCAAAAACCCAAACCTAATCCCCAATTGCAAACAGAGAGGCTGAGTTTTATGTATCTCAAAAACTAACCAGTTTGTTCAAACTTGGAGCGGTTCAAACAAATTGCTAGTTTAAGCATGGTTTGTTCTGGTTTTAATGATAGAGGTTAATTTTCCTCTCCTCACCAATTTTATGGGCATATCTGGATGAGAGCCTAACAGGTTGATGGTTCAACCAGTTGAACTGGCTGGTCCAGTCTGGTTTTTAAAATATTGAATTAGAGAATCCTTTAACTTGATATCCAGAAAAGTTGGTGATTCTTTTTGTATTTCCTGTTATGCCAGTGGATTACAAGATACAAAGTGAAAATAGAATGTCTGAATCAGTTGCAAGGAATCAAGAATTGTGCACACTATGTGAAGAATTTACTTCCCAGGCTATATACCATCTTGGTGAGAATAAGACCCAGGCTGAGATTATCAATACCCTTCATCAAGCATGTTCTCGTCTGCATTCTTTTGAAAAGCAGGTAAGCTCATCTTGTTTGGCCTATGTAAACTTGTAATCCAAATATCACTTTCTTTATCTTTTGAAATGGCGATGATGGTTTTGTGCTCTTAAACATATTTTCCTGGTAGTGTGTTTTGTTAGTAGACTATTACGCACCTCTTTTCTTCATCGAGATTGCTACGATACACCCAGAGCAATTCTGTGAGAAGGTGAATTTCTGTAAAAAGACAATATTGATTCCTTTGCCAAAGCGTGATGATGCCTGCACAATCTGCCATCATGCTGTTGTGGAAATTCTTACCAAACTGAAAGATCCTGACATGCAGGTATGCTAGTACCCTTCTGGTCTATGCAGTTTCATAACCAGGTTCTTGCTTGCATCTTATGCTAACAATGATCTCTGATATTCTGGTTGGGAGATTCTGAAAACAGTCATCTTCGAAGCATTAAATTTTCTGTTGTCTAGATAGTTGTTATATGTTCTTCACTGTTATCAAATTCACTACATGCTATTAAATGTGTAACTCTCTCTTACTTTGCAGCAATACACTTTCATATTTATTCATTTATGAAATTGATTCTACATGTCATGCAGTGGTCACTTAATGGTACATATACTTACCATAGAACGTTATGGTGCCATTTTTGCATCCATCAGTATAATTATATATAGTAACATACTGATAGATACTTAAGAGGAATTTGAAGATGCAATGAAAAAAATGATCTTTTCTAATATAGACTATTCTGTGTGGCTTTGATGTAATAGCATATCCTATACAGCTTTATTGCAATGACTAGAAATGTTCCAAGCTTCAAAGTAGATTTTTATTTCTTATAAATACATATATTAGCTATAACCAACAAACAACAAGCCCAAGAATCTTGTGCGGTCGGCTCTAAAATTGACATTGAACCTTTCAAATGGGCGCCAAAGTACTTGCCTGAGAAGATCGGCCCAAGACATGGATTTTAAAGTCATTTAACTCTACCTCATTAATTGCTTTGGTTAAATTTATGTGACCAGGGAGCAACCCTCCAAAGTTCAGAGCGTTTATAGACAAATTCTAGACAGAGAGTGTAAAAGGCAAGGTTTCTAATGCAACCATCAATTGCCCAGGACTCAAATTTGGTTACACACGATTGTTTCTAAATACATCATATGCAATAAGTCCTGCATCTCAAATACATGCTTATTCTATAATAACATTGAGACTGGACATGGTACTATGTATTTCTACTGCAAACTACAAATTAACATTAAACTTGCATAAATTCGCATAAATGATGACATCTCTGGCATTACGTGCATTTCAAAGGACTTTACAGTTACAACTTCAATAATATTGTCTCTCATACATACCATTTTGTGTAAGGTATAATAGATTGCTTAGTGATATCAATTGATGGTAGGTCAATACTTGTTGATGCGTGATCTTTACCCAATATCAGAATTGTATGGTGTTGGTGAAGCCACAGTTTGTGATACAGAGTGACTAAGGACAACATAACTTGGCCGTGTTAGAGTACTTTCATCTTTACTGGTTAACAGCAACGTTCTTAAGACTATTCCCCACCAAAATTGTACTTGACAGTTGTTCTCTGTTCCTCTTTTCAACTAACTTATGATGTGGTCACATCTTTTGCTATCGTAATTGATCTATGCAGCTTAGGTGACCTCTCATTTTTTCCTCGACCATGGCCTCTTTTAGAGTAGAAAGGATTTTATTGCTCTGCACAAGTTGTTAAGAAATACAGTTTGGCCTCTCAGGATTTCTTGCACTGAATTTATGGAGGCATAATTATTGCTTAAGCATAGACATTTATTGCTTAACGTGACCATCTATTTTCTTGTATGAAAAATCTGCAGCTTGAGATAATTGAGATGCTTTTGAAAGTGTGCAACAAGGTGGAGAATTTTGTGCAACAGGTAAGCAACATACTGCCTATCTGCTAGATGATCAAGTATTAAGTCACACAAGACCTGCAACCACCAAATACTTTTAAATAATGGTGGAATTCCTAGTAATCACTAGATAACTGGGGTGTTAAATTTGTAATTCAATTTATCCTGTAGGCTTTGCATTTTGAAAATTGAAGGTGGTGTTGACCTTCGTTGTTCTCTTGTGATTTCATCTGTTTTTCTCATTTCCTTGTGCAGTGCAAGAGATTGGTCTTCGAATACGGTCCTCTAATCATGGTGAACCTTGAGAAGTTTCTCGAAACAACAGATGTCTGTGCTTTAATCCATGCATGCAAAGCTAGTCAAGAAGTGGTGGTGAGTTCAGAATTACTAGCTGTTGCTTGAAGCTATAGAAGTACAGTTACCCGAGCCCAAGAGGAGGCAGTACAAATTGAATTTGTAAAAGATTTGGATTGGGAAAAGAAGTTGCTATAAAGTAACATTTTGCCCTCCCTATTGTTGTTAAGCCTGTAATTTTAAGGTTTGCATCTCCGTATTTTGCCATAGTTGCAAATTGCCTCTACCATTGGATTGTAACATTGTTGGTTAGATCTGTATATGCTATCATTTGTCTACTTGATTGCAGCTTCTCCAACCCGTAAATAACTTTGTTTCTTAGATGCACTTTCAAATGGTCACAGCATTGTCTTCGTGGCTTCCCGCAAGGTTACATCCCATCTTCCACCTTCAAATTTGAGTTTGACCCTCCCATCTTGAGGTTGTCCCAAGTATTATTTACCAGCACCTCCTTTTACTTGCCTCCAACACGACCCAAAACCATAAGAAGGTGCAGTGCTCTATTTATCTCTCTGCTTTGAACTTGTATCAAAGGTTTGTAAGGCCTCTGTCCTATTCATCGGGCAATAGGCGTTTATAAGAAAAATAAGAACGAAAAACGTCTATTACTTTTTGTACGTACTTTTTGAAAATGGTCAGAAAAAATATGCTGAATTTTAAAATAAAATAAAATAACAGTAAATAATAAAAATACTAAAAGTAAATAATAAAAAATGTAGTTTTTTTGTTTTGCTTTTTCTTTATTGATCTTTTCACATTCTGTTCGTCGTATCATCTGATAGGTTTTCAAACAATGACCTTTGAATATTTGGAAAGTTTTTTCTTTGAGGAACATCCGAATTCTTTGAAGTTCTTTCCCGTGCTGTAAATCGAATTTCTTCCCATGATTGGCGGCGGAGGCTTCAGTCTCGCGTCTGCTGGCCGCCATCCATCCGTGGCCTTCTCTTGACTGGATCTCATCATAGATCTCATTAAAGAACACTTATCCATTGGTAAGACCGCTAGAGATACGGTGGCCGCAAAGATCATCATCTTATCCAGAGTCGTGAATCCAGAGTCGTGAAGCAGTAGTCTGCTACTCGGCCACTCAACGTCCCTCTCAAAGCACGAGGAACACGATAGTCTCCTGTCACACCCGGTACAACGGACAGGCCCACTGGAGACCACCTAATCTTTCAGCCCGGACTTGGAGACCTCTAAATGCTTCTATGTTTTGTATGGCGACTCCAGCAGTCACCAAGTAGCAGACGCCAAGGGGATAATTAAGATAACACGGCGCTTCCATGAGTCCATAATTATACAACCTTAATAATAAAAAAAGAGAGGCTCGGTCTCCTTCACTTGCTTTGTATGACTAGGCATGTGAGGCGGCTAGCTCGCCATTTTTTTTTTTTTTTTGGGTAGAAAACGACATTCAAATTACTCTTACATGAGTACAACCTACCAAGTCAGAAGCAACCAAATGATACAAGGAAGAAGGAACCTCCGTGATAGTAGTCCAAAAGAGCTCCCCAAAGTGTTGAGCTACGTAGAAAGCGATCTAGTCCGCGACTCTGTTCGTCTCTCAATACACATGCGCTGTCTGAAAAGAGATCAAACCTTTAACCAGTCTGCAGGTCTCACAAATCAGTGGGTGGTCATCCCCGTATCGGTCCGCTCCCCATATCTAATCGATTACCGTCGAGGAGTCCCCCTCCAAATATATTCTGTTTGCATCCAGCACTCTCCTCGCGTAGGAGATACCCTCCCATGTTGCCTGAAGCTTCGCCTCAATGGCCGTCGCCTCAAAGGTACACCGACCTCCTGCCTCTACCAGTGTATCCTGGTGGTCTCTGATCACAAATCCAACTCCTCCATATACTCCATCCGCCGACCTGCTGCCATCGAATTTCACTTTGAGATGATCAAGGAGTAGGGGCACCCAAGAGAACAAGGCAAATCTGGGCGCTAAAATTAGCGAAACGGGTGTCCTAGATATCCTTGACCATCCCAAAGGAACTCACTGCTGCTCGCCCTTGCCAGTCCAACCATTTAGTATCATCTTGTTGGCACGTCAATTTTTTATTTTTGATTGAAGTTAATTGGCACCTAAATCTTAGGTCACCAAATTTAGCACACGCTATTTGGCATGTGGGTTGCAAGCTTTTGGGATAGCAGGCTGGGTGTGTTTTAGTGCGAATTTCTTGCTCTTTTCTTGGTTAGAATTGATTTTAATCTTTTTCATAAAAAGAAGTAGAGTCTACTCTCCAAATATATGAAAAGAATATTTTATGAGTATTGAGATAATAATGTGCCAGCATCATATTCTAAACACCGAACCACCCTTATAAATTCTAGGACATGAAAGCTAATAGGTAGAGCAAACAGCTGTTGATATGGCTTATGGAATGAATTATTCTACAAGGTTTGCAGTTTTTTTCTTGATTCAATTTATCACAAGAACCATTAATTACTTGCTTGCGTGGTATAACCTCTTGCCATTTGGGGTAGAGGTTCAACTCTAAAAGAGATTAGGCCCTCCTAAACTCAATAAAAAAAACCTCTTAATCTTAAAAAAGAAAATAGTACTGCTGCCAACTATTTTTTTTTGTTTTTTTTGTTACTTGCCAACTATTTTCCTTAATCCTTCAAGGTGAAGGACTAGGTTATGGGACTCTTCTACCACTCGAACCTAGCTTTTAGATCTTCTATTCTCTAACTCCCATGAATATATTTATACCAAAAAAAGGTATAATACCTCAATCCTACCAAAAAAGCCCCCCCAAAAAAATCTCATGAAAGTATATTTACCGGTTAAAATAAAGTCATTATAAACTAAAATTTTATTTGAATGGTGTTATGTTATCAAGCTCCCCAGAAGTACTTTGTCTCCGGTTGGTCAATTAATAGTCTTTTTTTTTTGTCTTTTTGTTCTTCAATTAGGCAGCTAATAGTCTCTTTTTTTCGTCTTATTTGAATTGTTGTATGGCGTGGACACGTAGACTTCTTGTTTCCTTTCTATCTTTTTCTTTTTCCTTTTTGACGGGTGTATAAAACGTCTAGATTTCTTCAATGAATGATATATTCCCCGACTGCAGGAAGATCTAGTGAGAGCAAATTCAAAAGGAAAATCTATAAAATATCTCACCTACCAGATGAAGGAACTTGTAGATGAACTTCGCAATAGAATTTGACGAGCAACTTCTGAAGTTTCTATCATAGTATATATCATCACTGCTCTTATCAGACTTTTGTGGCAACCTTCTGAAACTCTCAAGAATATCTCACACACACACCTGTTCGACTTGAGGTGCCTTGGGTAGACGCTCGCCACGTTTAGACTGTTGTGGGCTGCCATGAAGTTTCGTCGAAGGTTCAGCTGCCATTGTATGTGGTGGGTGGGTCTTAAGATTAAACGTCATTATCCATTCTAAAGTGTGTAAATTATGAAGCGTCTGGTCGAGTTTCAAGTCAATAGTAGATTTTTCTTTTGTTTTTTTGAGTAAAAGGAAGGCCTTGCCACCCAAATCAATAGTATTTAAAAGACATGGATAACCTTCCTCCGCTCGCCAGTTTTCATGCAGTGGCATATCCTCTCTCTGTTCTAGAACGGCAGTTTTGTCTTTTAAATTTATTACAGAAGGACATCCATGGAATTGAATCATACGAAAGTAAAATGGGTGGCTAATCGGGCGCCGGGTAGAATTTCTATGTGATCTATCCGGAACTTAGTGTAGTTTTCTATGGATGTCTTTGCTTGTAAGCCCAATTAGGTGGCCACAAGAGAAACAAAAAAAAAGTAATATAATATTTTTGCAAGATCAATCAAAACTATTAGCATAATTTTGAGGATCACGCAATAACCTGTATCGACCTAAAATATTTTTTTTATTAGCGTGATTTTATATTGGTCGGTATTTTTATTTTTTGTTAGTATGATCTAGTTAAAATAATTTTAAAAATCGTGTAACAACTTGTATCATCGAGTAATATTTTGCTTTGTTAGTATGATTTTATATCAGTCTATATTATTTTTCTTGTATTGAGTATGTACACGAATATATGTAACCCATAATATGTACCAAATATAATGAAACAGAGAAATAAAATTACTTTTCTCTCTCTTTTTTATTATTTTTTTTTCTGTAAATATTTTAACAAAAAACTCCTTTCTTTTAGATGTGCCATTATGATTTAAGAGAACATCCCTAATAGGGCTTGGGTTTGGCTCTTGGCATCTCTCTCCTCCAGATGTGCAGGAGAAAAGTTTCGCGTTCTAATCTTCACCTGTTTAGATAGACAAAACTGCAATTATTATTATTATAATTATTTCTAATATTTATTATTAGAAAAATTAGTACTTCAATGATCATAATTCTCACTTAAGTAATTAAAAGACCTAGTGATGTAAGCACCTTCACTATGCTACCTCAAAGCTGCACATGATCCTTATATTATCAGATAGACTGAACATGGATTGTAGTACCCAAAAAAAAAGGGGGGTGCCTTGTGGATATGTTTATTTTATAGATGGATTAGCAATGATATTGGGCAAACTAAGCAGCCTGAGCTCCGCTTGTGTTCAATTCAAAGACCTAGAATTAAGCTTAGTTTGATACTATACAAACTATGCTTGATTCAGCAAATTGAGCTTAAAATTAATTTTAAATAGAGCCAAAAATCAACTTCGCTGGGTAAAGCTGGAATATATTAGTAATGTGTATTACATATTATAGGCTTTATACAGTGGGTTATTAGATTAAGATTGAGCTTGATTTAAACTTAATTTGACTTCAGCTCAATTTGGGATTATCTAGCTGATCAAGTAAACTCATGCTTAGCATTATTTGAAATTAAGTTCAAGTTCATTTTAACATCCCGATAAACAATTTAAGTTTGATCTTAGAGTTCAAGCTCAAAATTAAATTTAAAACCAAGTTGGATGAGACTCAAGCTTGATTGCTATATCTATTTAGAGAGAAACTTACTAGAAGAAAAGTGTACCTTTTTTTGAGTAAGAAAAACTTTTAAAATTTATCTTAAAAAAGATGATAACTTGTGAGTTATGATCATTAAAATTAAAATCCAAGATAGCACATAAATACATAATTAAGTCCAAGAAAATTTTGATACATCCTCCTCTAGCTACCCGTCGTAGAATATAGGTGAGTTGTAGAAATCTTGTCTATATTGGTGTTGACATCAATTATCCATACATCTATGTAAAGTGTGGCAGAGAATAAGCCTTGCTCATCTTCATATATCTTGATAATTCTTTTTTTGACAGTTACACATGATTGCTCGCGTGAATGATGCTCTTTATTCTCATAATTCCTCTTGCATGGTTAATTATATTAATCTACATCGAATATTACTTCTGTATCAATAAAATTTGGCCAATCTCGATCATTATGAAGTGTCAAGATATAAATAATTAATAAAATTTTCTTATAGTACAGTTATTTTTTCTTTTTAATGCAAACAGAACATGATGATGGCATCCTCAAGTATTCCAGTCCGATGGGCTACGGAGACAAACAAAAAGCCGCCGCGGCCGCGGACCCCACCGACAGCAGGGTATGGCCGTGGGCCCCGCGCCCACGTCATCATCTCATCCCCTCCGAGACCGCCCACCGTACGACCCTCCTGGTGGTCCCCACTTGGCTCTTTGTCCTGTTCCTAACTCGTGATCACGACCATCCACGTGTCCCGAAGGAGCGGATAAGTAATCGACAAATCTCCGCCTGTGTGCGCCGATCCAACAGCTGGATCCCTTTTTGATTTGATAGGAACAGCTGGATTCTTAATAGCCGTACGCGACCCGCTTGGGCCCATGAGAGGTACGGTCAGTTTTGATGTCTTCTCTGATAAAGCGACTAGCGTATCAACCGTCGAGGGAGGTATCAACGGCCGCATCGGCGCACGCGTCTCCGTTCTTTTGTGTGCAAATCACATCACGCCATCAGATTGGAAGGCTGTCGGCGGTCCGATCTGATGCCAGGCGGTGATAAGGTCCTTTGTCGCTGCCGGGTGGCTATCAGCGCCTTCTGGGAAGCAGCGGGGAAACTTCGCTGGCCAACCGGCGTTGAATCGCGCCGTGGGTCGGTCTTGGGCGACTTGGAAGCTCCGCCTCTTACCGCTGGCTGCAAGTGGGTATGGTCCAACCTAGACTAGTGTACACTGTTCCAAGTTGTTCCCTAAACTAGTCCAACTCTATCTCGGTGCTGAATAAGATTCGGATATACTTCCAATTGAATTCCATCATAAAAAAAATATCTGTGACTGCAAATAAGAGATTATGCCAAATTATATTATCATGAATTTCCTTTCACAATAGCTAGTTTAGATGAAGGCTCCTAGGAGCTGACCAGATAAGAGATTATGCCAAATTATATACGGCTGTGTTTCATCTACACCCCAAAATGAGCCTTGGTTGCACCATATGTTGCACATTTCGTGCCAACCATCTTCCCATAGTGTTTAGGTCTTTTTTTTGAAAAAAAAAATCTTAATTACCACTTTATAGAGATAGTTAATTAAAAGTAGGCTTGGATATAGATGTTAATGTATATCAGCTGCTACTTTGTCCTAGGATAAATGCCCTTGCAGCAGACTTTGTTAGATGATATGTTGTCTAATTCTCATTTAACCAAACAAAAAAAATGTATATAACAAGATAGGATAATAACAGACATGGAGATAAGTTCGTGATTGATGGGCCATAGGTACTCTCTATGGAGGCACTTTCCGAAGGAAAAAACCATGGCCTCATAATGTCAACTGGTAGCCCATTGTTTCAGATAAGTTTATCTCAAATACCTAAATAAACAAGTAATTTTATACTTTTGCTTTTAATATTTAAGACTTATTAAGATCGTATATTTCAACTAAATTAAGCATAAAACAATTATTTACCGCATACTTTCAACAAGTTCTGAGTCCTTAAAATACCTTACCAGGTGCCAAAACAACTTTTAAGTAAAATATATTAAATAAATAAATTTTCATGAACTAAACATGTTCCAAAATATCGGTATAACAATCATTTCCGTGCCGCCTCAAATAATTTTTAATTTACCTTCAGGTGACGCATGACAGGAAGAAACGCGATTTCCTAATCTTGCCTGAAATAGATTACTAGGAAACGCTACCACGGTGGTTGTACTGCAAGACATGGAACTCGTCTACGTTCATTCCCTCCCTCCCTGTTGACCTTCGTTAAATATAATTCAAAAGAACAATACTAGTATACTATTTAAAGAAAGAGGAAAAATTAACTCACTTTAGAGTACTTGGAAAACTCCTCGCCATCTCACGCTCAAGTCTCCAACCCTGGAACTTCTAAAACACGAATACCACGCGGACCACCAGACCGCGTCTTCCTCTTTATATATCACCCTGAAATTTCGTTCCCTCCCACTCCACTCCCTCTTCGAAACCTTTCTCCAAAAGAGAGAAGAAAATTTCACAAATACCAGAGCGGCAAAGTTGCGAGCTTCATGCAGGACTCCGGCGGCTGGGAGGCGCCGCGGCGGGCGGCAAAGGTCCTCTTCGGGAGGTACGAGCTGGTTGGCCTTCTAGGCTTCGGCGCCTCCGCCCGCGTGTACCTTGCCCGCGACCTCCGCTCCGGCCAAAGCGTCGCCCTCAAGGCCATTCCGAAGGGCCGCGTCGCCAAGGGCGGCCGCGCGCCCAACGTCGTCCGCGAGATCTCCATCATGCGCCACCTCCGCCACCCCCACGTCCTCCGCCTCCTCGCGGTCCTCGCCTCCCGCTCCAAGATCTACATCGTCCTCGAGCTCGCCCGTGGTGGCGAGCTCCTCGCGCGCGTTGCCCGCGGCCGCCTCCCCGAGGACCTCTCCCGCCGCTACTTCCGTCAATTGATCTCCGCCATCGGATACTGCCACTCTCGTGGCGTCTTCCACCGGGACCTCAAGCCGGAGAACCTCCTCCTCGACGACGCCGGCGACCTCAAAGTCTCCGACTTCGGCCTCTCCGCGCTCCCCGACCAGATCCGCGGCGACGGGCTCCTCCACACCGTCTGCGGGACTCCGGCGTACGTCGCGCCGGAGATCCTCTCCAAGAAGGGCTACGACGGCGCCAAGATCGACGTCTGGTCCTGCGGCGTGATCCTCTACGTCCTCAACGCTGGGTATCTGCCGTTCAACGACCCCAACTTGATGGCGATGTACCGCAAGATCTACCGGGGGGAGTACCGGTGCCCCGAATGGACCTCACCGGAGCTCCGGCAACTCATTGGCCGGATCCTGGACCCGAATCCCGAAACGAGGATCACCGTCGACAGTATCCTCCACGACCCCTGGTTCAAGAAGGGGCTCAGCGAGGAGGAGCGGGCGGCGGCGGCGAAGTTCCACGCGGCGGAGACGGCGGAGGCGGAGGACGGAAAGTTCTGGATGTCGGAGGAGCCGGACCGGGCCCTCGACGCCTTCGATCTGATATCCTTCTCCTCCGGGCTCGACCTATCCGGTCTGTTCGGACCGGCGTCGGACCGTCAGCGGTTCGTCTCCGCCGAGCCGGCCGAGGTGATCCTCGGCAGAGCCGAAGATATTGGAGCAAAAGAGGGGCTGGTGGTTCGGAGGAAAGGGGAGAAGGGGCTCGGAGCGGTAGAGGTGGAGGGGCAAATTGGTAATTTGGTAGCGAGGATGGTGGTCCGCCGGCTGGCCGAGGGGTTGGTGGTGGTGGAGGTGGAGGGTGGTGGCGACGCCGAGAGGGGTTTCCTTCAAGGGAAACTTTTGCCGGCGCTGAAGGGCCCGGTGAAGGCAACCGCGAATTCCGGTTCAGCAGCCGGTCGGCCGTACCCGGTTTTATGAGGGTCTAGTTATTTTAAATTCATTTGACTTGGCTTGCCCGGAATATTAGTTCGGGAGAGACCATCAACGGTCAAATGCGGTTTCGCTTCATGTAAGGGGTGTGCGCTTGTAAATAGCTATATGAGATAGAAAAAAAAAATCTAAGCTGTTTCGGGTGATCATCTTACATTTGATTACCTACAATAATTGGAGATTGGTTAATTAATTATTTTTTCAAAAATATTTATGAAAAGGGAATTCCCTTTTAATTCTGGAGTTGTTCCTACAAGAATTTTACAAGAAAAAATCATTTATTGCTACATTTGCAAAAATAGATATTTCTTTCTTTCTATAAAAAAAAATAATTTATTGTATTTCACTATACAAGCATACCACCATTCTGAATTAAATATAAATATTCAATTTAATCGACACAGACGTGTTGATTGGATATATACAAAAAAAAAAAAATAAATTAGCAATTCTTTTGGCTATGGAACGTTTTTCCCCCAAAGCTCCTTTCGGGGAGATTAGGTTTTTGGTTAACAACCGGATTCAAAAAGCAGAATTAGGGGGCTCCACCCCCAAATCCTGGGTGTTCTCAAACGCCGAAGCCTTACAGCTTCCGGTTTTGAATCCGATGTAGATTGAAATATTTTTATAAATATTAACAAAGACCTAGTATCATAGCCTAGTAAGATCCAAAATATATCATTTTTGCAATAAAGTAAAAGCAATCCATTTCTAAGAATATAAAAACAATAAGGATTTTTCTTGCAAAATTTTCTTTATTAACTATATTGACAAGTTTAAGAATTTTATTTTATTGTCACATTTGCTAGATCATTATGCCCTCGCTTTAGCTTGGTCAATATAGATGGATGAACATATAAAAAGTTTTTTTTATAAACAATCGATATAATGATCTGTTGAAGCCCAAAGAGACATTGTTGTAGAAATAAATAATATGATACATTTTTATTAACATGAAAATAGAGTGGACCATTTTTGGTGGAAATTTCTCTCATATGCAGCTAGACATCCTAATTAGAGACACGGTGGAAGTTTTTGTACTTAAAAGCAGGCACGAAGGTTATTGATGGTTGGAACATCAAATCATGTCTCCGATTAGTACATTGCTGACTAAGCTTCAAACTTTTTTAGATGAGTGCCAGACGAGCAATCAACTACCGTGGCACGGTCTGTTTGTACAGCTCAGCTCACGAGGTTTGTTATTCCCTTTGCCATGAGTTAAAGAAGCAGATCGATGTCTCCCATGTTAAAAGATGCCTTCGATCCACTGAGGTTTAGGTTTAATTAATGATGATTGGCACCAACGCAGAGAGAAATTCTCCTGTAGATAATTTGATCATAAAGTTGGCACAAATAGTCTGAGAGATCTGATAGGGCGCACGCGTAGGAGCAAAGAGAGTATACAGTGTAGATAACTCAAGGGAGAGATCTTGATAAGGGATGCATATATACAAGCTTTGCTTTGAGTCTTTTACTGGACCATGTGCTCGTATGCAGGCCAAAAGCAAGAGCATGTGCTCGTACGAGAAGTGTCCAAAATATACTTAATGCGAGGTGTTCCCCCTTGTCGGAGCATGGGCAAGCAAACTCTCTTTATGGCCAGCTCATGTTATTGGTTGCAGTAGCCACCGAGCAGGGAAAAAAAATGATGTGTATTAGTTAATGCATTACATGGTAAACACTGCTCCGAATAGCTGCTTTTTTGAGATTGTGAGGATCTATGCAGATATGTGTTTAGTCTTGCATCAGTTATTCGCTAGATTGATCTTGGATACTTATATAGAATCAAAGGATATAAATTATATCTTCTGGCTAGCAATTTTGGATGAGCTCATGAATTATTACAAATGGTATCAGAGTAGATCCTGACCTATAACCTACGTGAATTAGAGGACATTACAACACACATCTATTAGGGCTCATCATAGGTCGATCGCAGTGTTTGTGATTAGATTTAAATGAATTTGAACTTTTAGCCTGACGAGAACGTCATGATTAAATCAAAGAACTCAAATAATATTTTTTGGCTTGAAGTCTAGGTTGTTACGGAAATTCCAAGGACCAGCGAGAAACTTCAGGCTTCCTTTAAAATCTTTTTGTGTAAAACAAGTCTTTTGACTGTCGGAAATTATTTTAACGGCCTTACGAAACCATTGGTCTAGAGCTTTGTTGGGAACGAGCTAGCTGTAATTATGTCAGTGGGGTAGCTCAACTTTCTAATTCATAAAATAACAGCCTAGTGTTTATTGTAGTGCAGAGGAAAAAGCCAACGCGGCTTTCTGGTCCCTGAACTGGGGCCTTTCTCCCGATGGAGGATGGTGCAGCCGTTTGGCCTGTAGCCCAGCCTGCCTATATGGAGGTCTTTGAAACTTAAATATTAACCTTGCATTCTCGCTGTTGCCAAGAAAACTTTAACAAATCTACATCGATCAGACCATGAAGATAAAATAACATGGAGCTGTAGCTGGCCTTTAGCCACCAAATTACCTTCTCAGAGTCACCCTCAACTAGAAGCAGGGAAGCACCACAAACTCTCATTGCCGTCTTAGCTTGTTGCCGAGCTCCCCGCGACTCAGCTATGTGTATTGGTTTATGCAGACTGATGAACGCATCCAGCAGCAAGCACAGCTTTCCAGCCATAAAACCAGTCCCAGCCACCCGAGAGTGGAAATGGGCCGAAGGCGCATGACTTCCCAGAAGTCAAGACCGTGGATGTCTCTCTGCGACCCTGAAGGCTCGAGGCATGGACGAGGAATCATGATCTCTGAACTAGTTCTCGTATCCTCAATTAACAGTTCTTTCCATGGAGCAAACTTGTGTTCTATTATGATATTTGTTGGCTGGAATACGTCCTCCAATAATCCCTCGCAGCTTCTGAATCATATTCTGCCAGGTCATACTCTCACTAATATGCCTGACGGAGCCAGTTCTTGACGGAGCATGTACTTGATATGTTGATGAATGGATCCATTCCAATGACTTGACATGAAACATTATTAATTGGGCCCACAGTTCAGCCCATCAGCGTTCATCTTTTGCACATGGAAGTTTTTTTTTTTTTTTTTTGGTACATCAGTGCCTCACACATATCGAGTGTGAGTGCAGCCCAAGGAGTCAAAAAATAGGAGACATTGCAATGGAGGCGGGATAGAGTCATGGTTTCCTTAGATGAAATTTTTCGCAGTATTGTTGGCCTCTCTGTAAGCATGAGTAGCCCGAGAGGCGATGCACGCGCCCAAAAGACGACGGATATTGAGGAGCAGCCACATCCCTCCGGTAGCCCGCTCGGAGCTCTAGATCCCCGTGATAACCGTGGTGGAGTCCCCCTCAAAGATGACTCGGTCTGCCCCAGTCTACGCCTTGCATATGAAATTCCCTCTCAAGCAGCTCTGATCTCGGCACCGATGATAGACTGGTCGAAGATGCGCCGGCCCCCATCGGTTACCAATCTGGCATGCTATTCCTGGATGATGAAGCCGACGCTGCAGCAGCCACCCTCCTTGACACTGCCACAAAAATGCACCTTGAGAAAACCAGGGGTGTAGGCTCCCAGGAAACGAACACAACCCTGAACGCTAGTAAAGTGGAATGGAAGCTCCTTGGATCGTGCATCAAGATGCGACAAAGTGCAATCTATCTCATGTGCATTGCATGTGACAGCAGGTCTTGTGCATCTCAATGAGCGATCCAAGAGTCTGCACCACAACAGACCCAACAAATTTTCTTTGCAATTAACCACGAAAGAATGAAACATAGGTTGGAAACGGGCAAGGCCTTGTTCATAGCCAATCTGATATTTTGAGCTTCCAGCCCCCATTTCTAACTCTATAAAGCATATTCAAAGCCACTATTGCAAATAATTACAATTCCTATGAAATGAGAGCTGCACTGGAATCAACAACATTTGAGTAGCATGTCTCATTTTAACAAAATGTGCAAACAAACATAATACTGAATGGAGAGTAGGAGACAAAATAAATAATACACCCCATTATCAAAATATAGGATGAATCCAACCATATGCCCAAAAAAAAAAAAGAAAACTATATCTGATGGATATGTATCTTTGGAGAGCCCAGGTGAAGGGGGAAGTGGTACACACTGCAAGGGACCAAAGCAGGGATGGTACAAGATCAATAAAGATGAGGAAATGACAACAAAGAAGTAGGTTTCAGTGACATTATAAGAAATAAAGTAGGGGGGTCCTGCATGGGCCACTGCCGGCCAGGGCCTTGGCCTGTTGTTAGTGATAAGTAAGGCATTAAATTATAATGTGACAAAAATCCGGAAAGTTTTGAAGTCCTTATTCAATGTTCACTTATCTTCCAAACATCAGCTACTTGGCCAATATGAAAGGGAGATGGCACTTAAGGATGGCTTGCCGGCTGGTTGCCTGGTCGAATAGTCTGAAGATTTTTCCTTTTAATTCATAAAGAAGCCAATATTCTGCTAGTTCAAATGGGGCATGGGTCAAATTAGCAAGTGGCATGGAAAGTATTCTGTCGCTGAGTTGATGATATTGGCAATTAAATCCTTAAAGAAAATTGTTAGTCTTTTTGGCTCAATCAAATTATCTTCAAAATAAAACACTAAAAAAATTAATTTTTACTAAGACATTTAACTCCATATAAGAAGCTAGGGCATACATTTGCGTAATGCAAGATAGGACATACATCCATGCCACAATGCCAAAATATGGTTGGCAATGTACATTTGGTTCCAACCACTAAAGTAATATTTTTCTAAGTCTTCTAAATGTTACAAATCAGTATGGCCCACAAATATATTTTTCACATAGAATAAAGCCAAAGATTTTATCAATAGGTTTTATAGCATCTCCATAAAATTATAAGTAAAAAATATTAATGGAATGAGTATGTTGCTGCAGGTCCCAGAGAGGTGTTAGTATTGTGCAACTCATGGGAGCATGGGCATAATTAACAAAAAGTCGAGCTATACATCAGTTTGGGAACCAATTTGACATATAACATTCTACATTGGCAAACAACTATTTTATCATTAAAATTGGTAAATAATATCTTAGCATGGCCTCGTAGCTTTTGTTCTAAAAGAAAATAGTTGCAAGTTTAGCAAGTTCAGCTTTATATCAGCAAGTTCTTAAGCACAGCTCTAAGGTTTTTTGCCTCTCAATTACTAGTGGCATAGTACTATATATATATATCTGTGTGACAGTGAGCCTACCTGAATATTTTGTGTCTGGTTGGGCCACGGTCAACCAAATGCCAAGTGGATACTTACAATCTGAAGGCTAAAGCTGTTCAACACTAATAATAGGGGTACAAAGAGGCCAAAGAAATAATCTTGGTCGAGGGGTTTAGTACTCGGAGCAATCCTATCAGTATCAAGTATTGTCTCCTAAAGAGGAAGACAACATCAAAAGGCCTCAAACCAAAAGGATTCAACTAATCTGCGCTCTCAGCGGAAGTGCTCTTTTGATTACTGGCCCACTCTCTCTCTCTCTCTAATAGTTGGTCACACAAGATCTTAAAGTTGCGATCCTCGATAGCAGTCCAAATCCAGATGTCGCCTTCGATGGAGCCTGCTTTAAGTACACTTTATTCTACATTAGCAATAATTACAGCTGTATTAACAAAAATTAACTTACCCTTGTTCAAAATCATGCCCCATCAACAATTTTTCATCATTGCTGATGAAGTACTGCAGAAAACCCAAGACAGAGCAAAATTGAGCTTAGTAGCTATTTGTGTTCCAATTTGATTCACATTTCAATCATATAAAGCAACGACAAGCACCAGGCTTGATCTCAAGATTTTTGTGTCAGCATCTCATTACGCTTAGTTGTGAGGATTCGTATAGGCATGTATTTAGTTTCACATTGGTCATTCGTCGAAAAGATGCTGAGTACTTATACAGAATTAAGAAATTTAATAAACAGGCTCGAAGAATTAGTATTCTACATTATGCTAAGGCGATTGCTTGCAATTCCACTACCAACCAAGCTACATAGTGGGAATGCATGCTGAAATCCACTCAAACACTCCTATGAGCTCATTCCTCATGCACTCTCTTTTTCCCAAAAATTCGTCAATAGTCGTTGGTCGAACCTTTGCATTTAAATAAACGTGGCAAAATTTTCGAAGACAATAAGAGGAATGACGAGAAGGGAAGCAAGAATCTCGTGGGAAAGCACGGAAAATATTAGAGTCCTAAGACGAAACGCTGGAGGCAGAACAGGAGGAAATAAAAGTAAACGGAAGAGAGGTGCGTGAGGCTTAGAATCCTGCAGAAGATCCCAAAAACCCCAAAGAATCCTGAAATATTTCTAACTAATCCCTAATTACACCCCCTCCCCCATCCTCTTTAAACCAACCCACCCCCACGGACTCTCTCTCTCCCCCTCTCCCCTCCACAGCGGATCAATGGATCCAACGCCGGCCGCCTCGCCGTCGGCCAACTCCCGACTCGGCCGGTTCAACTCGGCCGTCGCCAGCTCTTGGCTCGGGAAGCGGTTCAAGCTCGCCGAGCGCGGCTCCACCTTCACGACCGAGCTCCGCGCCGGCACTGCCACCTTTCTGACCATGGCCTATATTCTCGCCGTCAACGCCTCCATACTCACCGACTCCGGTGCCACCTGCTCCGTCTCCGACTGCGACAACCCCTCGCCGACGTGCAAGTTTCCGCCGGTCGACGCCGGATACGCCGCCTGTCTCGACCGCGTCCGCCGGGACCTCATCGTCGCCACAGCCGCCTCCTCCATCATCGGCTCCGTCATCATGGGCGCCTTCGCCAACCTCCCCCTCGCCCTCGCCCCCGGCATGGGCTCCAACGCGTACTTCGCCTACACCGTCGTCGGATTCCACGGCTCCGGCAACCTCTCCTACGGCAACGCCCTCGCTGCCGTCTTCCTCGAGGGTCTCCTCTTCCTTCTCATATCCGCACTCGGCTTCCGCGCGAAGCTTGCCAAGCTCGTCCCCCGCCCGGTCCGTATCTCTTCCCCCGCTGGTATCGGACTCTTCTTGGCCTTCATCGGCCTCCAGAACGACGAGGGCGTCGGCCTTGTCGGCTACTCTTCGTCGACGCTCGTCACCCTCGCCGCCTGCCCTCGCGACGCGCGCGCCTCCCTCGCCCCCGTGCGCTCCTTCTCCAATGGCACCGTCGAGCTCATCCCCGGCGGCACAGTCTCCGGCGACATCCTGTGCCTCCACGGCCGCATGGAGAGCCCCACCTTCTGGCTCGCCGTCGTCGGCTTCCTCATCATCGCCTTCTGCCTCATCAAACGCATCAAGGGCGCCATGATCTACGGCATCGTCTTCGTCACCGCAGTCTCCTGGTTCCGCGGCACCGCCGTCACCGCCTTTCCCGACACCCTCGCCGGCGACGACTCCTACAACTACTTCAAGAAGGTTGCCGACGTCCACCCCATCCGCTCCACTGCCGGCGCCCTCAGCTTCTCCGGCATCGGCCGGGGCCATTTCTGGGAGGCCCTGGTCACCTTCCTCTACGTCGACATCCTCGACACCACCGGGACCCTCTACTCCATGGCCCGCTTGGCCGGATTCGTCAACGACAAAGGCGACTTCGAGGGCCAGTACTTCGCCTTCATGTCCGACGCCACCGCCATCGTCGCCGGCTCTCTCCTAGGCACCTCGCCGGTGACGGCGTTCATCGAGTCGTCCACGGGGATAAGAGAAGGCGGAAGAACCGGGCTGACGGCGTTGACGGTGGCGGGGTATTTTATGCTGTCATTCTTCTTCACGCCGCTGCTGGCGTCGATACCGGCGTGGGCGGTGGGCCCGCCGCTGGTCCTCGTCGGGGTGCTGATGATGAAATCGGTGGCCGAGATCGATTGGGACGACATGAAGGAGGCGATCCCGGCGTTCTTGACGCTAATCTTGATGCCACTAACGTACTCCATCGCCTACGGGCTCATCGGCGGGATCGGTACCTACATCGTGCTCCACTCCTTGGACTGGGCCTGGGCCGCGCGGGCCCACCTCGGCCTTGGGCCCCACTGATAAGACCGCCGTGGCGGTTAATAACGGAAAAGGGAACGAGGTCTGAGCTTCCTCATGAGAAAAGATTGGGATAGATAGGAGGAACTGTACTCATAGATTTCTGTCTTTATTAAAAAAATTTACTTTTTCCTCCCAGCCTTATTTATCTTAGTTAAATAAGTAGATATTTGGGAAATGTAAATAGGCAACTGTTGTTTAGAAACTTAGGATAATATAGAGATTATTTTTCTTAATTTAGAACTTCTCACCATGTATACCACTATAAATATCTTATCACCTTGCAAATTTACCACTCATTATAAAAAGGATTTCTTTTCTATATATATGCTGTCACAAATTGTCTATTTATGAATATACCTTTAATTATTTCTTTTGCATATAAATAGTAAGTCTACAAGAGATGGCTGTAAAAAAAATTATAAGGATGTATACGGAAATAGAAATATAAGAGTATAAATGTAAGTTCAAATATCTACTATATATATATATATATATATATATATATATATATATATATATATGAAAAATAGCTTATAAAGATATATATGTAAACAAACTTGTAAGGATGTTCATGTAATTTTAGATATTTATAAAGGTATGCATGAAAAAAAAACTTTTTTAATATGCCAAGTTAATTACGTGATGATGATACTATAAATTTAGTGAGCTTTACAATGATTTCTTAGTCTTAAATTTGTCACTCTCTGTCAATAGATGGTGATTGAACAGATGACAAACTCAATCCTAGCCTTTAAAATGTTGGAATACATGGCAAATATGAGAAGAGAGAGAATATTGGAAAGATATATGTTTATTCTTTATATCTTATGTACTAGTTACAATAATATGTACAGCCATATATAGCCTAATAATATAGCCAGTAAGAAAAGTGTATCAAGACTAACGAAGAAATATCAATCAAATTTGGACTAATACAGTAACAAGATGGTAAATATTTAGCAAACCATGGCTTGATAGATTCCCAAACGGTGGAAAACAATGGATGAGTGACAGATATATCCGTTAGTATAAGAATCAAAAAGGAATGAAGTTCATGCTTCGGAGTGTTGCTGGAAACCTTTGACATTGTTCACTTGGAGAAGAGCAATATATATATATGCAGGATTTATCTACAATCCATTGCAAATTCTCTCTTTTGATGCCCTTGGGAGAAGGGCCAAAACATTCCAGCGAGAAGCAAGAACATTGCGTGGTGGAATGATCGGTGTCTTGAGAAGGAAATACGGAGAAAATTGGTTTTCTTGCTAGAATTGTATTTCTTCCTACGGAAAAAACAAGTTTTTTTTGTAGTGTACCATATACCATGTTATCTATTTCCTCTAAATATTCCTATCTTCATTTTAGAATACTTCCAACACCAACTTTGTGGCCCAATTTCAAGTTTCAACAAGTGGAACATCTATTCTAGGTTCAATATATATCATGGTGATGTAACCGTGGGATCCACCTTGATTGTTTCCACATATGCATCCCATCTGTGTTCTCCTAACCTTGTACGCAACAAAAGCAATTATTCATTTAACAACCTAAAAGCAACATGATTTCTAACTAATTTTTCGAGTAAGAAGTTCTATAAAAATCTTCAATCCTTTATGTAGACAAGAAGAGGAAGATGATGTGATTTTTTTCATGGCGTGTCGTCAGTAAGTTGATGCAGAGAATGAGATTCAAGCCCGTAGATCAAGAAGAAAGTGCTCCATGCAGTGCCTAGTTGCTTCTTGGATGGTCGCAAAAGATTTCTTGGCAGTGAAATAGAGTGCTAGGAAGTGGGTGCGAGCACACTAACATAAAGAGTTTCACCCCATAAGCCCCAATCAAGAAAAGAGCCAAGTATAATTTTTTTAAAACTTCTAAGATCTAAGTATTAATATTGTAAGAATGCAATTAATGAAAATGTTTGCTTTCTGGTACTAACGATGTCCTTATCTCTTATATCTATAGACAAGAATAACATGTTATAACTTTTTTGACATTGTTGAATCACACTTCATACTTTTGGGGTCCAACCATATATATAATAAACCTTTAGAGGATATCAAACACCTATTTGACAAGTTACTTGCCGTATGTGCATCTTTTGCACCAATTTGATTGGGGAAAGAGAGCATGCGTATGAGACCCACCAAGTTGTTAGAAAATTAAAATCACATGTGATCAGTAATATTTTTTTTCTTGAAAAAACTATAGGGTCTTTCACAGGTGGCCATCACTTTCAAAGGACATTGAATGGTGTGAATGAACACCCTTATCTTTGCTTTTCTCCAAAAGAAGAGGTTAGGCCTCCTTCCTTTGCGGCTTTAAGTACCTTGAATGTCATGGGTGCATCATCCCCACATGATGCAATTTTTCTTATTAGTTGCTTATGCACCACGCCAGACTCATGGTAGTACTTTATCTCAATAAAATAAAATGAACAAAATATATTTTTAAAATAATTGATAAAAATTATTAAAATGATTGGAATTAAATAAACCCTGGAAGCAGCAACTGGATGACTTGTAAATCACAATAAAATTCTTCAACCATTATAACTTTACAGAATTCTCTGTAAAAGTCCGTTTAGTTAGGATATGTTTGCAATCCGATGATTTCTAAAAAATATTTATTGAAAAAATAACTACAGGAAAAAATAAATTTTACTGTGTTTGTTGATGGAAATATTTAGTTGGTCGAAATAATACTTTGGAAAATAGCATCGAAAAAGGATTAGTATATTGGGTTAAAGGTAATCTTATATAGGAATATTGGCAAATTTTTAGTGATACCCTTGAACAAATAGTTCGGTTAATAACATTTTTTTCTCGGTCCATTTGTTGGCCATTTATAACCCATTTATATAAACATTATCAATATTGGCTATTTCAAATATTGAAATACATTTACATGAGTTAATAAATACTTTTAAATTAATAATATATATTAAAAAATATTTCTTGTTATAAATAAATTTCACTATGTTTTGGTATATAAATAAATATATTAATCAATAATAAATCTTATGTTAGATTTATTAGTAATTAATAAATATTAATATAATATAAGTGAGAGAATTTTTATCAAAAAATGATATTTTCAGATTATCCCCAATCCAGCACGAAAAAATAAATACCATTATAAAGATAATTATTTTATATTTTCTTTCCCAAAAAAAAGATAATTTAATATAAAATTTATTTTTTCGTGCAGATTATTTGCAACCAAACGACCTCTAAAGGTGAAAACTTTTTAATACAACATGATGGAACCGGATTGGTGCAAACCATGAACATCAATGCCATGCATGGGGGTAGTGAAATAGTGAATTGTTTGGGGGCCAGTACTATATGGGCCCAAAAAGAACTTTGATGTCCCTTAGCAGTTAAGCGGTTTTCCAGAAGAAATGGATCACGACATATCGGCAAAGCTAATCAGCTGCATGAAAGTAAGTGCCAAAGTGAACGATAGGGGTCCATCGAGACTTCTAACTAAAGATGGGTCGAGTTCGTTGGTATATATCTCTAGCTCACACTACATAGCTTGCCGACATATCAAACTTTACCCAGTGGAAACACTTTTTTTTCTCTTTTTACGTTTGAGGTTACAGTGAAAACACCTTTTAGAAATGTGGTCAGCGTTTGTCTCCAAAGTTGCAAGCCACTACCTCAAGGGCAACTCTGCTCGCAATGTCAACTTTCCTGGTCTTCCACATTGTAATAGGATATTATGCGGTGCCTAAAACATGAAACGTAGATAAACAGGCTGGTGACCTGGTGCCTCTAAAAAAATTATCTTTTATTTTCAGTGCTTAATTCCTCATTATAGTTCCAGTGTGGTTCGATGGAAGAGGATGCATCTCTATCGTGCACGGACAGCAACTTAGGTATGGTCATCGTCAAAAGATGGATAACCATCAAACAAGACAGTTCATAAGCGCGTATTGTATCATATACAATTTGCATTGTTTGATGGTGGTTTATTTTTTGATGGCATGCATAGTATCTTATGGTACACAGCTAAAAGGAATTTGGTTGTTAGTCCAAAGGTCTGAAGTTGATGGTTTTACAAACATCAGCGTGTGCGTGCGCGTGTTTGACCTTGGCCAAAGCTAATTGTTAGATATGGCTTGCCTTTTAGACTACACTTAGGTTTTTGACTTTTCTAGGTTGTAAGTGGGATACGCCAACTCTGGACCTAACGAATCTAAGCTAACCTAACCTACGATTTGACTTGGCTGTTGGATCATCGTTGTTGGACGAAAGTGATGCTTGATGTCTACCAACCGATGCCCTCCCTCAAACATGTCAGGTTAATGTATTCCGGTTTTGTTATGGTTTGTACACTGGTTGATGCTACAAAAATCGATGTATTTATCTTAGCTCACATCAATGCAAGTATCATGATATTAATAGCAACATTAATACTTTTAATAGGAAAGTCCAACGAGATCTTATACTCTAGTTCAAAATCAAGATACGATCCTGACCTTTTACTTTAATTTTCAAGTAAAGGAGGATAGAAAGTAGGGATAATTTAAATATTAGAACACTAAAATTAGGTAATTACTAAATAATTGATTTATTAATATGGTGAGTAATTGATAAGGAATAAGTTGATGTTATATTGATATTAAATTGACTAAGCATGTTATATGTGGATTGATAGCATTGTAGTTGTATTAGATTGCGATAAAGGTAAAAATTTTTGTACTTGTTCATCATATATATATATATATATGTTTATTGTTTTGTACCGGTGGATTTGCATCGTGAGATTTACATTGATAAATTTGGTTTGGTATGTGATGATATGTTTTATATAATTTCTAGTATAAATATATTCGTATGGTTATTATATGTACCAGAAATTGAGAACATGATTATGTGAATAAAGATACTTTGAATTTTAGAAAAATTCGCTGTATAAGTGGTAACTGATTTAATAAAAGTAACATGTAAATTAGATAGACAAGATATAGTTTGGACTAACTTCGTCATAGGATAGCGTCTATGGGCCGACGTATGGGATAACCTCCATGAGCTTATGCGTGGAATAATCTCCACGAGCTTCCATGTGGAATCTTCATAGTGCTATAGGCTAACACATGGAGATGGCTTCCATGAGCTTATGTGCAGGATAGCTTCTACAGGCTTATGTGTGAAATCTTTATAACGCCATAGATTGACACATGGGGATAACCTCCATGGGCTTAAGCTTGGGACAACCTCCACAGGCTTACACATGAAATCTTTATATCGCCATGGGCTGACACATAGGGATAGCCACCACGGGCTTAGGCGTGGTATTTTGTCAGTTTTGGACTGAGTCGTGATCTTGGTTAGTTCAAAGCTGAAAGTTAATCAATGAGAAACATAGAAATCAAGTAAATGAGAAATGAATAAAATAACATAAGAAATTTTTGTTAAGCAATTAGTTATATTTAAGGTGTATCCATATATGTATGTATGTATATACATGCTTCTTTGAAAAGATGATAATGAGAACTTATATGCATGTTATTTGTATGAACTTTCCAAACATTTATACGATATTCATTTTATATTGCTAACTGATTATTTTCTTATTACTTATGGTATAGTAGTTCGGAATTCTTACTAGGTTGTAAAGCTCACTACCTTTTTCCTCTTTCTCTTTTTCAAAGTTTCATGTTGTATAGTACTTGCTATGGTTAAGATCACAGATAGAAGGAATGAATAGATCAAGTATAACTGATCCTGGTTGAATAATTTAATTTTGTAATTAGACCGGCTTTGTTATTCGTAATAAATTTAGATCATTATAGTTTTGTGATATTGAGGTTGTGATAAATTTTCAAACTTTGCATATTTTTTGGGGCTCTACCTAAAAGGGCGTGCGGACATGTCACGTGCCCGGATCCGGATGATGGGTTCGAGGCGTGAGACTTGTAGCCTCATTATATTAAAATATCCACAATTAGCTTTCTACGTTACCCGTTATTTATTAATCATGAAACATAAATTTTCATTGAGAAAAAAAGAAAGAACAGAGATTTTAAATAAGAAAAATATGATTGTCGTCCCAGAATAATTCTTGTAGAATATGATTGCGGTTTCTCCATATATCATACGAGGTTAGCTTTCATTGGCGTATAAAGCCAAAGCAGCCATAAGTTCGGTCGAATTTAGGCACAAGACAAAGTTATTGGTACGGATGCTTGTGAAAGCATATTCTCAATACCGGACAAGGCATTACAGCACCTCGTCCTCCGAAGAAGAAGCGTAATAGATTCAAAATGGGAATCTGGTAACACCTAATTTGTTCTCGGACCAAATTATAAAGTGGAGTAGATATAACTATGGATCAATTAACCATTAACACAAAACTACTTTGAGATTAGTTAATCCAAGAAAGCCGACCATATCTTTAAGTTAGTTCAAAAAGATTAGTCGTACATGATTTTTTTTTTTTCATTCATAACTTTTTTCCTTTTCTAAGAAAGGATTCTTGCAAGTTTAGTCGATGGAGGAAACTATCGTCAAAAAAAAAAAAAAAGTCTATGGGGAAAACAGAGCAGGGAAATGGCAAACAACTGACGTTTCAATGGCTTGAAGTGGGTGGGCAGCGGTCCAAGAGGCGTCTCAAAAGAGAGTTGCGGTCGTGCCAAGCAATTGACCACTTGGCTAGTGCCGCACAAATACCATGAATTTTCAGCAACGTCGCCTCCAAAGTCGTTGGCCACCAACTTTCAGGATTTCTCTCTGTGTGTGTGCATGAAAATGACCCAATTCTCCAAAATGCAATTCCTATTCTTCTCTAGTATTCAAATTCTATTTGGATTCCAATTTTAGTCACAAACCCAATATGCTGAATGATATGGCCATTCTGATTTCAATTCTAATCCATTTTGATTGCTAGCCAAACATGGGAGGGAATGAGAATGGGTGACTCATAGGCGTTCCGATTCTAGAAGGAATGAAAATGGCCCAATTTTCCAAAATGCAATCCCTACTTTTTCCTAGTGCTCAAATTCTATTGCGATTCCGATTTTGGTCACGAACCTAATATGCCGAAGGATATGGCCATTTCGATTTCAATTCTAATCCATTTGGAGTCTAATTTTAGTTGCTAACCAAACATGCGCTTTGAAGGATTTGGACCCCACATGCTTTCCCTTGGGCATGGGAATGTTGATTTTATATATATAGTATCCATATCAACTACTAAGCTAACCAATAATAATTACTGGATTGTACACTGGTGGGCGGTGCCCAACTCTGAAGTAGGTTGGTTTACTTTGAAGCGATATAGATTATAGCACCCTATGAACCTTCTTAGTACCAGATTCCTGGGTTTCAAGACCTAAGGAGTTCCCTCTAAAAGCCCTATTTTGGAGGTTCATTGAAGGTTGGAATGTCAGCATTTGTGAATTCTCTTGATCCGGGTTGAGGAAATGTGCTTAATTTTGGGCCACACGTGCCAAGCATTAGGGTTTCCAAAACATGATTAAATGTTACTAAGTAACCATAGGCCCGAACCCAGCCCATTAACAGCTTTAATATGACACCCTATCTGGGGTTTTGATCCCCGTCAGGCATTAGGAGAATGGGGAAGGTTTTGGAAAATCTAGTGACCTGAGAATGGCTTGAAGGGGATCCAAGCTTTGCTGGTTCTTCCACAGTGGTGTCATGGATCAACAAGAAGTCTACTTCCTGTTCTCATCCATATCTTATTGATGTTTGGGATCACAAGGACAACCTAGAAGAATGCCGAGCATCCCATGTTCTTAACTGCCGATTTTGTTGCAGGGATTGCTTCTTCCATTGCTCGTACTATTATTTGGATGGGGGGGTTTCCAAAGCTTCCTCATGTTTATTAGTCCAAAGAGAGTTTTTGCAAATCGAAGAAGGAAACATGATATTGGTCTTTTTGCATGTTATCGCATTATTAGGCATCAACATGGATTTTTTCTAGCAAAATAAAATATAAATCGTATATCTAAAGAAGGATTTCTTGTAGAACGATCACATTGCTGATCAACTGCAGAAATTATGACTAGGGGCATTTTTTTTGTTTAAAAAAAAGTATGTTTTCACTAAAAAAAAGAGAGCTGATTTTAATATCTTTTGCAACCTTGTATTGCGCCGCAGCACCTTGGGTTTCTTTGTTGATGGTTATGATGGAATCCCCATCAAGAACACCAAAGTCTTTGGAAGAGCATCTATACTATTTGCATCAAATTTGGAGGTAGCAGCTACCAAGAGAAATTCCTGCAATGCTTGGGGCAGTCATGCTAATTCTGAGGCCATCACCAGCCCGACACGAGCGAGGTACAAAATTTTCCAAGGAAATTACACTACTAAGTACTAAAAAAAAAGCAACTTAGCTGCTAAGGAAAAAGAACCACTGCAAGAGGAGGGTTCACTCATAACTTCACCCACCTTAAATACACTACTAAAATCTAATATTTTTTTGCATAACATGAATTTCTCTCTTTTTCTTTTTCTTCTACGATAGAATATTTCTGAAAAGTGTAAGTATATGTAAGAGTGGAACCTCCTGAGGGCACAAGCATGTAGACATCAGATATTTTTTTGTGTAATTAAAGCATGATGAATCTGGATTAGCTAGCATTTGATTAGTAAATCATCCAAACCTTCAGAAAAACCAATATAATCTTTTGGCCAAAATGTGAAGGAACCAATATCTGTTTTGCTAACAGAGGAACCAATATTATGTAGCTTTAGTTGCTTTTAAGTGCTAAATAGGAAAGTATCATCATCATTATTTAAAAGTACATACCATCAAGGAGGCTTCTTGGACGGCACCTTACAGAGTATGGAAAATGATGATGCATCTTAAACTAATGTCTTGAAGCACTCGGATGACATTGGAATCCACAATCTTATATAAACAATGCTGCACTACTTGAATTAAACCTTAGCATCATCAACCAATTTCCAGATAAAATTACAAACTTCAAGCAACTTTCAGAACTTCATACACCGAACAAATGGGACAGGTTATTGTTGGAAAGGGACCTTGGCACTTCAATTACTGTCAACCTAGGCCATATTTTTAACTTGTCAACTCAGACAGGTTTTTAAGAAAAGCTCAGAAACAAACGGCACTTAATTTGATCACAGGTGGCATTCTCTTGATAATATAATGCGCCATACAACTTATTTATCACTACTCATCTGCTTAATCACATCACAAACATTCAGATGTTCAATGTTTCGTATCCTGATCATACTAGCCAGCAAGAACAAGTCTAAAGTACTTCTCGGCTGCAGCATAATATAAACTTAACAAAAAAAAAAAAAAAAAATCCTTCTTCAGTACTCAGGATCATGCTTCTAGGTTACTGAAAGCAATTTTCCCTTCTGTATGCACGGCCTGGGGTGAATCAGGCAGCTGTCCGATCGGACTCGAGAGTAAATTTAGGACAAGAAGTGAAATGCTAAGATCTAGGTTAACTCTTAAGGCTATTTGATCTAACTTGCTTTAAGCTGAAAGTTACTAACAAAAGCACCTAAGATAATATATATGCAATCTATCACTTCTTTACAGTTAAGAAATGCATTGCGAATTTAGGTAGGCGGATAAAGCAGTCATGGTGCAGGTAGGAATACCTTTTGGACAGCTACCCTAATCATTGCCAGATTAACAGAAAAATCTCATGATTGGATGTTTAAAACAACCAATGTGTTTGAAACTATGGTCTAACATTGGAGCCTTCCATGGAACCATTATCATTCTTGCATGGTCCTGGTTGTAGACTTATAGTAGCTCACCGACCTTCTTCATTTTTCTCAGTACAGGGCAACCAAACATAAGAGCAACCAAAAGCCCGAAGAAGTCTCCCTCTATCTCGAACTGAGTTAAGATGCCTGGCTATGGGCAACCAACCAGACCCTTAGCTCTGAAGCCCAATTCTCTAAATTATAGAGGTGGTTGCTCAATAATGATGCATGCATTATAATGAGAGAATAACTTCAGAAATTTAATACGGTCACAGGGCAACAAGGCAACATTTTTTAAATGAAAACAGCAATAACAAGAAAACAACATCTAGAAATTACTCAAACATGGAATGATCTTTGACTCCTAAGGCAGCACACAGTCAATCAGCATTATCTAGGGCAGCGGTTGCTGCTGCTGCTCACCTTGCCATGCCCAAACAATGTCCTTGAGGGCCGGCCTTATGCCTTGTTTCAACATCTTCTGGTACTCCAAGGTATCCCCATTTGTCTTCTTTATCTCCACCAAATGAAATAAAGGAGTGACCTCAAAGATTTCAGCATCAATGGCCAAGACCCCCTTCCTTCCTGCCGTTGATCCTTCCATTTTCAACACCCCGCTATCCTTCTTCTTTACTTTCAACCTCAAGCGCTTGGCTGTATTCTCCAGTTTCACGAAAATAGTGGAAGCTGGCTGACTGGAGATGAACCTTGCCTCTCTCCGGTGGTCAGTCTCCTCAAACAAACCTGAAAGATCAAATCCTGCTGAAAGAGAGATGATATCAAAAGCATTCAAGTTACCGAGTTTCCCCATCTCCTGCTTGCCCTCAACCATGTTTCCATCAGAGGGATTAAAAACTGCATTAACATCAACAGGGACAATTTCTTTTGTTTCTGCATCACTTTCCAATAGCCTGTCATCAAGTCCCTTTCTAAACCAAGGATTTTCCATAATCTTTGCAATTGAGATCCTTGTACTTGGGTTTGGATTGAGAACCCTTAATAGTAGCCTTCGAACATCTGAAGGGAACCAAATGGGGCATTTAAACTCTGCTTTTCCAATTTTTCTGTACATCTCCATGAGATTTGGGTCATGGAAAGGGAGAGATCCAGCCAGAAGCACAAACAAGATCACCCCAGAAGACCAGATATCAGCTTTGGCACCATCATATCCCTTTCTTCTGATCACCTCAGGAGCCACATATGCAGGAGTACCACAAGTTGTGTGAAGCAAACCATCCTGCCTCTTAGACTCAGCAAGAGCACTCAAACCAAAATCTGAGACCTTTAAACTTCCATTATCATCAAGGAGAAGGTTTTCAGGTTTCAGATCACGGTGGTAAACACCTCTGCTGTGGCAGAAATCAACAGCGCTGATCAGTTGTTGAAAATATTTCCGTGCAACATCTTCTTTGAGCTTGCCTTTGGACACCTTGTTAAATAGTTCGCCACCTTTGACATATTCCAGCACAAAGTATATCTTAGATTTGGTAGCCATGACCTCATAAAGCTGCACAACATTTGGGTGCCTCACCAATCTCATCACTGAGATCTCTCGTTTTATCTGGTCTATAAGTCCAACCTTCAAGACCTTCTGCTTGTCAATAACCTTTATAGCTACACTCTGGGAAGTCCCAATATTCCTAGCATAGTATACCTTGGCAAAGCTGCCTTTCCCTAGCAATCTGCCAACCTCGTACCTTTGCATCAAAACACTCCCTTTATTTTCAGTTGCCATTTTATGATCTCACTTGCACACAATGGAATGCTAAACCGTCCCACTGATACAATATATTTCTATTAAGCAGGAATTGCAGGGCAGAAGATTTCAACCATCTTCACCAAGTTCATGATCTAACACAAAAGCCTTCTGAGGATTTCTAGCTCCATTGTGAAATTGTGCACGGAGCACCAACTGGATAAAGCTTTGTGCTCCAACCTCATCAAGGATGAACAAGGGCAGCTCAGATGGAGCTACAGTGTCATTTACCTTAGATGAGAAATGCTCAACGTGCAAGCACATCTTTCAGCATTCCCTAATATTTGTCTTCCAATTTTTAGCTAGAAACTGCAGGAAAGAACACTTACACAAGTTATATTATAGCCGAAGACAACAACAACAACAACAACAACAAAAAACATAGATTCGGATAAATCCATATTGGCACTATCTAATGCAAAACAAGAAATGGCATTTGATATTCAAAAAAGAGCAATAGAAATAAATTATAATATCAAAGTTGTTATGGAATTAGTTAAAGCAAGACCCTCAACAAGATTAAGAAAAGAAAAAACGATATCTATGGAGTCTACCAATAAAGAAAAAGCTTTGTGCTAATATTCATCTGAGAGACAATACAGAAGTATGCAAGATAATATATGAACCAACGCAACCCAGCCTTCACCATCATGTAATGATGTATCAACTAATTCCTAAGCATGCAAAGAAAGAAGAGGAGCGATAGAACCCAAGATTGGGGTAATTCACAACCATATCATCCATCTACTGTTAGCCTAAAAAAATGAGATGTTAGAACCATGTAATATTAAAACATCCTAAAACACAAGAAGCTTTGAATAAATATACAACCAAAAAGGGAAGAGGAAGAACTCATAGAAAGTTATGCAGCTTAATACCAAGGATATCACCGAAGATAATCAACTCTTAAAATAACAAAAAATAAATAAATAATGCAGTATCCTATTTTTTCTTGGAAAATGGCCTCGTCGAACTTTGCTCAAATTCTTAGAAAAAAAGGAATAATTCAGTAAAGTCGCAAGTGAATGTTAGGAAGGTTTATCTAGAACTAAAAGTATTTGCAGTAGAACAAATAATTTCAAAGAACAAAAAGATCAGATAAAATACATTAAGCGAGGATTAGAGAAGGATATGATTTATGAAGAAAACAATCACATTACAACATCATTATCAGCACAAGGAACAAATCTCAAAGGACCCAGCAACAAATAAACGTGGGATATCACAAGGTAGAATGCATCAGAAAAAGTAAAACCAACAATCGTAACAAAACAAAAATCATTCAAAATTTCCATGTGAAAAAAAAAAATATAACTTTGAAAAAATGATACCGAAAGGATGGCATTACCCACCCTGTTCCATTTAGACGACGATGTTAACTTTTCTAAACAGCAAAATAGATATAATAACGCGATTGACGCCGAGAAGATTTTTTTTTTTTTTTTGAAAAAAAACAAAAACGAACATACGGGAAGTCTAATTCTATCTTGAATTAATCCATAAAGATATTTTTTTGAAGGAAATCCATAAAACAACAAATTCTCTTAAAAAGATAAAATACTCCGACATCCTCTTCTACTAGAATCACAACCACCTCCGCAGAAAAATCGAGAAAACTGCGTCCAATTGAAAGGAATCGCAGTGAGAAGAATGGCAGAATCGAATCAAAATTGGAATTTTTACCTTTCCAGGCCCGACGACTACCGGCGACGAAGAACTGAAACAAATATCTGAAGCTAAATTCGGGGAATTCAAATCGATTCCACGAAGGACGTGAGAGATTATAATATATTTTTGGGAGGAGAGGCGAGAGCCAAATGGGATACTGGGAGGACGGGAAGGATGGAGACCCAACGCGATCCCTTTTTAATTCTTCGCGTTGTGGGGAACTACTTGTGATTTAGACCTTTCCTTTTGATTTACCCAACTACGCTGCTTCAAATCATGTGTGATTATATTGCACCGCGTGAAGCCTAACCACCCAAATTGTGCTAATTCAAGCCCATTATCAAAGGCCACCAAGTGAGATATTGGTTTGTGTAAGTTAGCATACCCCGGGTCTTCCGAATTGTTTTCTTTATATAGAAGGGCCAACCTTAACGTTACTTAGGTCGACGTGGCATATAATAACATCAACAACAGCTGATGGCATGCCCGAAGCGTGGTGATGTCGATATGACCGCGAGCTGCTAGAACAGTCGGTTATTGGAGCTGTCAACTCCTGTCGACTTGTATTGATTAGCTTTTCGGTCGGGGCCAAGGTAACTTCGATTAATTTGCTGCTCGGTGAGAGCCGAGGTTGTTCTCTTCGGATGGGGTCGAAACCATTCACCTCGATCCATGCCTAAAGCCAAAGAGGTTAATCTGACTTAAGGTCGAGATGTTCATCAGATATAATTCAGTATATTCGGATATATTAGTTAAAATGATATCAAAATTGAAATAAAATTTTAGAAAGTAAGTTTTAAAATTTTAAGGCGTGATTTAAATTGCCAAGCATTTAATGTATTATTTAATAAATAAGTTACTTTTGATTTTACTGATTTAACCAAGATTCTAAAAAAAAATCGTCTTCCTCAAAAATTATTATTTTTGTCTTTTTTTTTTCTCCCATATCCTATCTTAACCTTCATTTCGGTATAAGCCAACCTTAGGCTTAAAATATTTTTATTTTTACTTAAATTTTAAGCTAAATTTATTTAAAATTTGATATTTTTTGGCCTAAATCCTGCTTTTACCTCGAGATTTCCATTATTAAGAACCTTGAGCAGGCGATTCATAGCACCTTAACAAAACTTGGACGGCAATTGCATTAATCGCAAAATAACAAATTAAGCCCGCCAGCATCGCAGATTACCTAAGGCCTTAATTTAATTAAAATAATTCTTATATAAATTTTCATTTTTTTTTAATATTTTGCGGACTTCACCGAGCAAGTTGGTGGCTCACGAGGCAACAAACCAAACAACGTTGGCCCAACAAGTCGCCCACCAAACACTACACGACGCGTTTCCAGAAGATTCATAGTGGGCCCCACATTCCTTGTACGATACTCTGAGCGCGACACGTCAGGCCAACAACGGCTCGTGACCACGGGAACTTTGGCGTCCTGTCGGTTCAATACGACATGTTCTCGCCGTGTTTAGATGACACGTGTATTTATAGTCTTCTCGGTATATCTTGTCCCAAGTATCGTGAGTGAGTCGCCAACCAAACACTCCGCACCTGGTTGAAACCGACATCAACGGCCAGTGACATCAAATGGCGCAACGTCCAAACGACCTCGAGCTATACGTATACAAAGAATTAATTGATTAAGATCTAGACAGTTTGGATTTAAGTTTCCCATATCAATCATACGTTGAATAAATCTTGGGGTACTTGTACGAGCGTAATAAACCCAAATACCTTTTGGCTAGTTTTTTAAGATAAATTTTCGTATCGTTACAAATTATATCAAAACAGATCTAACCCATGGCCTATGTGGAGAGATAATATTGTATGTGCATCTTTTCAAGACTATTCGTGCATCTTAAGCTGGCCGTGATGCATATGATTGTATTTGATTGAGTTTCGACTCTTAGATAATGAAGACGTCAAAGCTTAAACAAAAAAAATATATGTACATAACTCATGTTGGTATGTATTTAGTCTCATATTAGCTATATATTAGGTGGATTTCAAATATTTATACAAACCTAATAAATTTAAATAATACTTTTTATCTATTTACATAAAGTCAATAAATTCAAATAAGGACTTCTGATTAGTCATTTTTGAATCTTGAGTCGTTGCAATAGCTAATTATGATTAAAATCAGAATGGCTCTAGATTGATTCTTGTCGGTCTCATTGCCCTAAATATAATATACAAGACAAAATATTATTCATGTAACGGCATGGATGTGAATGAGAGCTATAATTAGCATCAAATGCATGTCTATGGTGAGTAGATGGCTCCTGATTGACTCTCATGGGTCTCACTGCCCTAAATATAACATAAAAGAGAGAATATTGTTCGTGTAACATCCATAGATGTCAACTCCAGCCTACTATGATTAGGCATCAAAATGCACATGGCATGGTGAGTTGATGGCTACCGATTGGCTCTCATGGGTCTCACTGCCCTAAATATAATGTAAAAGAGAGAATATTGTTCGTGTAACATCCATGGATGTCAACTCTAGCCTACTATGATTGGCATCAAAATGCATATGACGTGGTGAGTTGATAGCTACCGATTGGCTCTCATGGGTCTCACTGCCCTAAATATAATATAAAAGAGAGAATATTGTTCATGTAACATCCATGGATGTCAACTCCAGCCTACTATGATTAGGCATCAAAATGCACATGACGTGGTGAGTTGATGTGTTGGCCTCGGTTTCGATGGTGCAACGTTAAGTCCTCTATTTCCAGCATGGATGCCTGGTGTCTTTGGCGTGTGGGTCACACGTGGCGGAGGCCGGCTGGATGTCGGTCGAGTCGACTCGAGGCGCTTCACGCTACAAGGGCCCCTGGACGGTTGAGGTATTAGAGTAGCGCCTTCACTAACAGCAATTGCTTTTGGTGTAATGGTAAGCGCTCGATCCTACAATTGGTATCAGAGCCATAGGTCTCGAGTTCGAGACCCAGGCATCGCGCTAGGGGGGATTGTTGGCCTCGGTTTCGATGGCGCAGTGTTAAGTCCTCTATTTCCAGCATGGATGCCTGGTGTCTCTCGCATGTGGGTCACATGTGGCGGAGGCCGGTTGGGTGTCGGTTTAGTCGACTCGAGGCGCTTCGTGCTACAAGGGCTACAAGGACCCCTGGATGGTTGAGGTATTAGAGTAGCATCTTCACTAATAGCAATTGCTTTTGGTATAATACTAAACGCTCGGTCCTACATGATGGCTACTGATTGGCACTCATGGGTCTCATTGCCCCAAATACAACATAAAAGAGAGAATATTATTCGTGTAACATCCATGGATGTCAACTCCAGCCTACTATGATTAGGCATCAAAATGCACATGACGTGGTGAGTTGATGGCTACCGATTGGCTCTCATGGGTCTCACTACCCTAAATACAACGTAAAAGAGAGAATATTGTTCGTGTAACATCCATGGATGTCAACTCCAGCCTATTATGATTAGGCATCAAAATGCACAACACGTGGTGAGTTGATGGCTATCGATTGATTCTTGTGGGTCTTGTCGCCCTAAATACAACATATAAGACAAAATATTGTTCATGGAATAGCCACGGATGCGAGTCCTAGCCAATTAGGATTAGGAATCAAAATGCACGCCACGTGATGAATGTATAGCTTCCAATTGAATCTTGTGGGTCTCATTGCCCAAACTACAACATCCAAGACAATATGTTGTTCATGTATCATCCATGGATGTCAATTCTAATCAACATCCACGTGGTGCAACAATAACCTAGATTCATCCTATCTAGATATGAAATACTTGAGCTGCTTGCTTGCTGCAGTAAAAAGATCAAATTAAGAGTCTAATCTAGCTAGAAGCAAGTTAGGTGCAATAATGTACCAGTAAGCATGATTCTTGCTATTTAGAGATGTGAAAATATAGACCAATATGGCCAACCATTCCGAAGATACTCTTTAGGTGGTAGAGAGAGAGAGTTATCCAGTACGCGCTGAAACTTGTTATTTTTCAACCTTTTTGAGTATATTCATATCTGTACTATACGATACATCTGTCCTAGCAAATATATATATACATATATATATTGGTGAGGTGCAGCACTTTTTACTCAAAAATGAAGAACAAGAAAAACAAAAAAGGTTGATGTACAACATTTGCCTTAATTTTAGTTGTTATTGCTGCAGCATCCATAACTAAATCTGATTTAATGTGTAATACCTATCTCACCTATGGGCACTGTTGTTATATTATGCAGGATATCTTTAGTTAAGAGAGAGGTACGGGTAATGTGATTGCATATTCCACACATGCTATTCAGACAGCAACATTTGTGCAACCATATATCAAATTGTTCTTATCTTACCTCGACTTGGTCCTCAAACTTAATCCACAATAACAAGTTCATAAAGCTTTTCTTACAAAGTTATTAGTATTAAGTTTTGGATGACTTCAAAATCCAAAACACAAGTCTCCTAGTCCCTCACTTACTCTCTCTCTCTCTCTCTCTCTCTCTCTCTCAAACACACACACACACACACACACACAACTAAAACAAACAAAAAAAAAATCTGGATTTGGAATACATTGAGTTCATTAAACTCGTGCTGAAGTAGCCCAAAAGTCTTGGAAAAATGTATTTATTCTGCTTTCAGTTTCATATTCTACATTATTAAGGGTAAATGACTCGACAAGGTCATCTTCCGCGTCCAAGGATATCTAATGACCAAGCCTTCACCTCAATAATTAAGGCCCTGTTTGGGAGAACTGTTGGCAGTAGAGCTGTTGGAAGTAGAGCTGTTATAAAAAGCTGTTTGCTGTTTGGTAACTACATTCGTAAAGTGCTGTGGTACTTTGTTTTGTGTTTGGTAAACAAACTGAGAAAGTACTTTTGTATGACAAAATTACCATAAAAGACATTGCATAGTATTATACAACAGAACATAATAAAACATAACATATATTAATACATAAATATACGATATAGTATAATATTATTGTAATATAAAATAATATTATTATAATATAGCATAATAGTAATATAATTATTAGAGTAAATTAATATTTGGTAATATAACATAATATTAAATTATTTAACATAACATATTAATGTATTATGATATAATGTAATATATATTATATTTATAGTATAATACAATAATAAAGATATAAAATATTATAATTATTAGTATAAATTAATTTTTCATAATCTAACATAATATTAAATTATTTAAAATAACATATTAATGTATTATAATGTAATGTAATATAATATAATATTTATAGTATAATATAATAATAAAGGTATAAAATATTATAATTATTAGTGTAAATAATTAATAATGTTGAAATATATTTATTTATTATCTTATTTATTCATTCATTCATTCATTTATATAAATATTTATTTATTTATTTTTTTATTATTTTTTAAATTTTCTTTTCTTCTCTTTTTTTTCTTTCTTTTTCTTCTTTTTTTTCCTTTTCTTTTTCTTTTCTTTTTTTTCTTCTCTTCTTCTCCTTCCTTCCTCTCCCCCGTTCTTCTTTCTTCTCCTCCCGCGCGGCCGGCGGCACCGGAAGGGGGCCAGGCCGCCGCGGCCGCGGGAGGGGGTCGGGCCGCGGCCGGCGGCGGCCGCGGGAGGGGGCCGGGCCGCGGCCGGCGGCGCCCGCGGCAGTCTCGGCGGCCGCGGCTGGCCCCGTGGGAAGTGCCCTCCTCCCGTGAGGCCGTCAGCGCCGGGCGGGCCGTGGCGGATGCGGGAGGGGGGCGGGTCGTGACCGCCGGCGGCCACAGGAACCCCCTTCTTCTTCCTATTCTTCGGCCCCTCCCACCGTGGGACCTCCTTCTTCTTCGGCCCCTTCTTCTTCCTGTTCTTCGGCACCGCCCCTTTCTGTGACGGGTCGTCGCCGGCGGCGGCCGCGGGAAGGGGAAGACGACCTGTCGTCCTCTTCTTCGGCACCTCCCCACCATGGGGGCAGGGGAGAGGGAGGGGATGCGACGGCGAGGCAGAGGGAGAGGGTGCGGCGGCGGGGGAGAGGGAGTGGGGTTGGGTGGGAGAGAAAGAGACGGTGAGAGAGGTTTTTGGGAGAAATTTTTTTTTTTAATGGGGGTATTTTGGTCAAAAATACAGCTTTTCGAAAATGCTGAAAACAGCATTTTTGGAAAGCTCCAAATTGGAGCTTCCCCCAAAAGCTGTTTTCAGCTTCCCGCAAAAGCTGAAACAGCTTTTCGAAAAATTTACCAAACACTCTTTTTTAGCTAAAAATACTTTTGGAGGGCCAAAAAGTGCTTTTTGGCCCTCCAAAAGCTTCCCAAATAGGGCCTAAAACTAGATCATACGGAAGTTAATTCCAAAGTTAATTCCGGACAACCAAGCCTTTGGTTTATTGATAATGATATGTAATCACGCGGGTCACTTTGACGGGAAAAGGACAGTAGAGCAACTTAGTGCTGCACGCGTTGTGGGGTCAGGGCCCAATAATACTGGTCTTTTTTGTTGCTTCTAACTAAAGCTTGTCACGCTATTATTGTTTGGCACCATATCCATGTTTGTTGTATTAGAAGAATGTCAGGTTAGTGTTTCCCCATCACATTGACAACTGAGAGTGTCAATTAGCTGAGCTTGAAGCTTATAACTGGTGGAGACTTGTTGGCTCAAATTCAGGATTTTCCAGCCAAGTTTAGCTTTATGGCTTTCTTAGTGGGTTTAAGCATAACTAGGGCAGGATCGTCTCGATTTATTTATATTTCACAGGTGAATGATGCAACGATATGCTCGACATTTTAGATCATATGCAGAGTATGTAGTTTAAAGCTAACTTGAGTTTTTGAGAATCCTAAGACATTTAGTTATCATTTATCTACTTAATTGCCCTATCCTGGCATGTAATATATCTAATTTTAATTGACTTGAATTTCCGAGAACCCTAAGATAAATAGTTATGATCTGTCTGCTTAATTGCCCTACCTTGGCATATAATGGATCTCATTTTGAATACATGTAAGAAGAACCCATTTCACATTTTGGGTGAAATATGCATGCACAACAAAGAAGGGAATCAAGTGCATCAATAATTATTTATTTTTTGCTACACCAGATGACTGGTACCAGTCTAGTATGGATACATCTAAAAAAATCAAAGTACAACAAGTCCAAAGAACTTCTCTAGAGTAATTTGCAACAAAAAAGGCCACGCAGTCCACAGCTCTGTTGGCCTCCCTAAAGACATGCTTCGCCCTGAAGACAATATCACCACTAGCCATGATATCCTGCAGCAAGGCGTGGTAACCCTCGACAATGCCAGGACACTTTTGGATCCAACCGATCACAATAGTTGAGTCATCTTCTAGCAGGAAAGCACCGGTCTGCAAGACACGCCGAGCATGACAGAGGCCGGCCCAAGCGACTCTCAGCTTCGTCCTAAAAACTGAGATATTAAAGATCTGGCTCCCTCCAATTGCCACAACTCTATAGTCCGGGCTCCTAATCACGAAGCCCACACGCTCCTCTTACTACCGAGAAGGGAGAGTTTTGATAGACCATTGCAAGCATCTATAGTTTGTCATACTTCAATGGCACGGATGGTTGGTGTTACATGCATTTATAGAGAAGACATGGCTGTAAACCCTTGTATAAGTAAGAAAAAGTTCAAAGCATATATCCTGTATTTTTTTGATAAACTTCTACAGCAAATGACTGCTTGTTTATACTTATTGTTGACGTATGTGCATTGAATAATATGCACATATATTACTAAAGTTAGATTCAAAGCATACAGGAACAAAAAGATATAGGTTACATTCATAATTTTTAGACTAGTCATTTCCTATTAAAAATTAGAGTTGCTAGACATTTGACCTTGTCCTTCAAACTATTTTTTAACAAAGTTCGCGAATTATTAATGATTATATGTATATATTTTTTTGATGAAGTGCGTGAATTAACCATTGCAAGTTTTTTTTTTTTTTTTGAGTGTAAAATGAGGGAAGGAGAACTTACCCCCCAAAAATTTATTAAATTAGAATGACAAGACTACCTACATGAAGCTATATGGTTTTGTGGTGCAGCAAGGGTTGGGGTTACTGGTTTCAGATTGGAATGGTTAAAAGAACCTTATTGAAAACCAGCTTAGCAAGTAAGAATAATTGGTTAAGAATGAATAAATGCAGATGCCCCCATGTCTCAAAGAATATCATGCCTTACTGTGGTGGCATTCAATAAGTTGGTATCAAGTTGTGTGATTGATCAGTGTTAACAGAAATAAAAACAAGGTTGGATTTGCTTCTATCAAATTTTTGGACAAGGCATGTGTTGGCTGCTTTAAGTCCACATACCTACCTTTTCTCTAAGGAAACTGATTTGCTTTTTCCTTGTGCCATTGTCGCCATGCTCCTACAACCCAACAGCTAGAACATCTCAGATGCTCATATGCATTTGTTTACACATACATGCATTTACCGATTATATGTAGTCCTCAACTCCTCATAGATCAAAAAAAAACATCATAGAAAGCTTTGGGACATACATGGGTATCCATTCGCCGCGATAAAGAAACCCCATGTTATGAGAGAATGCTGGTTATGATTAGGACTACATCCAATATGCCCCATCGAATAAGAGATAAGAAGACCTGTAATAGCTTAAATCAGCAATGATCCTGTTTCCATTTAGGAATGAGAGAAGCAGCTGACTCCGAGCTTGCAGAGAGACCTATGGCGTTGATCAGGGCCACCACATGTTCTCCCGTCTTCGAAAGCATCAAGAGCCAGCTGCATGATGATATCACATGCAAATGAACTAAGCCAACATAAATCTCATCCTCATGTTAAATGAGTGGAACAGACCTCAGTCAACCCAAGCCCTAAAGAAAATCCAAAAGATCATTAATTAGATCCGGACGTAAATAAGCAAAGATGAAAGTCTCTCTCTTTTTTTTTTAAATTTCATCTGCTGCAATTTTGGAAACTATTGGTTGGTTTGCTAAAATTCAGGTTTAAACTCATAGGATGACAAGAAAAACCAGTAACAATAATGTTCCAAATCCAATTGCAAACAATGCTATTGCTGGAATCAGAATAAAATAATCAAATTGATCTTCTGTATGAGCAGTTTCATCAATTTCTTTTAATCATGGCAGTGCAGGCTTATAAACTATGGCATTCAGAATGCAGAATTACCGTAATGCATTTTAAGCACTTGTGGGTCTGATCCACGGTAATATTTGATTATTTGGTTTGAAAATGAAATGTCCAGTCATTGCAGCTTCCCCGATTTTCTTGTAGTCAAATTTAGTATGTGTGCTAATGACTAAATACACTATTGAACAAGAGAGTGAATCTGTCAGAAAAAAATCAGTTTGGTTCTATCCATAGTACTTAAGAATGTCTCAAATATTGCATCTTAGCTCCAGCTAAACAATAGTAATTTTGAAAAAAATAACTGCAAAAATCAATTAAAAGAAAAGAACAATAATTAGTATCTAATGCCTTTTGCAACTTCAAAGAAGTGTGCAACATTTTCCTCTGGTGTTCCTACTACAATGCCATGGCCAAGGTTCAATATGTGCTTATCACTACCAGCTTGTCTTACTGTATCATGAATCCGCTTAGTTATGAACTCTTTTGACCCAAAAAGCACACCAGGGTCGACATTTCCCTGGACTGCCATGTCAGATCCCAAACGTCTCCGACCTTCAGCCATATCTACTGTCCAGTCTACGCTGACAACATCAACACCAGTCAATGGAAGTCTCTCAAGCAAGCCCCCAGACCCACTTGCATAAAGGATTAAAGGTAGATCAGGATGTGTTGTCTTAACAGAATCCACAATTTGTTTCAAGTAGGGTAGGCTAAACTCCTCAAAATCAACAGGGCTAAGTTTAGTTGCCCAGGAATCAAAAATTTGGACTGCCTGTGCCCCATTGTTGGCTTGGTACTTGATGTATTTTGCCATAGAGTTTGTAAATTTCTGTAACAGAGCATGCAGAACCTACAAGGAAAGATTATCATCAGTAAATAACAAAAAACAATATCTATATGTATATACATAGGCACACATGTACATCTACATATATATAAACAGACATGCTTAAGGAGCACCGCATATGAGGATGTCATCATGCAACAGGTACAGGCTCATGTCTTTCAAAATAGATATGCTACGTTAAATTTTTTTTTCCGAAAAAAAAAACGGCGCCATTGCCGGTTTCAGTATTTGAACATGGAACCGCCCACCAGTGCATGCATACAAAGGGGTGCCAACCAGCAGACCCAAGTACTTCGAGTCCCCATCAGAAGTGGTCACTGAATGGTTATTTGAATATACACAAACATCTTTAACTCTTACAGTGTAGATAAGTGCTATAAGAGTTGGGGCCTGACCTATCATGAGGTGTATAAGTTGCATAATGCCCCCTTGTTAGTGACCAATAGCATTGATGCATGACATTGGAATTTGCTTTCTAAGCTAGATAATATTTCATGCTGGAACTTGGCACTCCTCATTCCCCTCTCTTAGGCTCCATTGGGCCTTCGTGCCTTGTAGTATTTCACAGAAAGACTAATTCCACAGAATAGGCATTCAGCTCGCTGGTGAAAGCTACAAGCAATTATGTCACTTTACATGGTTTTGTTAGGTATGACATTTGAGGACATTTTGTTGTCTCAGAAACAAAGCCAGCCACTTCTGCAGTATCGGAAAGGTTAAAAATGTCTTTGGGTCATTCAAGAGAATTTGATCTTACCTTGAGAACCTTCATGGAAGCCCTCAGCCCCTTCTAGTCTCTGGATTCAGCAGCATCTCTGAAATCTAGACCTACCTGGTTACCTCTGTAAGTTGTTCCTCTCTAAGTTGTTTGTCTCTAGTCGAGTCCAGGGTATCAAATTCTCTATGACAGCCGCTCCATTTGACTGATCTATCTATTACATAGTAGTATGATATGATGAAAAGGTATATATATACAGTTCACATGCTAGAAACAACTGTTCTACATGCTCATCAAATTGATAGGATTTCACCCTCCATAGTTGTAGTTTCCTTAAAATTAAAGTAAAAAATACCTTATGTAGGCTTTTGATAACTCTGCTAAGCAGCGGGTAAAAAGTACTCTTAGAGAAACTTCAACAAAGGCCAGCGGTGACGGTTGTTCAAAAGCCCATTGCAGGATACTTGCCTAATAAGATCAGTTCAGTTATCAAAGAGAAAGAAACGGGACTATTTTGTGTGTGTCACCATATTTTTGATGGATGTCTCTCTTTTCATTTTAACAAGTAAGAGACGAAACTTTGGAAAGGAGATCAAGTGCAGGGATTTCACTCAAAAAAATAGCGGGCCACCCGCCATATGACACCCCAATTGCAGGCAGGAACCACATTCGCCTATATGCTATTCAAGCTTCATCCGACATCATGGTACGCATTAAAAAGCAACTAAACCATTAATAGCAATGAATTTTTGCCACAGAAAGTCTCGAGAATGGTAACAATAAAGTAAAAATCTGCTCCCTTGAAAAGAAAAGAGAACTTTGATTATCTTTGTCCGGTTTCCAGGCTTCAGCTATATTTTGATAAATATATGAATTCCATACACTACCATATGCATCGTTTTAGTAATCTTGACTTTATTTGATAGTTTAAATTTCAATTGGAGTATATCAACTAATCAACATATTTCTTTTAGTGGTTACCATGAACACGCATAAATAACAGGTCACATCCCTAAATGTATAACTCATGCTGCTGACATGCAAGAGGTGTTGAACTTAAGGGTGATCAACAGGCGTATTCAATGAATACAAAATTTAACATGTACCTTTGGTTGAGAGAAAGCCAGACTCTTTATCTTTGTGTAGTGCTTTGATGAACCACCTTCAACCACATAAGAAGCCAGAGTGAAAGGAGCCCCAACAAAGCCCAGCACAGCAGCATCACTTTTAACCTGAGCAAGCAAAACAATCATCAGTAATGCAGACAACTCCAAGGATAATTGAGTAGCCAAGATAGATCATTTTTAACCTGATCTAGCATCAAAATCATCATTAATCCGGACAATTCTGAGTAAATAGATCGATAGCCAAGTTACAGTTTTCATCATAATGACAGCTTGGGCCCATGCAACAATGTAGCAATTTCAGAAACTGTTTAGGGCAACATGACCATGTTTCCATGCCAAATGGCATATGTCTACCCTGATAATGATTAACAAGTCAGGAGATTTCCCCTCCACTTGTCTATCATTTTAATTTAATGATTAGCAGAAAATGTGGCTACCTAAACTAGGATGATAACTTGAAATTCTCATTTATTGGTTCAAAAGCTCTTGTGAATGAAAGGTGAGACCCTAAAGAGAAAGCATTTTAAATGATAATATATCTAAAAAAAAAGAAAAGAAAAGTGGAGCGGATAATTTGATATTTATATTTCTTTAAAACAATAGGTTCCAATTAAAGCATCATACTATATTGAAGCTTTGCAGCAGGGTTTATATCGATGCATTAGAACTCGTCAAGATCTAAGATTCTGAAAGTTTTCAAAGTTCATCGTAGTTCCAATAATAAGACCTAAGAACAGAGGTAACAGGCATAATTCAGGCCAGAAATGCCTTAACGCTGTGCTGCACCACAAGGTTCCTAGCTCTTCAAACTCATAGAATGAGGATGCAAGCAGCAAAGTCGCACACTTTTGGGTACTTTATGTGCATGCACATGCATGCTATGATTTTGTGTTAAATTTCAATATTGATGAAGTACCAAATTGCTTCTCATAATAAAAGAATAGTGAAGAGACAAGTCACATATAATCTACCAAAGAAAATGCTGATAATGCCAAAATATCAATAACCCATAAAAAAATGCCACACAAATAGTACTGATTTCTCAAATACAAAACCACAAGAACCTTTAGTCTATGTCCCTTATGTCTCAAAATTATGTTCCTAGTGTTCCCTGAATATGTTTGAGTACTCTAGCACACTGAAGGCGCATGTGCATGTGTCCAAATGAAATGCATCAGATTATCTGGGAATGGTATGTAGTGTTCTAAGGGCAGAACTGGGATTCCTTTTTTCTGAAAGAGACCAGAAAAGGTACTCTAAATTTGGTACCAGTAGGGGAAACAACACACATCCAATGATGGTATCGAAACTGTATAGAAGAATCCAGGTTAGCTATAAGGAAGACATGAATGTATTTAAACTTTCACATCAGAAATTTGGAAAGATATAGTATACCAACCTCTGCCCGCAATATAGTCAATGCTTCCCCAACATATGGAACTGACTCCTCAGGTACAAATTCAGTCACTTGATCAACATCATCAGCTGTTCTTAAAGGACTGTGTATCACTGGACCCTTTCCTTTTACTATGTCAAATGGTATATTCATCCCAGGAAGAGGGGTAAGGATGTCTGAAAATAATATAACCTGCCAGAAAATGAAGTGGAAATTGAAATCGACAATATAGTGAATTTAACAGCCCTACATGAAGCAGCAGCTATTCTGCAAGACATATTCAAGCAAGAGAAGTCAGATCCAGTGGGAATAAGATATGTGGTAACATGGTTCCATCTCTACTAAAATCAAATGAACCCACCAGGTTATCATATTCAACATAAATGCCAGGTCTTTATGATATCAAAAGATGCGACGTTACAGATTTGTCACTTTATAACATAATCCATGATACACCTGAGTTGAGAATATTACAAGGCTTACCATGTCTGACTTCTATAGACCGCAACTTGACTCCCTGATTTGGTTAATGGAGCATCACTAGCATATACTTGAACTATGGTGCAATCACATACCGTGTACATCACAGACAAGCGAACAGAAAGATCAGAACACATACAACAGGAGAAACAACCACAGTTTACACCTGACCCCATTGTAGATTATGAATAATCGAGATGGAGTCATTCTGATAAATATAAAAGAAGAAATAGAAGCAAAATAACAATTCCAAATAAGTATCTCACCCCATCAGGCCGGAAAATTTTCCATGGTTGTAAAGAGATTTCTACAACGAGATCAACATTTTCTGATCTTTCACGAAAAGAAGGATAATTTTCACAGATCTTTCGATAACTCTGTTCAAGAAAAGAAAGTGATTACATTAGCGTCGAGATTTGAGAAAGACAAATACTTTTTTGAGCATGATAAAGAAATAAGAATATGCATGAAAAGATAGAAAACATATTTGAAACAACAAATATACACATGTTCCTTTCTCACCAACTTCAAGTAGGTTGACTAGTAACTAAATTGTTCTTTTTTTTCCCTCCGCATGTATAAAAGCCACATTTAGTTCTTCATCTTGCTGTAAATTTCTTCGCAATAGATTTAATAAGAAGAGATCCAAATTAAATGGCTGACTATGCTAGCATTAAGCCATGTGAGAGCTCAAGTAACCTATCTGCAGATCCATAATATGACTGACAAAAAAAGGAATTTCACTCCACTGAAATATGTCATAAGATTCATCTCAGTCTACATCTAACTACCCTCTCCCACATATTCATAACATTAATTCCTTAAAATATTTATTCCACTGAAATATGTTAAAAAGCTGTAGAAATCCATTGATATATAAACTAATATCATTAGTTTTTCCTCCTTGAACTAAGGCTATTATTTCCTGTTCACTAACTTCCATACTTCATATCTCACGTAGCTCTGAATCCTTACTCTTATCATCCCTGATGAAGCCTCATGCATTTCCTGAAACTCAATCACTTGATCGATATATTGCTACTTCCATCACCTCTAGTCTATTAATCTCCTCCTAACTGTAAATTCATATTAGTGATATACAAAAGGAAACCAAGACGCCTCTACTATATGAATTTCCCCCTAATTGTACATTTGCCTTAGCGATATACAAAAAGACACCATGACACTTAAACTACTACTATATAATTCTACATACATGCAACTATTTTAAGATACCAAGACAACTAGAAAACAATGATTACCATGCTTCAAGTTAAGATTTTCTCCCCTATTTTAGCAGTATAATTATGGTTTTAATTGCAATAACCTTCAATTTTGATGCCACAGCCAATTTGAAAGTTTGTGGCCTCACTTACTGCTAGAGAACTAGTATGTTTCTACCATTAGCTGTTTATACATGACTACATAGTCCATAATAACTAATTTCATCTCGATTAGATTTTATATTCCTTCCAAGATCAATCAATATAAATATCCCTTTTCATATCTTCCCTGTCCATATATTATTCCAAATATCAATAATCCTTTAAAAGTTAACAAATTAAAGTTTAGTGTTTAACATCATTTTCCTGAATTCCTTCTAAAAGCACCCACTTCATCAATTTCTAGGATATTTCTTGGACATCCCACACCCATATTCCTGCATTATTCTGGCCTCTGCTTTTGTGTTAGTACAATGCAAGTCCTTTATGTTGTAGGCAAGTAAAATTTATAGGCAAATGCATTAACTACTTCGACTATGCCTTTATCAGCTGGAACATATTCTACAGATCCCAGAAAAATGGCAATACATTTGACAGTTCATAGGCAAAGCTGAAGCAAAAATTAAACCTGCCTTCATGTACCTCCCTGCCTGCCTCATCAACCAAACTGGAGGTCTTTCAACTTTTTCTCCTCGAACAGCATGCAGTAGGAGGGGCTCGGCAACACTCATAACTTTTGGTTCTGCAACAAATTCTGGGAAAAGAAAAAGGAACTACAAATTATAAGTTAGAATTCCAAAACCCAAATAGCATATGAAAGTAATGAAATCAGATTTTTTTTTCTTGAATCTTTTAAATATATTTTCTTACTAGTATTAGATTTCAAAAGTATGGAAAAAAACAGAATTCTAATATATGTTTGATGTGGGGAGGTAGAAACCACACATACAGTTCTTACACCCAAAAAAAAAAAAAAAACAGTCCCCCAACCCAAAATTTGATATTTTCTTATTTCAACAAAGCACTCCCCACACCATATATAGGTTGGCTTACTAGTGTTTATCAAGTACAATCATCATGTATGATTATTTAGTAATGGGTCACAAGTTTTTACGCTTGTTTTGTGTTTTTTCATGTATATGCTTGGTGCTTCTTTTGTATTGATCTTGGTTTTCAGCGTATATAGCTGTAAGTGTAAATGCACTACTGATCTCATTGTAAGAACATTCAAGTGAATTACAAGCTACATTTACATTTATATTGACGTACATCGAGCATAGATTATAATTTTTATGAGCTTGTGAATATCGCAACTTACAATTGACAAACTATAAATTTCGAAGGGTATACATATATCTAATAGAAAAAAACTTTAAGTCAATTTCCTTCCCCATCCGAACCAGTTTCCATCATGAAACGTCAAATTAGGCAAGGATGGAATAAGAATTCAAGAGGCGAAATTGGGTTAACTGCAACAAAAAAGATCCACTTCACGTCCAAAGCTTACGGTATTGATCTTTTTTTTTTTTTTTTTTTTTGCTGTGACGGATTGTTCAGACAACACGTGTCCGAATACATCCAAGAAAGTCAAAATACATAATCTCACGAAGTGCCAAAGGCAGCTCCCCCTCTCCTGCCCACAGGGCGTATCCTGAGTGGTGGGCTGCGTATGCAGCCACCCAGTCAGCCGCCCCATTGGCCTCTCTGAATACATGCGTGGCCTGAAAGGCCACGCCATCCCTCACCATCACCCCGATGTCCCGGATCAGAGGGTGGTCTGTGCTCTCACCACTCGTGCCCCTCTGAATCCACCGGATAACTGTAGCCGAATCGCCCTCCAGAATGATCGAGCTAGCCCGCAGCACCTGCCTCGCGTGGCGAAGACCCGCCCAGGCAGCTCGCAACTCCGCCCCTGGAACTGATATGTCGAATAACTGGCAACCGCCTGCTGCCACTACCCTAGAATGAGGGTCCCGTATGACGAAACCTGCCCCGCCTCGCGAACCTCCATCCAACACCGACCCGTCAAAATTGACCTTGAGGAAACTCGGGGGTGGGGGCTCCCAGGTGAAAAACACCGTCCGAGGAGCTGCCTGAGCAGAGAAGGAACCCCAGGTGTCCCGAGCTATCAAAGGTATATCTGAAGGGATGGTGAGTCTGGACTCCACCGCCAGTGCACGAGCAGACTCCGCAACCAACCTCGGCGACATCCTGCGCTCGCTGAAGATACGAGCGTTCCTTGCCAGCCAGATCTGATGGGCTGTGCAGGTCGCTCTGATGGCCTCCTGATGTATCCCGGGACTGGCCAGCCACTGTCGTATCATCTGAAGGAATAATCTCCTCTCCCGCCACGCCACCTCCGGGATACCTGTCCACTGCCATGTCGCCCTCGCCCAAGTGCACCGAAATAGTACATGATCCACAGTCTCGTCTATGCCGCAAGCCCCGCACTCCGCAGGGATCCCCAATCCACGCCTCCTCAGCACTGCACTCGTCGGAAGGCGATCCCACATCACCTTCCACAAGAAGAGAGCTGCCCTCGGTTGGAGACCGGACCTCCATATCCAGGTGTAGTCCGGTCCCCGCTCATGCTCCTGCTGGATGACTCGTGACAGATCACCCAGCCTAACGGTAGCCCTACATGAGGTGCCCCATACTCGGACGTCTGGCCCCTCGCATCCTGGTACTGGGAGGGAGCGAATCCTCTCAGCAAGGTGAACCCCGAACAACTGATGGAGTCTGATCTCATCCCAACCTGTCCTCCCTGGTGCTAGGAGGTCGCATACCCGGTGCCCCTCAGCTGCCTCGGTATCCACCATCGTCGGCCAGTATCGCAAAGGAAGGGTATCCACCCATGGATCACAAATCACATCGATGCTCCGACCATCGCCTATCAGCCACCTGGTGTTAGCCAACACAGTCGGCAAATACTTTCCGATCTCCCGCCACATAAAGGAGGCGCGGCGGCCACTCCGTACCACCTCAGAGCCCCCTCGGCCATATCTAGCTGCCATCACCCGGCTCCAAAGCCCCTGTGGCTCCAACAAAAAGCGGGCTGCGTGTCGAGCGACAAGGGCCTCACGCCTCTCCAAGAGGGACTGTACTCCCAGACCGCCCTCACTGATAGGAAGACAGACCTGCTCCCAGGCCACCAGGTGTACCCCATGGCCCCCACCATGAGACCCCCACAAGAAACTCCTAAGGAGACGTTCAATCTTCAATAGGGTCGTCTTTGGGATCACAGTGTTGGCCATAAGGTATACCGGCATGGATCCTAACACTGATCTGACTAGTGTCAGTCGCCCCATCATGGATAGAGATGATGCCCGCCATCCCTCCAGCCTGCTCTCAACCCGCTGTACCAGCCTCGAGCACTCTGCCACCCATAGTCTCCGGCCTGTGATGGGAACACCCAGGTAGACCAGTGTCCCCTCCTGCTCTGGTATCTGCAAGATCCGTCTGATCTCCTGTCTGACTCTGCTCTCCGTGCTAGGGCTGAACTGAATAGCTGACTTCGTGAAGTTCACTCTCTGGCCGGACGCTGCACAGTAATCTACCAGCACCCTGCGAAGAACCCGTGCATCAGAGATCCGCGCCCTAGACAAAAGAAGACAATCGTCAGCAAAGAGTAAGTGAGAGATGGGTCCCGCCCCCGGAGCTGGAACATAGGCCCCTAGCTCCTGGCGAGTGCACGCACTCTGCAAAGCACGGGACAAAATGTCAGAACAAATAATGAACAAATAAGGGGATAAGGGACATCCCTGCCGCAGCCCCATGGTGGACTCGAAGAAAGCTGACGGTGTGCCATTGACCAAGATAGAGAACTTTGGCCCCTGGACACACCCTAGGACCCATCCGATCCATCGCCTATGGAAGCCATAGGCCTCCAGTGCTCTCCGAAGAAAACTCCACCTGATCCTGTCATACGCTCTCTCCATATCCAGCTTGATTGCCATCAAGCTGCGCCGCTTCGGTGCTCGCTGAAGGTCCCACATCATCTCTTGGGCCAGCATAACATTTTGGGAGATGTTCCTCCCCGCTACAAAAGCCCCCTGCTCTTGGCTGATGATGCCCGACAGTAGGGGCTTCATCCTGCCCACCATAATCCTCGCCACAACCTTATACAAGGTAGTGCACAAACTAATGGGCCTGAAGTGACCCGGCTCTACCGCCTCCTGGCGCTTCGGGATGAGCGTGATGAAGGTGGCCTTCCAGTCCTCAGGCATGGCTGCCTGGGTGAAGAAACACTGCACAGCCTCAACCACTGCTCCCCGAACGATACCCCAGTATCTTCGAAAAAAGAACAGGGGGAACCCGTCGGGTCCCGGGGCCTTGTCTGCCGCCAGAGCCCAGACTGCGTCCTGCACCTCCTGTGCCGACACCGGCCGAATCAAGGTTGTGTTCTCGTCATCATCAATGCCCCCATCAACCCTCAGAGGGTGATCGCCATCATCCAGGCCTCCATCTTCCGTCCATCTGGTGCGGAAAAAATCAAATATGACTCGTCTGACGGCAGGCTCACCCTCCACTCGGTCTCCAGACCCATCACGCAATGAGTGGATCATGCTCCGCTGTCTCCGGATAACCGTCGTCCGGTGGAAAAACCTAGTATTGCAATCACCCTCGCGTACCCACTGGACCCGAGACTTCTGTCGCCAGAATATCTCGTGCTGCCGTAGTAAGGAGTGGTAAGTCGCTAGAAGCCCCCGAAGATCGGCCATGTCCCCCTCCGGGAGTTCACCACCTAGGTCTTCTCTCCTCTGCAGTTCAGTAATCGCAGTCTCCACCCCATCCAATCTCCGAAAAATATCGCCCACTACCTCGCGATTCCATCGGCGAAGCCGACGTTTGGTCATCTCGAGTTTGCGTGAGACTCGTTGCATCGCATTCCCCCGCACCGGGACACGCCACGCATCGCGAATAATGTCCCAAGACTGAGGATACGATAACCAAATCTTCTCAAAGCGGAAGGGGCTATGATGGCTAGGTCCCGATGAGGTGGAGATCAGCAAGGGACAGTGGTCTGATGCAATCCGAGGTAAATGACTCACTCGGCTAGTAGGGAATCGAAGGATCCAGTCCGGGGACGCAAAGGCCCTATCTAACCGCTCCCAAACCCTAGCACTGCCAGATTGATTGTTGCACCAGGTAAACCGCGGTCCGGAGAAGCCTAGGTCCACCAGTCCGTTCCGCACTACAAAGTCGCGAAACTCCCTCCTATCAACTCTATCCGTGAATGCTGCACCTCCCCTCTTGTCATTAGCACTCTGGATGCAATTGAAGTCACCAACTAACAGCGTCGGGATACCCTGGGCGGCCAGGTCAGTGATCTCCTGCCAGAGGGCTCTCCTAACCTTGTGATCCGTGCTCGCGTACACACCACACAACACCCACGGACCACTGCAGGGTTCCGATACTACCATGACTACCTGTTGAGAGCAGTTGTGGAAGACATCAATCGTCGCCACCCCTCGCCTCCACAGGACCAAAAGGCCACCAGACAGCCCCTGGGAATCGACTGCATAGGTCTCCCAGTCCCTCCCCAGGCGCCGCCTCAGTCTACCAAGCCCATCGCCAGATAACCGTGTCTCGCAAAGGAAGCAGATATCTGGACAGTGGATCTGTACTAGCCGCTTAAAGGAAGACATGAAGGCCGGCTTGGCCGCCCCCCTACAATTCCAAGCTAGAACCTTCATGGATCACAACCGCATGGTCGGGCACAGACTCATCCTCCCCCTGGGCCTCAGGAGCTACCTCAGACTGGCGGCCTAAGTCGTCCTGCTGCTCTACCTCAGCGCATACACCTGGTGCGTCGCGCATGACTGCCGCCCTGATGAGTCGCACAACAGCTGGGTGACCCCCCTCTGCGCTGCCAGCCGTGGCTATGACCCGGTGGCAATCGCCACTGTCACCAACGTCCATGGGTCCCTCACGGGCCCCTCCGAGTGGCACCCCTATCGCACCCTGCAGGCACGGCCCAGGGTGCCCGCCAACCTCGGGCCCATCGAGAGCGACCTCTATGCCCAAGGCAGGGGTCGGAGAGCCAAACCGGAACACCCCATCTGGGCCTCTCCCAGGGCCCTCGTGATCGTCCCAGGATCGCAGCTCTCCCAGCACTTCCCGCATGAGGAGAGTCTGACCTACTGGTAGGGGGGTATCCCGCTCTGAAACCATCTCCTGACAAGGTGGGCAGTATTTGAAAGGGCCTAATGATGCCCCGGGGTCCGAGAGCAGCTCACTCTGGGCCTGCGGGTCTCGCTGGACCTGGGCCCCCAGACCAGGGGCCAACTGCGCTCGTGGGCCCCCCTCAGACTGGGCCTGTGGGCCCCTCATGTGGGGCACCCACAGCCCCTGCTGCCGTATCAGGGCCAGCGGCCCTGTAGCGAATTTTCCCCGCTGCCTCAGCTGGGCCCGCATGCCGCGCGCGCCCGGCTGAGCTTGCGCAGCCCGCGCACCCCATTCAGCCCGCGCAGGTCGAGCTCCCCGAGCGCGCAGGTCAACCCCGGCTCGTCGCGCGCCCTCAATGAGCAGCGGTGCTCCGTGGGCCGCAACCGCCGGCCCCCACTCCCCTCGCCGAGCCCTAAAAGGTCGGGCTCGCCGGGCCAGCCCAGCGGTGGCCGACTGGGCCACCGTTTCCGAGGCTTGAAGCGGGCCAAGGCCCGCAGGAGGCCTGGGCCGCTTGACACGGGCTTCACTCGGCCCGCTTGGCCCCGGCTCTGCCCGACTGGTGTCTGGACTGACCCGCCCCCGTTCGCGACCGACGCCTGGCTCCGGGTCGGCTGACTCGGCGTCATCGAGGTCGTCGACCGAGTCAACCCAGTGGGGGGCGAGGGTTTCCGTCAAAGCATGGCGAGGCGGTGACCGACGACGGGCGACTTTCGCCGGCTTCTGCCAGCCGTCAGTGTCCGCCGGGGACACCGGCATGGTCGGGCTGGTCGCCGGCAGTGTCGGCTGGGCTTGGGGCACGGGTACCACGGAACCCGGATCAGGCCCTGGCGACTCCGGGCGAGGTGCCGGGGTTGGCGGCCGAGTCGATACCGACTCAGTCCCAGGTTCGGGCCCTTCCGTCTCCCTCCGCCGCGGTCGGTTTTCACGCGGCGGTGGTCTCCGCCGGGTCGCTACCATCCAAGGACCATAAGCAGGTCCTTGGGTGTCCACCCCGGCACCGGGAGGCGGCGAAGCAGGATCGCCCCCCGGGTCCACCGCCACTGAGGAAAACCGGCATGCCGCCTCCAAGTGGCCCATCCGCCCGCACCGGGGACAGATGGCCGGCACACTTTCGAAGACGAAGGGCTGCCACCGCACCTTCGTCTTCCCCTGGATGAGAATCCCCGGTTTAAGGGGTTTGGTGGCGTCAATCGCCACCTTCACGCGGGCGAATCCCATCGCCCGTCGCTGTTCGGTGACCCCATCCACCGCAATCGGCCGGCCTGCCCGGGCTGCGATTTCGAGAATGGTCGCCGTCGACCAGTACTCCGGAGGCAGCCGAGGGAGGCGGAGCCACAGCGTCACCGTAGTTACAGCCTCCTCCCCTGGCTCAAAGTCCGGGACCCAGGGGGCGATGGCGAGAAGCTGTCCCGCCACCACCCATGGCCCCTCGCTAATGGCCCTGTCCCGGTCCTCCGTCGACCGGAAACGCAGAGCCAGGTAGCCGTCCGCTAGTGGGACGGCCACCACCTCCTTCAACCTGGCCCGGGCAGCCACGTCCTTGGCTACCCATTCCGCGGGGACACGGCGGCCAAGGCTACGGACCACGGCCGCCCGGCCGTCCCACTCCCGTCGAGTCTCCTCGATGGGCTCCTCCGAGAGTGTCACCACTTCCGAGAAAAGGCGGCTCAGCCGCTCCACCTCCGCAGCCGTGGGCCAGTGAGTCACCCACGGCGCCGGCCTCGACCAAGCGCCGGAGTGCTCCCCACGACCTCCGCTACGGGCTCCTCCACTGGGGTTAGGCTTACCGTTGCCTCTCGCCGCGCCCTCCCTTTCGGTCCCCGCCGGCTGCTTCCCCTTCCGGTCCATGCCGCCCTGCAAGGAAGATACTCTGCAAGGAAAGTTAGCGTTAAGGAGAAGGCCGAATGCCGCCCCCCCCCCCCCCCCCCCCCCCCCCCCCGAATCGCCGGGCTGTCAACGGGACCCCAGCTGTCACGCCCCTCCGGATACCAGGCGGGTCCACGCAATGCCGGTGCGCCCCGCTGCCCCGACCGGCGACGACCTCGCCGAGCTCTCAACGCCGGCGAAAACTAGCCGTTACCTCAGGGGAAAGTTCTCTCCCCAGAGCTCTGCATAAAGTTTTTCACACTTACGGTATTGATCTTTACCACAGAAAAAAATAAGAATCCAAATGTTAAGAACTTTTGATCATTCAATGAACAAGAACTACACCCAGTAAGCACTTTTGCAGGGCCGTATCCATAGAATTTGGGGTAAAAACAAACATAACGCAATACGTCTCATACGAGCATTATAACGAGTACAACAAAGAGAACAAAAACCCTAACTCGAGAGTATGAGCAAATTTCTCTGAATTAAGTTCAGAAGCTACGAAAAATTGGGCAAGAAGTATAAAAAGAAAAAAAAGCAGAAACCTCCAACAGTGCAGCGGACTGAGAGCAGCTTCGATTTGGAGCGGAAACCAAATGCCGATTGTCCAACTGTCGATGGAGAAGACAGAGAAAGAGGGCTATGCACACACGCTGACATCTTCCTCGCAAGAATAACACTTTCTTGCTCCAGATGATTCTAAATTTATCGGGGATTTTAGTCCCTCTCCGGATCCCGATCCTTCGTGATCTAAAAATGAAATGGATAGGTTATTCTGATTTGACAGAAATGCCCTCAGCGGGACCGTTGAGATTCGTGGATCGTTGACCCCAGGGGTCGCATCTTGGGCGCGAATCCACCGTTGCATCACCCCCAAGTACTGGATACGGGTTGTATCTTTGGCCCGACAGAAGGATCACCATAACCACCGTTGGATCACCCACCGTCCTTCATCCGCAAAGCAACCAGCTGATGATCGAATGGTGGATTCGCACGAAAGATACACCCCTGGCCCTTAGGGTGTTGGGTAGGGAAGATCCTATGATCCTATCCCGTTGAGCTGGAGGGAGGATCGCCTTGTGGATGATCTTTATCTCGTTTTAAAATATTTAGAAAGGTTATTATTTATCCCAAAAAGGTTTTTCTCAATTTTTTATATTAAAATAATCGCTGAAATAATGATCTTACAATGTTGTTATAACAGGAAATAGACACCTAACGTCGCTATCGTTGTCAGACAAAATAATATTAATTTAAGACTGTATAATTATTTTTAGAAAAAAAATTTGAGGAAAAATCTTGAATTTGAAAATACTATTTTGGTTATAAAAAGGTGCGAGTGAAAATAACAGTTGGAGTCTTTGGACGGCTGCCTTTGAAATAAGCTTAATTATATACAAAATCATGGGTGACTAGCTGTAAAATTGGAAATAAAATCTAGAGCTGCAAATCAATTTGCCTCATTACAAGCTTATAGCTGCATTCCCATCTAATTTTATGTTCTTATCTAGTGATCTATGAGATGTTCTTTGGATTTAAAAAAAAAAAATCTCCAATTATTTAGAAAACTTTAGAGATTCACTTTTATGGTAAATCCAAGGACAATGTCCAGTGCACTAGGGTTAGGAGCCAAACTCACTGATGCATCGTATTATCTCCATTGTCTCTTCTGTTAGAACTGTGCTCGATGTGCCTAATCTCTCATCCTACGAGAACATGGGTTTGTGAGCATGTTATAGTCCTAATTCAAGGGTAAATATTAATGGAAGTTACGGAGGAGCAATGCATCAAGTACATATTTTTATTTTACAGTCCAATTCTACATTGATAGAACCACAGCCATCACCAAGAGGGCAATTGGATCCACCAGGTGACTCCTCTTCTCCCTGGAGAGATCCTAGGCTCGGACATAGTTTCCATCTCAGCCAAGGAAAGTCCTTCAATCAGGATACTATGCACAAAAATTCAAGTATCTGGCTAGATGATAGATTTTGGACTATTCACATAAAAAATTGGATCAACTAGTTCTTCGCCTACTTCTGATTGTTGTGATCCAGTAACACAGACAGACCATTGGGGGTTAAGACTTAAGAGACGAGCTCTCTAGTTCTTACAGAAACCAGAGTGGATAGGGGGCAGTTTTGAAACCAATCTAGGCTGGATGATCGGACGATATGAGAAGTCGGCTATAGTAAACTTCGCCGTGTATGCTAGGTATACAAATTTTCGAAAGCTGTCATTGTACAAGATTCAAAGTCTCAATTCATCAATAACAGTTAATTTTAAGAGAAACTGACATTGATTATTTTGATGCGTTAATATTATTATTGATAAATCCAAAAAACATTATACAAAAATCTGATATACCACCCTTTCCCTAACAATTTAAGATTTTGAGGTTTAATAATGAGTTAACATGATATGAGAATTTAGATTGCTGAAAGTTATAGATCCTTGACTCATCTATACCTTCATACGTATGACCAGGCTGATGGTTTTTGATTCAAATACAATTTGTGATCTGTTTCAAAGTATCAAGCTTTTACATATAAGATATTTATCTTCATCATGGAGTGTCAAGCAGACATGAGCTGTGACTGAAAAGCTGTCAACTAGCTCACCATTGCCTAAGTGCAGTAACTTCCTAAGAACAATAGATGCATTGAAATCCAAGATTGGAGAAACCATTCCAGTAGACTGCTTTATTTGGCAAAAAAGAGAGATGCTCCTACTACAAATATTCACTTTGTTGAGGTAAGATCTAACAGTCAGGCACTCAGTGGTAGTAAATTCTTAGGGCTATTCGATCAAGTTCATGGATTTTACAAGAACTATAAGTGTCACCATTACATTTTCCGAACATTTAATAGTGCATTCCTTGACATTTTGGCAGGGATGATCTTACTCACATGGCTGCACAGGTTTCAGCTCAAAATACATACAGAATGTCGACCTCAGGCAGTAGCCCTCAAGACACTGCAAGGAATTTTACAAGAACTGTCCCACTATCAGTCTTACATTCTCTAAACATAAAACAGTACATTCCCTAAACACTTTGGAAGGGGTGACCTTACTCGGATGGCTGCACAGGCTTCAGTTCATAATACATAAACCATTCCGACCTCAAGCAGCGACGCTGGAGGCACTCGCAATGCAACATCTGGGCCCCGGCAATTCCTTCCAAGGAAGTTGTACACAAGATCGATTGCCACCTTCTTCATGATGGATGAACCTGGCCTTGCTCGCACATGTGAATGCCCTAGTATGAATGCAGTCCCTGCTTGACGTGCCTCACATAGCTCCTCAAGCTCTTCCCTTGCATGCTTGTCCAATTCTGAGCTATGGCCATCCTCTAGAAAGAACCGAACCTTCTTCCCTATACTAGCAGGCAACAATTCCATCGCATTGCCCTCACAGTGGAACTCAATGGACACACTTGCTGGTTGGATATTTTCCTCAAAATCATATCTGGGAGGACATGCTAGTGCATTGCTCCCAATAACAGTAAGTCCATCCTCATGCCCATCCATCGACTTGCTAGACCGAGGACCATCATAGGATGCTTCAGATCGTATGAAATCAGATAAACTAGCAATGAGCTGAGACTCGAAAGAGTCAACATCCTGGTGGACATCACGGTAGCCGTAACGGACAATGCATCGATATGACCGGTGATTTGGCGGTCCAACACGACCCACAAGGTATCTTTCTGCAGGAGGCACGAAAGGGACAGGAACAGATTTGACACAGACAAAAACTAGTATGTGGTGGAATGCTGGGAGGTTGGTGACAAAGCGAGAGAAGTTAGCAGGAATGCCAGAGATAAGATCGGTGAACACAAGACCAATGCCAGGAACACGGACAATTCCGAGATTTTCACCGAGTGCAAGGAGCCACTCTAAGGAAACCTTGTTGTGCATGTCAAACTCATATTTCTTGATTGTGGTGTAGTGCCAGACAAACATGACAGCCATGAGGAAGAGAGCAAGAAGGATGGGGAGCCAGGCACCCTCAAGAAATTTGATGAGGGAGGCAGAAAAGTAGAGGACCTCAATGGAGCCGAAGAATAGAAGAAAAGCAAGGGCCAGGAGTGGGGGCTTCTGCCAGCAAAGGATCATGACCAGAGAAGTAAGGCATGTAGTAACCAGCATAACTGTGATTACTGCTAGTCCTGCATCGCATTCCAAGGAAAACAGAATGTTAGGACTAGGGAAGGGATTCAGCATAACAACAGAAAGCGTGACGCAGTCAGTTGTAAAAACCATTAAGTGCAGAACCAAAGGTGATTAAAAGGGAATAAAGATCAGAAATTAGATAGGTTTATAAGGAATCAATACATCTTTTGCATTTGTTATATTAGAAGAAAATGATAGTTTTTGATGCATTCCATTGAAAAAATGAGGATATTAAAAGCCTCCACTAAACGAGTACAACCTATGAGATAATAGTAGTATATACAGGGCAACTTGTAATTGATCTAGGTAACATGGACATCATGGTTGCAAGCAATATTTAAAGATTTTTTGAAAATGCAATGGCTTCAGGGCTCAGGCTATTGCTGATTTAATTCATGCTCTATGATGCTGGATGAGTGGAGAATGCATCTTGGAAAGAAGTAGTATCATAAGTGGCATATGGCTGCAAATATCAAAAGAAAAATAATAACAGACTAATTCAAACATACCGGATGCATTGCCCATGTGTTTTGTGTTCCTAAAGCCAACAGCAACTGCTATGCAGAGGATCATGAGCATCCAATTGATCTCTGGGATATAGATCTGCCCATGAATTTTCTCAGAAGTATGGACTACTTTCACTCGAGGAAAGCAACCGAGTGACTGGCTCTGGTTTATGATAGAGAATGTTCCACTGATGATTGCTTGGCTTCCCACCACTGAAGCTAGAATTGCTATTCCAAGCACAGGCCACCTTACGCTCTCTAACAATCAAAAAATGTTCTAATAATCAAACTTGATTCTTCATATTGATTAATGCATAAATAAGCAGAATCAAATCAAACACAAAATAAAAAAAAGAGAAAAAAACCAAAAAAAGAAATGTCAAAACTATTTTCTATATAAGTTGTGTAAAAAGAAGCAAATAACACACTAGAAGAAATTAATTCTGTGAATGGACTACAATTAAATCTGAGCAGTATTTGAAATTTGCGGGAATCAAGTTGAGTTGCTCGATGTTCCTTCTACAACAGGCAATACAAATGCTTCAGGCCACTGGAATAAATCTAAGATAGTGGATTGATCCAGTTCAGAATTAAAAGAAGCTAAACAGGAAACAGAACCAGCAACTTCACAATCCTCCATTGCAAAGGAACGACCATATTCCATGGCTGGCTACCTGAGGTACACAGAAGCAATCGCTGTTACTTGCATTGGGAAAAAATGTTGCTTGCTGCATCATGCATGGAAGGACTACACTCTTGCATTACCACTGGGCACAGTACTTGGGGCTGGGCTCTAGATATTTATGTAGCTCTATTAACTTCCAATGGAGAAAAGAGGGCTTCAGGATTATAGGAACATGCACCTCATATATGGTCGGAACCAGAATTTCTAATCTCAACTTCCTATGTTCTGTGGGTGTTCACTCGGTTCATTTTGCCCCATTGTGGTAAACAAATTTGATGATGAAAGCCCTTCTTTTTAAGGTTTTAAAATCATTGTTCCACTATATCTGCTAGCAGATAAGACTGGCATAATGTAGTTAATAATACTGACAAACCCATCTTGAGGATTTGGCCACATGAAAGACTCTTGATATTAACAATTTCTTGAAGAAGTCATATTTTCTCATCAAAAATATCGCCATCAAGAAACTAATAATAAAATATTGTCTTCAAGATAATGCATACAGAAGAACTTATGACATGATATGCGACAGAACAAACATAATCATCCAAAGATGGCAGGATGTCGGTGAAATTGATGATGACTTGTTGACTGAATTTCTACAATTTGATGGCAAATACAGCCTTTGCTTACTTTTAAATTAAAGCATCTATAGCGTCACCACCACTTTTGATGGATAGGGATTTAACTCATACCTCAATCATGCAGCAAACTGACAGGGGCAACTCAACTTCCTTACATCCACTGATTGCACAGATCTTAGGCTCTTACCAACAAAGATATTGTTAAAATAAAGGCAAAAGAAGAGAAAAACAAAAGAAAAAGAAAAAGAGAAAGTGATTTTATTTTTCTGTTTCTGCACATTCGGTACATCTTGGGGGTTATATATACTCGTATACAAACTCCATACCAAAAAAATAATATAGGCTGATATAGGATAATGCTAATAAAGAAAAATAATACTTGTTAATACAAATTGTTATGTGATCCCTAAAATCACTCTAACAAGATTATGCTAACCAAAAAAAAAATACTGACTGATACAGGATCATGCTAAAGCATCGACAATCAACTTAGAGGATTAAAGAGTATTTGCCCAAATAAAGCAAACAACAAGTTGAACCAAAATACCTATCTTCAATGTCCTCCTTATGTCCTTAAGCAACAAAATTACCATACTTTTCAAACCACTACTGTAAATGTGTCTTTTAGACAAAATTTTTGCAGAAACAGTTAGAACAAACCACCCAATGGTGCTAAAAATGAGATTTGTCTCTATTTGAATCCAGGTTTGCCATACCGGTCGGTACGCATCAATGTCGGCCATACCGTACCACATTGGTACCGAACCAGTATGCAGTATGAAGAATGTATCGACACTCAATATGCCGAACCAGGTACTTTACCAAGCGTACCAACACTGTAATAGGATAGTACTGGTATGGAAACTGCTACCAAGATGGCAAACCTTGGTTTACATAGATCTATTAAAACATAATACTCCTGAATATTGTTGCAATAGAAAAAAAAAGTCGAGGACCCACCTAGTCCAATAGGTGCTTGGAATTGAAGCATATATAGTTATATACTCAATTCTACTTGAATTTTATTAATATTGATTTATAAATTTAGTGTTTGTTCCCAACACTCAGGTAGAAATTTACCCTTTTCTTGGTAGACGATATCAAGGGACCTTAACTTGCAAGTTGTTAACTCAAAAGCTTCTAGAAAAGAGAACATATAATTAATTTTAATTCTTCCCAGCCACTTCCCAAGCAATGTGTCTCCATTTATGCCAAATAAGACCAGGACAGAAATTATCATCTGTTACATGCAGAAGAATCTTCTTTACAACTTGCCAACAAAGCATGCTAGGGCTTTTCTGAAGTCTGCGATGAGATCTATAAATTACAAGAACGAACTCAACGAAGCTCCCTTTGTAACTGCTTCATTATATCCTATAGTAATAGGACATGCATTTATTATTTTGTTTGCCTCGTCGTCAAATAGGCCCACTTGGAAGTCTATTAAATGCCTATTCTGCATCAACATTAAATAACTTCTCTTTTATTTTCATTCACATCAATATCTATATTAGAAACACCCCAACTATTGATCTTCTTCACATGAAACCAAGTCAATAAATTTCAACAATTTCTCCATATGACATCTAGCAACTTAACATATACATTCGACCTTGCTCTGTTTGGAACATGCTATCTTGTAATATCTCTTTCTTCTCTATCATTCATACTTGTAACTTCACTAGAACCAGTTCATACAGTGCAGCCAAACTCTCCCTCCTTGAATTTACAACTCTTAAATGTAATTTCTTCTTTTCCCTCAAGAAGCGAAAGTCAAATGAACTAATATTTTCAACATGTAGTTGAAATGGTATGATGCATGGCAATTTTGCATTTAGCCATGCGAATAATGTGCGAACATAAACTTCTGAGCAATCACACATGCCCAGCTTACAAGCAATTATGTTTATCCTGCTTTTCAGTAAGATAACTGCATGAACAAAGAACAATGTGTTTTTAGCCAATATGAAGTCAGGTTAGGCAAGCAGCCATATAGATCACTACTTTCCAATAAACATTCACATGTAAATGGCTCTTTCAAGTGAGAAATGAAATGCATACCTGGAACTGAGACATAAAAGCCAATCTGGTAACTTGTGTAGATTTTATGGTGTTTTGATAAATAAGCAGCTTGACCCATGTACGCCAAAATCAGAGCTGGATAAACTAGTGAAGTGAAAGCAATCTACAAGAGGTACACAATAGTAGGGAATAGGAGATTCAGTCATAACTTGTGAAAAAAAAAAGTAAAAGAAAATTAACAAATGAGATGCAAGGCCAAAGCACCTGAATTGCAGTATATGAGAAGTGGCCGAGATCTGCAAACATTGCCTCTGATCCTGCAACAGTAGCCAATGCAAGATTTCAGCTACTGATCCAAGTTTTATTTTTACAATTTTGTACGAAACAAATCTATCACATTCTTCACTAAAACTTCCACAGACATTGACAAAACCTTCTAATTTCATTTTATTTCACTGACCAACTCAAGCTGCCCTTGTAATTTCATTTGACATAGTTCTGACTTTCATCTAATATGAATATACAGCCTGTTTCCAAATTGATTATAGCCCAGAGACATGCTTTGAAAATAATCATGCAGTTCTTTTTGGATGAGAACTCTATGCAAAACCAAATCAGCTAAAGACAACCCATGTAAAATAAGATCAATTATATTTTCTGATTTAGTGAATGAAAAAATAATTTCTACTTTTCATGCATGCTCCTGAATTTACCTGTCATGCATAGTAAAATTCCACCCAAGGACATCCAGCCTCCCTTTTTGGTCTTCTTCAAGAATTTAAACATGTAATATGGGGAAAGTGCTTGATAGACATGTGGGTTCCAGTGAACAATATTATAGAAGCCAAGTGCACTGATGCACAGCAGCCAAGTCAGAATAATTGGAGCGAATAGAAATCCGATACGATGGGTACCATAGTGTTGGAGTGCAAATAAACAAATTAATATGAAACAAGTAATCGGAACCACGGCATCTGCATACAAAAAGAAAAGTCATTAGAAAGTAAAAACAAAGACATAAGAGAGACCTGATATGGAATTACTGGTAATCCATGCCCAGGGAGTGGCATTATATACACAGGCTAACAGTTAAATACATGGGTGTTCTAGTTTATTGTTTGAGAATTAATAAGAACAATCAGAGCCAGGTTACTTTGGACTTCTTAAAAATGTCAAACAATCTAACATACATTTTTCTCCTTCTTTAAATGCTGGTTGCAACACAAAATATATTTTCATTTCATGCCCTGCATAAAACTTGGTAATTGTGATTAACTTTAAAAAAGAACAACTAGGAGGCAGTTACCTCATGCATACAATAGAATAAGTTAACTGTTAACCATATGTAGTTGCTAATTAAGTCCTGAAAACTTGTTCAAGGTAGGAGTGTCATTGGTCATTCATGCCAGTGGAGCTGCATTATATAAACAAGCTAACAGTTATATACATAGAAGTTCTAGTTTCTTGTTTAAGAATTAATAAGAACCATCAAAGCTAGGTTCCTTTGGATTTCTCCAGATGTCAAACTTTCAAATGCTTGTTGCAACATAAAATTGCTTTCCATATCATGCCCTAAAACTTGTCAATGTTGCCTAACTTCAAAAATAACAGCATAGGAGGTAGTTACTTTATGCACACAATAGACTATGCAATGTCTATTGTGCCGGTCCTGGGCGCCGGACCAGTTGCCTGGCAGCACGGGTCAGTACGGGCCCATGCCGTGTCGGATCAGGCCTGTATCGACACAGTAAAAGAGGCGAGGGAGAGGAAGAATGGGAGAGATGAAAAGAGAGAGAGAGAAGGGTGAGGCCGAGGGAGGCCGGGGAGCCGCCATGCGGAGGAAGCGTTAGAGGGGCTCCACCGCGCGGAGTTGGCGGAAGAGGGGCTCCGGCCCCTGTTTCATTCAAAAAAAAAATAAGTAAAGTTGGTAATGGGTTTGCCGACTTTCACTTAAAAATCACAAAAATAAAAGGGGCCTCCTCCATGCCTCTATTTTGAACAGAACAGGAGACCGGAGGCGGAGCCCCTCTTTCGCGGCTCCCCGGCCTCCGCCTTCTCCGCGTGGCAGCTTTCTGACCTCTGTCAGCCAGCCTCCACCTTCCTCTCTCTTCTTTTCTCTTCCTCTCTCTCTCTCTCCTCTGCTCTCCCTCTTCCTCTTTTTTCTTCTCCTCCTCCTCCGTCACCAGTCTCGTTTTCGTTGCCGGAACCGTTCCGATCTGCCGCTGGTACGGCTCAGGACGCTCTGAACCGGACGGTTCGGAACGGTTCCGCCAACCATGAGACTATGTCATATATAGTTGATATTTAAGTCTTGCATCTTGACTGTTACAGTTTTTTCTCTACTATAAACTTGTTCAAGAGAGTAGCATCACAAGACTGGTTGCAAACATTGAAATATGAATAACTGCTAAAATCTTTTTACATTTTTTGGCGTACAACAACTTAACATGATGACAATATTTGTTTTGACCAAGATTCGTCGTCTCGGTTCGGTCCCGTACCGGTGCCATACTAGCACAGTGCAAGTATGGTTTGGTACGAAATTTTGGCATACCAAGTGTTGGTACGCCATCCGTAATAGGTACTAGTACCAAATCGGTACGGTACGATATGCCCCATACCGTCCGGTTCAGGCTGATACGACGTACCATGGTTTTGACAAAATACCGTACAACTGAAAGATTGAAAAAGAAGCAAATGTATCTTTCCATGAAAAAAAAATCTCTATGGAAAACAACTGACAGAAAATAATGATTAAGAAAGAATGCAATGTGGCCTTGAGTTAGTAGACAAGGACAATTGCAATCCTGACATCATAAGATTTCATGCAGCTTAGCCCTGACCAGAAATTTAAAAATCAATAAATGAAGAAAAATAAAACAGCATAAATGTTGGTTTAAGGAGCTCGAGCCGTCTGTTTTTACTGCAGATCTGTTCATTGTTTAGATGTTTTCTTGTTAACAGAGATTTGTACCCTAAAGAACAGAGGTTAAAAATAATAAGGGTGTTATGGGGACTTCACTTATATATAGAGACCGGTCAAATATTTTGAGGGCTACCAATGGACTGCTGTTGAAAGCAAAAGCATTCATGAGGTAGCAGGAAAGCTTACATTCATGGTGGTGTTTGGACATGGCTAGCTCGAGTCCTGAAACTGCAGAAAAAACTATGCAAGGGAAAAAAATAAAAGAGAATAAGATTAGCAAATAATGTGGAAATCTAAGCACCAAAAAGGAGGAGAGGGTTGGGAGGAGCACCTGATATAGCTGGAGTGAGTACGCCATCTCCAATCACCATGCAGGTACCAAGCATAACCACTACTAGCAGGGCAGTGTGCAAGTTCTTATGCCTCTCAAGCCAAATTTTCACCCTTGGCCTATTCTTTGTTTCTGGAGGGCTTTCTAATTTGTAAGTAGAGAGTTCTTCATCTGCAATCTGTTTGTTAGGCAGAAGGCTTACTTTGGCATGCCTGCATATTGAAGAATACAGAGCAAAAGTACCACCTGCCAAATCATGAACAGATATCAACAAAAGGACAAGCTTATTTACTTATTACTTCAAGAAAATAAATCTCAGAAGCTTCAATACATACCCTCACCATTGTCATCAGCTCTAAGAACTATGAAAACATACTTGAAGAGAGGGACAAGGGTAAGAGTCCAGAACACAAAAGAAAGCACACCAAAAATCTCCTCATTTGTCTCTGAATGTGTTATATCCTCTGCAAAGGTGCTCTTATATACATACAAAGGGGATATACTCAAATCCCCATACACCACACCTAAGCTCTGATATGCTAAAAGCAAGATTGCCTTCCAAGAATCCTTCTGAAATCAATTAGATAATCAAGTTTCAGCAAAGCCCACAAAACTACAAAAAGAAATCTAGATAACGCTTAAAACATTTTATCGCCAATGCTTGGAGAACCGAACAAGCACTAGGCATAGTAGAAGATGAAACACAAGCTTGAATTGCAAACCCCTAAATTGTACAACAACTGAATGAAAGTTACTGTTAATGACATGAAAACTCCTAAATTGGTTTGGAACAAACCTTTTGAGGATTCAAATGCCTTCCCAACTCAGGATCCATCATCAAACTGGAATTTGATCTTCAGATGTAACCTTTATTCTATGGCACTTCCACAGGCAGATCTGCATTAGGATAGCATGAGTTTCTTAGTAGATGCTACTAGAGAGTGAACAACCCAAAACAAGAAGATTTCAGACAAGTGGAATAAAAGCACCCCAACAACACACACACACCTGCGCGCACGCATGCACTGTCCCTCTCTATATCCCATATCTAAGACTGAGATAAGCACTTTCCCACAAAATTTTTTATCATCCCACTCTCATGAATCCAAATCCAAGCATACAACGGGGGAAGGCATCACTAAGACAGCTTACTTTCTCCATGCTCACAATGCATTCATTAAAAGTGAACCACTTTCCTGCAAGAGATCACCCACTATGATTATAATCTACAATGGATAGAAGCAAAGGACAGAATCATGTGAAGCACAAAGCTATCCATCCACGCAGACCAAAGCATGCTTCGCCGACATACGCAAGAAATTTTACCAGGACTTTAGAATGGAATAAACGAAAATAGTGGGATTCGGGCTAGATAAAAGGGGAGAGAAGGACAAAAATAGTAGCATGCAACAAGATGGTGGAGCCCTCAAAACATTGAAGACGGAGATAAGCTGAGCAAGCAACATCACGGGAGAAGTGTGTCAATCTCTCCCATCTCCAGCCATACATTACAGGGAACCAACCACCCAGTAACAGAGTAAATGTTAAACTTGAAAGAGGTTGTAAATAGAAAATAAGAAAAAATTGAAGAACCTAATCCCTAAATCCACTTTTTTTTTTCGCAAGTCTTCTCACTTCCATATTTCACAAAAAAAAATTGAATTGTTTGACAAATTGTTGAAACCTACATGAAAATCCACCACCTCATAAAGGAAAAAGATGCAATTTTTACCCACAATTTTCGGAGGAAGTGAAGGAAAGGCAGGAAGCACTAACCATGTGGCTAAAGTAGACCGGATTGGAGGAAGTTGGTGTGGGCCAAACCATGTGGAACACCGCAGTTATTGGACAAGCCAGAGCTGAAAGCGATCGTTACCAACAGCATATCTTCGACCACAAACAACACTGTGAGTGACCAATTCCTGACCCTAGTCCCCTCTTCTCCTCTTTTCCTCGCCCACCACTACTCTTTTGTGCTTGAAATCCAAAACCTTCTACTTTATCCCAGCCCGTTTAAAGAACTGGTCTCTAAAGCAGTAAAAATCCAAACTTTTCCAGCAGAGATTCTCGCCGAAAGCTTCTGCTCCCGAACTCGACCCAGTTGGCTCGATCTCTCCCTGAATCTTTGCCGAAATAACGGAAAACTTACCGATTAGACCCACCACTCTCCCTCATTTGTCCCTATTTTCCTCTAGATCTCGATCTTCCCGGACTTTCCGCTCGAAGTCTACTTCTCTGGATAGCGATACTTCTCTGGATAGCGATTGACATCACCCGTACTCTGCAATTAGCTTCCGACGCTTCAATCAGCCAAGAATCCTGATTAATCCTTTGTTTAACCGCTCTGAACCAAATCCTAAACGGGACTGACCGTAAGTCCCTTCTGGAGCTGCTCTGCCACCATTAATGCGAGTAATTTCGAGATCTATAAATAGCGCCCCGCCGTCAGAGCTCGCGCTTTAAATCCATGGAAATAGCTGGAAATTGGGAAAGAGAAAAGGGATTGCACCGTAGAAATTTTCTTGAATTAGGGTTTAATTAGGAGAAAAAGGTGGGTCGGCTAGGGTCTTAGGTTTGGCAGAAGGGAAAGCACCTTAAAAGAATTAAATTAAATCAGGTTAAAGAAAAAGGTGGAATTTTTTTTTGTTTTTGGCGAGATTTGGTTGCAGAGAATCCACATCGTGGGACGGTGGGAGATGTCGGGCGGGAAGAAAGACATTTTAAAATATTATTTTGATCTTTATTTCATTTTCTTTAACTGTTTTTTATTTTTAAATATTCCGCGTTTCGCCGAATCCAGGCTGTCGGGACGAATGCCCCGGGGACGAAGAAGGGAAGGATTTCTTTCTTAAAAGCCAACCGAGTAATTAATTAGCTAATAACGGTACCATGTGGACTCGCATCTCACGCCAAAATCCGTCTATATTTGGCGAGGAACCATGTAGTTCCTTTCCTTCGTATTCAGATTTGATTTTGCAAAGTTTTTGAACAAAATAAAATATATATATTTTTAATGATTCAGTGCAAGTGATGAACTGGGGTTCCTCAAAATAGTTGCACCCTCTTCTCGGCAACTTAAGATTTTGCATTCAAATCTTGGAATGTCCGTTCTGGACATGAGCAATTAAAATAGGAGTGTGTCTTCCTTCTTCCATTTTGCATTTAAAACTTAATGTCCGTTTTGGACATAAACAATTAAAATATGAGTGTGCCTTCTTTTCCTTCGACATAGGTGGAGGTAGGAGTGCAAACTGAACAAGTCGGGTGGAGGCATGCTTGACCCCGATCCAATTTGATTTTATATTTGATTTATGATTTTCAGCCGGGACCTAACCTATTAACTGATTAGATCAGATCGGGTCAAATCCTTAGAAAAGATTTTAGACTAGGCAAGTCATTTAGATTTGGTCAGGGTCAACTATGATCTGTCAAGCAGGATCAGATTGTGTTTGCAATTTAAATCAAGCTTCTAGCTATTTTTAAGCTAAAATATAATAATTGATAATTAGATTTAAAAGTACTAAAAATTTTAAATTAAACTAAAAGGGAGCCAACTAACTTGAATTTTCATATAAAAAAATTTAACTTCATTCAAGTAATTAACCATTCTTAAATTTAAAAATTATAATTTTTAAAATATATATTATTATACTTGATGGTATTGTAAAGGAGGATTTGTCAAAACAAATAATAAAATATGAATATTTATATATAATTAAGTGAAAAATAGATGAGATAGGATATAATGTTTAGATGAAAAAGAGGAATTAGTTTGGTCAGGTTTTAGGTGGAAACCAGATATTTAACAAATTATTTGATATACTTCTGGACTATTTTTTCATATTTTATAATGGCACATATAATACTAAATTATGAAGCATGAACATAAAAATATTGATATAAAATAAGATAAAAAAATTATTAAAGGATATTAATTCAATTATTACTATTATTATATAAGCATCTCCGCAATTAGAAGACATAAAAAATAAAAAAGATACTACATAATCAAGTCCGACATATATATTTAATCATGACACATATTATAAAGAAACTATTGTAAATAACATGGATATGAATTTGGCGGAGCAAGATGGTTTCGATTTCACTACTTTCTAGTTGATTACTTTCATTTACAATTAAAATAAAAAAAATTACACACATAAACGAATATACACATGCATTTATAGTTATACATGCAAATATGTAAATACATGCTTGTGTATAGATTTGAGTCGGATTTTAGGTTTTTAGGTATGGATTTATCTAAATTTAAACCCTATCCAGAAAGATTTGGGTTTAATTTCATAATTCAAACCCAATCTAATGGTAAAATAGGATTTATTTTTTAATCTAAATCTTATATTTTTGGTCACGACATTCAAAGCTACTGTCCAGAATGCTTGGAATACGTAAGTCCAAGGGATGAACATCTTTGTTGTCGCTAGAAAAAAGTGGAAAGCCGTGAAAGAAGCACTCAAGTTTTGGAACAGAGAGAGACTGACCTTGGAGAGTTGTCGGTTCTAACTTCTGCAAAACGTGCATAAGTTCAAGCTCTACCTCCGCTCGACGGGGTTTTGGTCCGAGTTGTCCATCTTCATTGGCACCTGGTAATGGGGGAGAGTTTTCATATTTTAATTTTAGTAGATGGTGCAACTAAAGATACCAGTCCGTTCACTATAATTTCAAAGTTTATTGGCTTATCAATTGTGTGGTGGGCTTGGATCATATTGTTATTTAGTCAAAACAAGGTTGCGAGAAAGCATGCTTTCGTACCCCCTATGCTTGTCCTTGTTTATATTGTGCCATGTGAATCCAGCGTTTCTTTTCCAACTTTGAATAGTATACTTGATGGGATTGCAATGTTGCGAAAGTTTTTTTATTTTTTATGGATGCAGCCCATAAATTAGAAAGAATAAGAGAATACATTGAAGAGGACTACGATTTTTTTTCATCTTTTTGGAGCATTCTCACCAGCCACCTTCTCCTCCTCGAGAATTAAACCCATCCCTAAATAATCTTTGAAATTCCAATGCAGCGGCTTGAATAAAGTGCTCCCTGAGCTTGGCGATTGTTCTCGGCACCAAAAGATATTCCCAGGATTAATTTAAAGGAACAATTTCCTAGTTGCATGATATAAAACTTACCTCAACAAGCCATTATAAGCACCAGAATATAGACAACGAAGTTTAATACCTGGTTCTCTTATCCCAAGGTTGAATAGAAGAAAAAAAAAAGAGGAAAAACTCAAAAAACCCAATCAAAAAACTGTAGAAAGACAAACACCTAATTTTTATCAAAAAAAAAGAAATAGAAAATAAGTAAACTCCCATAGTTCTGAATCCAAATTAAGTTGCCCCTCCAAAAGAAATTAGATGAAAAATATGAAAGCACGGGATAGAGATAAAGAGCGAGGGACCGAGGATAGGAGCGAAGAGAGCAGGATGGCGACGCAACGAGGGACGCGAGTCGTCTCTCGCTCTCGCTCTCTCTCTCTCTTTTAAGAAAAAAAAAAAAGAGGAGCCGTCCCGTGATATTCCGAACTCCCTCGTCATCGGCTTATTCCCAGATTTGCAGACCGTCCGATCTAAATATCCGAGGTGGCACGCGTCATCGTCGCACAGTCCCTTGCGCTGTTCCGACGATCCGAACCAGCAGATTGCACCTATGTACGCTCCTACTCACGTGCGTTGCACAAACTCTAGTTAATAGTATACTATACATATTGATGGGGGAAATATTGTAGACTTACCTCCAACAAGGCCAACCTCTTCATAACCTCAGCATAAGTCGACCTCAGACAACTTTGGCACTATTTGAAGAGCCAACCAACCAAGATAAACAATTTCACCTCCAATCGAAGAGCATGTTGACGATTGATAGTCCTAGCAATTAGTTGTCATGACAGCGACTAGTCGTTGTGGCAGCTCTCTTTTCGGCATGCGATTAGTACTCTATAATACCCATGCAGACGAGTATCCACACATGTAGCCGTATGACTAGCCGCTGTCTGGCACCTAGTGCGCATCACGTTGACCCAAACAACGACAAATTCGACTCTTATATATAAAATGGCAGCCCGAAGGACCACGAGTATGCAACAAAAATGCAAGAACCCACATGCAATGTTATTCATAGAGAACCACCCTTTGCTGAAGCTTTCTTCCTTCTATACTGTTGCGACTCTATTCTGATGTAGGCATTGGAGGGTTATTTATTGGAAACTCTTCGACGAGTGGACTTTTTACAGGCCATCTTTGGAGGAAGCCAGCACTCGACACCTTAACGAGCCATTCCAGCCGACCTCAGGGTCGTCTGAGCTGCGCTCCAACCTTGGTTCGGATTCCGCAGCAACACAAATAAAATGAAAAATAAAAATTCTAGGTATTCAAGGATTTCTGTCGACACACACGCATATTTCTCAAGAAATCATATAATACCCTACATCACATGGCAGTGTAGCATGTCAGTCACATTGTTATAATTTTATAGGCTATAGAAAATAACGAGTGCATAATGAATAAAACCCATAGAAATAAGACGAGGTGATTAGTATGCTGCACCACCATATGGTGTATGCCATGCAGGGTATAATTTCTCCTTTCTTTGACCCTAGCAAAGTCCCCTACCTCTGCCATCCATTTCTCCCAAAAAAAATTTTGGCCATTCAACTTTCAATCATGCTATTTAGTGGGGAACGAATCTAATGCATGGTCCTTCGTTTGTCTAGGCAAAAGTGGGAGGCAGATTTAGAGAAAGGCTATGTACAAAATTCGGTGGGGCTGACGCAGGGTGACTATGGTGCAAGGTTCATCTCATGGAATTGATTCATACTTCAACAACCAATTTAAAATGTCCATGAGACAGCATGCGGGCCTGATATTTGTCTGTTTTGGGCTGGGCTATGTGGGCCGTTCAATCAGTACAATAGATATGCTTGACCAGATCCATCTTATTGACGTCCAAGCAGCCAACTTCGATGGTCAACCCAAGTTAGCTCTGAGCTTGTCCCTGTGTTTACTCAGGGAACGATGGAAAGGATAAAAAATCCTCAGAGAAATTTAAGGTGATAGCTAACCAAGTTAATCGATAAGGACTATGAAGCCCAAAGATCGATCAAATGGTTTTTATCTTAATTACATGACTGCCGCACACTTTTTATCTTAATCACTGCTAGTTCACGTAATTTTAGTCTCCATTTCCGTTGATAAACATTTGTTCGAAACTGTGATAACTCTCAAGGCTGTAAACTAATATATTCTGTAAAAGAGCACCTAAAGAATTTTATGGTACCAAGGCAAGATAATCACCACTATAATAGTTATCATCACCTAAATAAAGAGCAATGATGCATATCATATATAAAATCATAAACAGTTAGCATCAAGAATTTCGCATCTCAACGTCGTTTAAAGAATGGCTGTAGTATAAAAGGTAAGGAGAATGAATAGCATATATGTTTTCGCTGAAAAAGAATTTAATACAGTCAGCATCAGGATAGTAAACATAATCTTCTGAGTCCAAACCACGAATAGCAATAAAATGAATCATAATATTTTAGTTTCAACTACAAAGCTAACTCCTTCATGAATTAACACTATCACGAGTCTCATCATGTTCACTGCCTGAGAACAAGTCCTTGCATAGCTCTCCATAAAACCTAAATACCAACCAGTTCAACAAACACAGGAGACTTCAAACTATTCCAGCAATAGAGGAGCTCCTTGACATCCATCAAATCCCTCAAATTCTTTTCCTTCACAATCATCTCCATCAAATAATTCTCGAAGCTCCGACATGCCTGCCTCCTCTACCTCCTTTGGTCCCTCCTCGACGTACGCTGGCCCTTCGAAGCGTCGCCACCTTAATAGAAGCTGGCGTTATTGGCGACGGGCAGAGTGCTCGAATCCTCTCAATCATTCTCTTTAGTTCATGACTTATTTTAGCAATGTCTTCCGACTGCCTCGATGGCCAGAGCACCCACTGGAGCAATCGAAATCTCGGTCTCGGATGGCTCTTCTTCTCGCCAACCTTGCAAAGGTACCGGTATACGTACCTAAAGGCCCTCATGGAGACTGGCCTTTTGCTCAGTTGGTTGACATCTCTTAAAGCTTCGTCTTGGGAGAAGGTGAAGCCATGTAGAAGCGCCCCGTCCTTGGTTGACATCTCTGGTGGACCATTTGGATAGATCATTGATAGCTCGGGACATCTGGAATTCTACTTCTACTTGTAGAACGCTCTGTACGGTGTTTTTCACCTGAGAGCTTCTACCTCTGAGTTTCCTCAAGGTAATTTCGATGGTTGCGTCCTGCAAGGCGGCGTGAGGGGAGGTACAGGCCTTGTGGTCAGAGGCCCGGATTCCAGGATGATTGCTGCTGGGGGTTGTTAATTGTTTGATATTTCGGTGCCCACAACAGAGCTGAGAGCAGTTTGGTCTGGTCTGTGCTTTGTGCGGCATGCCCTGCAGGCGAGGATGGTCTTTTTGGAGGGCAACTCTGTGACGATCATTGGGTGGATTCTACAGACTTCCGAGAGGATCGGCGACTACCATCCATTACTGAGAGATATTTGGGCCATAGTTTGAGATGGGATGACCATTCAGACGACGCATGTCTACCGGGAAGCTAACGGGGCGGTCGATTAGGTGGCTTCGTTTGTTGCTGACCATTCGGAGGGACACCTATGGATGGGTAACGCGGAGTTGCCGAGTTCTCCGGGATGTTTTGTATTTTGACTCTCTTGATTGTATTCGTACACGATTGGTATGATACTTCCGTTTTTAGCAAAAGAAGAAGAAGGAGGAGGAGGAGGTGAAGCCGTGGAGGGCTCAAAATCCTAAGAATTGCTTTAAAAAATAAAAAAAAGGAAGAAGAATACTCGAGCCTAAGGATGCAAACTGTGGGCCGGACGGGCTTAATATATAGACCGCATGGCTGTCTTGATTATGAACCTGTTTCCAAACAAGTTCGCAGGTTAGGCTTTGAAGATCACATGGCTGACTATTTGAATCTACTAGTCCCATTTCAGACCCAATGTCAAAATTCTGAACCTTGAGATGAGCTCTGAAAGTAGCTGACTTCGCTGTAGCTAGGTGAGCTTCCAACCCAGCGGACCTCCTCATTTGTGTACTTAAAACACTTTGCCAAGGTAATGCTCTCAGTCTCACAATCTTCGCAACTCTGCATCGTGTTGTCGCGATGAATTTGTTATCAATTGTGGCTGTTCCAGTCTGAAAGAGGAACCGTAGATGCATGGATGTTTTATAATTCGATTTTGTCCTGCTTTTCAGGCTTTGCTTGTATGAGCCTGATCATCAATTTCAGGAACTACAGCGAGACGAGTGGCTCTGTGAGTCATGCATGTCTTTGCGTACCAAGACGCTCCTACTACTATCATTCATATTGCACAATTCTAAATGGATCAAGTCATGCGAACGAGTGTGAAGTCGACGCTTATTCCCGTCACCCGTCACCCGTCACCCGTCACCCGTCAGAGGTAGGATGCATGAAGACCGATTCAGAAACCGTATTTGCTACGTCGAAAAAAGCCAACTTGAGCGACGGGAATGGGAAGTGCGGTCCAAAAGCATCTGTTTACCAATTGACCAGCTGTTCTTGGACTTTGAAACATGACCCAGATATGGCTCCACCTACATCAACTCAAACTTTAATTTGAAACAAGACCAAAAAAAACTTTCGAAACAAGAGATCCAAGGGGTAGACCTGTTGACCTAGCTTGCGAGGAGAGTAAAGTCGGGTGGGGACAATAATGATCAACCCATGTAAACGACGGGCTTGGCTACATATGAGGTTCACACTTGCATACTATCTTTGACCATGGCTATCTATTATCTACTTATTGTTTAGTTAGTGTTACGCCCCAAACCCAATATCTGGGTCAACACAACCGCATACTCTCTAGGGCAAAGCCCTATAGAATATGCTAGATTGGAAAATTTAATGCAACTTCAATATCCGTAATCAACAATGATCTCAATTCATTTCAAATAACAAAATTAGTTCAATTACAAAATTTGATCATCTAACCAGTATCAGTGGTGCTCTATCTAATCATCCCTTCCACTCGTGATCTCAACCATAGCCAAGTACTATGCAACCTACAACTTAAAAAAAAAAAAGAAAGGGGGTTTGTAAGCTTTACAACCCAGTAGGAATCCCAAATCGCTACACTATAAGTAATAAAAAAATAATCAGTTAGCAATATCAGATATAATAAATATTGTATCAATACTTGGAGAGCTCATATAAATAATTACAGGCATATTATCATTTTTATGTACACACACAGACACATAGACTCACACACACATATATCTCAATGTATCTAATTGTTCAATAATAAATTATTATGCCGTTTCATCTATTTCTCATTAAACTTGATTTCTATTTTTCTCTTTAATCATCTTTCGACTATAGACTAACCAAGATCATGACTCAGTCCAAAACTGATACAATCTCACGCGTCAGAACGTGGTCGATATCCTACGTATAAACTTGTGGAAGCTTTATGCATCAGCCCATGGTCATTATACTATGCTTAAGCCCATGGTCAACTAGCGAAAGACACTAAGAGAGAGAAAATCTAAAGAGAGGAGAGAGAAAATAAGAAAAGAAGAAGATAGCTATGGGACCCTGTCTCCTTTCCTCTCTCTCTCTCTTTCTCGAAAAAAAAAAGAAGGCCCATGACGACGCTCGCGATTGGTGACCTCCAGCAGCCGAAGACCCACGATGGTGTTAGCAACATGCCATGCCCAACGACGACCGGCAAAACAAAAGAAAAGATGTATCAAAATAGGAGAGACCCTGTTACCAGCAATTTGGCGACTTGCCGATCGGATTCAAAGGGAAAGTGGTGCTCGTGGTGGTGCTTGAGGTCAAGGGGCCCACAGGCGGCCGACCAACGGGTGGCCGATAGTACCAATTTCAACAAAAAAATAGAAATTATGACCACTTAGATCGTGAATAGAGCATCCCAGCGGCTGGAACCTCGGTCATGGCCGTAAGCCACTTTGGGGCACCAGAGAGAGCCCCCCGGTGACAAGCACTGGCGGCTGAACCAGCAAAAAACAAAAAGAAATGGATTCGTTTATGAAAACATGAGAAACAATGGTATCATCTTCTCCGCCAAATTTCGGTGATCACTGGCCGAAATTCAAGCTCCAAATAGTTCAAAAGGAAGAGGAGAGGAGTAGCTCGATGGTGGCAGGGTCTTTACCGGTTTTTCCGGCGGCGATTGATCGCGGCGGTGGCGTGATGGCAACAGGCGTTCAGAGAGAAAAATGAGAAAATCTCCGGTGAAGAACTCCAATCACGGCTGAAAAGAAGAACCGAAAGGCCTCTATATAGGCCTCAGCCGTGACTAGAATCCGACATAGAGTCGGATTCCATCTGATGAAATCAGGAGGAAGAAGACTCCCATCCGGAGTCCTCTTCTCTCCAAGCACGTGCACAGTATGTGTCGATTTCTTTTTTTATGTGTTTTGGGCCAAATTCAACTAGGTCGGTCAAATGGACCAGACCTAATTTGCTTAAAGAGCTGGTTTTTACTGTTAGTGCAATCTGATGTAAATAGAATGCAATCTGACACGATACATATTTTACTGTCTTCATCCTCTGGTTCTTCCAAAATTCCTTCATTCTAGGTTAGTTGCACACCTAATTTTGGCTTTGGATCTGTTAGGTTTGGGTTAGGGTTGTATCTTTCGCTCGAAAGAATGATCCACTTCTTTTCGCGACGTGCATTGTTGGATCATGCAACAGCCATGATGAGATCTGTGTAGGCATATGAAAGAAAAAGTTTGGAATGCTTTGAGATTTGTGAGAAGCATGATCCAATGGTTGGTGTGAAAAAAGATCAATCATTCTTTCATGCGTTCGAAACCTATTGGGTTTTACTCTCCTAACTGGTGTTGGGTGTTTCATCTTCACAATGCTAGTGATTTAGGCATGGGGCAGAACTAAAAATATTAACTTGTTATATCAAATTATGTAATATATGACCTGCGCTAATTTTAATCATTGGAAAATCAACAAGCTCGCCGGCCCAACGATAATGATGTTAATATTTGAATAGGATGTAAACCGCGTTCTTTGTTCAAGATTAACATAAATCATATAGAAACTGATGTCATGCAATTATTATTAAAAGTCTAAACAGAAATTCAGATAGGTAAAACATTTTCCATTGCGAAAGTGATCATGTATCTAACTCTGAAACTCGACCAAATCATATTTCCAATCCTTTTCGGGTGATCATCAGCACATTAACCTAAGTATCAACCAAAATCCGGTAACTAATCCCATGAGGATGCTATTAATTCCAATCTATCTAAAATCTTTCCTCGGTTAATTAATCACCAGGTGTAGCCCTAGAAGAAAGAAGTAGAGGTGGAACTAGCATGGATTTTTTAATTATTAATATAATACTGGACTCTTACTCAAAAACTAAAAAGTGCTCGCCAAGACATGCATGGTGGCTCCCAAAATAAGGCCAGATCCTATTCCTCTCCGTTGCGTGTCAAAGCGGCAAAATAGCAAACGCGTTCTTTGATTTCCGGGTACAGCGAGGAAAGACATCCCCTCCCGGCTCCCGGCGACTTCGGGAGATAAAAATAAACTCGAGTCAAAACCACGCCAAAGCCGCCTGGGCCCAGACCTTTTCTTCCTCCCAGGCTCACACCCAAATGTAGCCATAGATGATGGGAATTGGTGGTTTCTCGCTACCGAGGAGAAAAGGGACACTTCTTTTATGCAGTATTTCCCAGGTCTCACGTACCTGGGAGCACAAATAACGCCATTTGGAATAACCCCAGAAGGCCTTAGATTAATATAAGACTAAGAGAATTACTAATATAGTTTGATCCTATATATGATGTTAGTCTCAGTTTTCCACTTCTTGGACGGCCCGCAGAAACTAAATGAAACGACGACTTGCACACCGGCTAATCATGTACTTGTTTTTCTTTGAACATGAGCTGTAAAATGATGTAATCCATCCACAGCACTTGTGGAGCACCACGTTGTGCGAGCTTCACTCGCACAGCAAAGCACCGCCTCGGTAAACAAATCTACACTCTAAAAGTCAAAAGCCGAACGTTCCGTGTCTCTTCTTTTCGTGACTGTTTCACAGCTTCAACATAAGCCAACCGTCGATGCCACCTCCTCCCACCTTATTAAAACCACAACCAACCGGCCTCTTCTTCTTCATCATCGCATAATCTCTCTCTTTTCCCTTCCTTCTAGCTACTGTCCATAAACCTTTTGGCAACGTCCTCGATCAATTAGTAGTCCTTGAACACCCCTCTTGCTCTCCAACAATGGCTGTCCAACACCAAGCTCGCTATATGATCACCTTCATCTTGTTCCTTCTAATTATATTCCAACGATCCACTGCAAGGCCTATAAGCGGTTTCCCGTCTCCGAAGGAAACCATCCTTGCGTTGCCACTGGAGAGGCCTTTTGGGCATAATCCTCCCCGAGCCCGGCCATGCGACATGGCATCAAAGGTGACGACCAAGAGCTCAGGACCGAAGCAGAAGCCTGTGGAGGGGTACGGTCCGCTGTTGTTCAATGTTCTTCCTAGAGGACCCGTACCTCCCTCCGGTCCGGGTGGGGGAACCAACGGGAACAAGAATTAAGGGGAAGGACTATTAGTAGCTTTCGATGGTATTTGCTTAGGATGATTTGCATACATACACACATACACACACTTCATTTCTTTTTTTTTCTTTGTTTCCCTCTCGAAAACGTGTTGATATTAGGATTACAAGAAGATTGGATGGGTTAATCTCTTCTCATGATAAACTTTTGTATTTCTTTTATAGCATGTCTGTTTTCGAATTATTCAAGGACAATAAAATAAAGCACCAGTTGTCATACATTTTCTATTGCTAATAGTTAAGTTTAACATGCAAGTACTTCCGCTCTCTTTTTTTTCCCCCGCTGTTGGGTGGTATAAATGACGTTCTTATTGAGTGAAGAAAATATTAGAGATGGTTCAGAACAGTGGAGCAAAATCTAGTGCTAACTCGCAGGGTCATTCTTAGAATAGTAGGCAGTAATAAGAGCAGTTGGTTGGGAAGAAGCAATTCCGACCCAGGTTCTTCCATGCTTAATTGGAACCCACACCTACGTGGGGTACGTGGTTGGAATCAGGAGATCGACTTAGCCAAGCGGACTGGGCTCTCGTATAGAAATTTCCATGCGGGCACCATCTTCACGTACGTCCCTGTTTATTTTTACGTGGAACCATTTGATTCGTTTCAGAAAACGTGGAACCATTGATCGAACCCATCTAGACTTGATATTTCAGGTTCATACAAGTTCATACTATGGTTCGGTACGTGATGGGAAGCTTAGCTGGTTGTAATTCTCGTCTCTATGCCAAAAATTTATATCATGCTTCTGCTTGTTAGAAAGAGTAAACTGGACAATATTATAGTTATGAAAGATAACAGTATGGCGGTCTCTTCTCTTTTTTTCTCTCTCTCTCTTTTTTCCTTTTTTTCATTTCATTTCTAATAAAATATAAGATAATTTTTTCAGCCATTCTATATATATATAAAGTAAATAAGCTGAGATTGATTGGAAATATAATAGCAGTAGAGAAGTTGAATTGTTCTTCCTGACTCTTTATATGATTTAATGTTCACTCGCTGCTTACCCGTTGGGCCATCAATTTTTGGTTATTTGGTCAAGTCGAGTTAGTTCATATGGGTCAGCTTACATGGTGGTTGGGATCAGATCGGAGCTATACTAATAGGCTAGGCAGCAAATTAAAGGTGGAGAACAACGCCGATTTGCCACTCCAATCAGGGCTTTTTATACTAAAATTTGAGAAAAATTGGTACAGCCGCTAGTATGCACGAAAATCCGGACAGCTCAAATTTAAAATGTAATTTTTACCTTTAGGAAAGTGAATGGTCCAACTCCAACCACGCTTCGTTCTTTTTTAAGGTAATAGAGCTGTGAGGAGAGCTCAATATAGGCGGATGAAAGGGTGCCCTCAGTGTCCGTGTTATTGAAGAAAGCCTAAATGGGCGAAAATCCTTTCCATCCAAATCCTCTCAGCGCGTTCAATGGTTGCAATATTGGCCAGCCAATCCGCTAGATAATGAGCTTCCTGAAGAGCATTAATGCATGAGAACTTAGATATGGTAGAATAAAGAAGCTAGGTATTCCTCAATGCAGAATGTTAAAATATTTGCAGAAGAGAAAAACAACAGAAAAAAAGGGAGAGAAAGTATTTTATTTCTCTATCTATCATATTCGGTATATCTTAGGGGTTATATACACTCATATAAAAACTCATGCAAGAAAAATAATATAGGCTGCTCACTCATACAAGTTAATATGTGATCCCTAAAATCACTCTAACAAAAGAAAATAATATTAATTGATACAGAATTACGCTAACAAAAAAAAAAAGAGCTGATACAGATTGTTACCTAATCCCTCTCTAAAATTATTCTTACACAGGATGTTTTGAGAAAACTTCTCACCATTAATCCTAGTAACTACTATATATCTTCTAATCTCCTTCCAAATTATAAATAAATTTTATCATTCTGAAACATCTGAAACATAGAAACTGCCATTTTAAGCCCATACCATGCAGCCATCACTTCAGCCATTGCAAAAGAATTTATATTAACTGGAATAGATGCAGCATATAAAACTCGTCTCATCTTATTCCGGATAACAAATCCCACCCTGGCAGAATCAGGCCAAACTCAGCCAGGCATCGGCTTGCTTGCGACCGGGCTAAGACCAAAACCCGCCCACGAACGAGACCTTCATCAGTGGTGAGAAGAGTATGACTGGGCCAAATAGTTTCAGAAGTCCACCGTAGGAGTGCTATGACATAATGGATTGGACGAGCATGCACTTGGGCTGGCCTGAACAGCTGGGCCCATCTCAACCCAAGTTTGTCAGAACAACGCACACTTAATTTTGACTATCGACTTGGAGATTGGTGATCTAGCATGAATTTGATCAGTCCTAATCTATTAGCTCGGGCTGACCTCGAGCTGCATGAAATTTAAAAATGCCTGCTTGACTGAGCGTGTGTTGGTCTCATCATTGGTTGCAATGTATGGCTAAGAAGAAGAACCTCAGATCAGTTGCTCAAAAAATGACCGAGCAATTGCACTTAATTTTGACCATCGACTTGGAGATTGGTGATCTAGCATGAATTTGATCAGACCTAATCCATCAGCTCGGGCTAACCTGGAGCTGCATGAAATTTAAAAATGCCTGGCTGGCCAAGCGTGTGCTGGTCTCATCATTGGTCGCAATGCATGGCTAAAGTGAAGAGAGCAATGAGAGGAGACATGTGTTCGTGGTCCGCTGCCAACATGCAAAGCGTTCAGTTTTTTCAGCCAGCGTCGGTGGTCGCAGAGGGGGCGAGGACTCAAAATCGAGTGCTCGGACAGAGGTCTAATCTGCACGTTTTCGGCTGTAAAGCTGCAGGCTTTCGATAAAAAAAGAAGGGCCACTGAGAAGAACCCAGCTCTCTGAAAAAGAGATACGCTAGCTTCAAATTTTATCGCCAGCGGAAAAGAGTACGAAATGGAGGCCACTCTTTTTCGGTTGGGATATCTTCTATTTCTACCCTAGAGTCGGTGCAGCTGCTGAAAGGTTGCAAGGTTTCTAAGGCCCGTACCTGGGAAAAAAGCCTATGCCTTCGCATATAAATTAGCGGAAGCCTAAGTATGTAGGATCGGGGCCTTCGTGTTCTCATATTCAGCACTCATTCTGATGGCTTGGTACGATGTGAAGGCTAAGTGCTCCCAGGATGGGGACTGGGGACACCACCAGATTTCTTCTAGGCTGTAAGTTTAGCTTGAAAGTATTTATTCAAAGCTGTGTTAGCTCCACAGAAACTATAATACCGCTTGGAAGATCGATCGGCATACTTGATGCTAGCGATGACTAAACTGGGGCGCAAGTGGGCTGGATAGAGCCATGAAAGTGAAAGTGAATCGGATAATATCTATCTGGACCTGTATTCGTATCCGAGTCTATTCAGATATGCATAGAAATTTTAGCATCCGACTAATATCCATATTCGTCAAAGAAAAAATAGATATAGATATAAATCAGCAACTATCCGATCCGTATTCGAATATGCGATTCCATATTTAATTCCATATAGCACTCATTAATTTTTAAGAAAAATAAATGACCATATTAATATGCTATTAACTTGATTTATCATTCACTTAGTAATATCTTTGATTATATGGTCATTAATTTAATTATCTAATTTTTATCTGTATTTATATTTATATTTTTGGTATTCGATTTGTATCTGTACCCGTTTAAAATAAATATGAATATAAATTTTTGCATCTAGCTAATATCTGTATCTGTATCTGTATTCGTCAAATAAAATAAGTATAGATATACATATGCTAGCATCTAATTTGATTTTAGCTCTAAGATAGATCTTGGGAAGATTGAAACCAAACCTAACTTAGATGGGACAATACCTAAGATCCTTAGGGCAAGCATGGGCTCCAATTAGGAGTGCAACTTTCAAACAAGAATCTTGTAAAATTGTGCTAACCCAGCCAAACTCAATCCAATCTGATTTGACATTCGAAAAGATCGGATAAAAAAATTACAGTCCAGCCGTATAAGGTTAGAACAAATATGGACTCAGACCTCGCCCACTTGCAGCTCAAGGATTATTGGAATCTACAGTAACTTCTTGCATCGTTGGACTAACATTTGCATTCGGTTTGGGTTCATAAACTCATCTTTTTCCTCCGAACACGCTCTTCGTTTGGAGAGAGAGATCCCCGAAGGGCGTGTATCCATAAGGGAGAACACCCAGAATCTTTCTAGTTGTAAGAGACGTTGCATGATATCTGTCTCAGATCTCTCTTTTTTTTTTTCGTTTGTTTGATTGCAAGGGAGAAAAAGTCCACCCAGAATTTATTAAAGGAACTAAAAGACAAAAGTTTCCAGTATCTATCTCAAATCTTAAATCACTCATGCATCAAACATAAGCATGCATGCCTGGCTAAGTCTGGTAAAAAAATTCAAAACTTGGTCGTATATATCTTTAATTGGCATTTTAAAAACATCAGAAAGCCTTATTAGAATGGTCTAGTTACTTCTCTAGATTGGATCCCAGTTAAGAGACTTATGCAAATAATTTCTCGGTGCTTACATCTTTTTTTCCATTTTCCAATTTGCATATAATTCCATAGATGTAGGAAAGTATTTTCTCTTGAGGGAAACCACTGTGGAAGCAATCGGCTAGGTCTTTCTTAACTCGCAAATCCACGTTAACTAACTGATTACAAAGGTTTGGAGATATGGAAGACTATCCAAGGTTTGTGTAGTCTATAAGATGAAAACATGAAGGGTTACTGAGATGGCGAGCTTGCAGAATACTTGAAATGGTCTTAGCTATTGCTCCTTGAAAAGCTGAAGTCCAATCAAGCACATTTGTTCTCTTGATTCAAACAAATTTAATGTTAAATTATGTCACATCCTTGTATCGAATCAAGTGTATGGTAGCATCTCGGTCAGATTTCAGACTCTAGGAGGCATTATAGTACCTTGCATCATCAGTTTAAAGTTATTTAATGTTCTGATGCAAGTAATATAAGAAACAGCAATGAATCCGGGTACCCGGGTTCGATTCAATAACAAGATTGCCACCCTCTCCATTGGACCACTCTGAAAGCAGTAGTCTGAGCTTGAGCTCTTCAACGGATATAATAGTTGGGCATGGAAGCAGCCTCTAAATGTCTATGGCTCACACGAGTAAGTAAAGGTTTCCAAGGGAAAGGATGATTGATCCCAGTGAAATTAGATTTGTTAGTAAGATTAAATATATGCCAAAACAGAATTATGGTGCTAATTTTCAGTAGCCAACAAGCCTTTGGTTATTTAATTGGCACCCGTACGTCTTTGGTGGTTGCACTAGGAAAATGTTACATGTTCGATCTAAAAAGGTGGCTCTTCCACTGTTATTCTCAAAACAATTGAAGCTCAAACCTTTAGTAGATTGTGGTTCATTTCTCTCCCCAAGATCTTCAGTAGTTAAAACCAAGTGCTCCTCTTTAGTGACAACATATGTCCTTAAAGTAATAAAAGGAATTGCTTTTCTTTTTTTTTAAAAAAAAAAAAGACATTAAAGCATGTTTCTTAGCCTAAGTAACCTATAACTAATGGTTAACATAATTATAGCTTCATTATGCTCATGGAACGTAAGGCTATGGAAGTGTATTACAAAATCCCTCCTCCGACAGCACTTTCAATTCAATGATATATTTTGGGCTACCATCTGTCCTTTTATTTAGCTCATCTTCAGACCTAGGTGCTTAATAATGAGGCTCTTATATTAACAAGATACTGGCCAATCTGTAACATTGCAGAGAAGTGGAACTGTGATTACCGAACCCTCTCTCTTAAAAAAAAAAAAACCTCTGAGCTTTCTGCCGTTTGCTCTGTAGCTCTATATTTTAATCCTCCATTCTATCTTCTTTTTATTTTGACCCCACCAACAGCTTCAAGACGTAACCCCAACATCTCTTTCCCCTCACTACATCCCTCTCTTTTTCTTACAGTTATCCCCCACCTCCCTCCATCCCACCCTCCTCCTACAGAGCCTTTACACACTAAACAATATACAGTGTCTGCGAGAGAGAGAACTCTGGAGTTCTCTTCTTCGTATGTGTGTCTAAGTGTACGAGAATTCACATCCTTCATGTGGCTCTGCAACTAAATTTTTCCATACAAAAATAGGTGGGCGTTGCAACCTAGCCTTTACAGCTTCTTTCTTATTAGTGTAGTGCCTTAGTGAGAGAGGCAGAGAGAGAGAGAGAGAGAGAGAGAGAGAGAGAGAGATAGGTTTCCTTCTTCTTCTTCTTCTTCAAGAGAATTTGGTTCTCTGAGATGGGCAACCATAGGTTTAGACTATCTGATATGCTGCCAAACTCCTGGTTCTACAAGCTCAAGGACATGGGAAGAGCTGGTAGAAGCCAAAGGACCACACAGTCCATGAAGAGAACCCCACCAACAAGCAGAACCATACCTTCCACCACACCAAAACCACTCCCACCACCCAACCCGGCCTACCTTCCCAACAGAGCATCCTACTACTTCCCTAGCAGAGAGAGAATAGGAAGTTTCCCTCACTCGCCCATCCACCAGAGGGCCTCGGAGACCCATTTCCCAGTAGTCCCACCAAGGAAATCCAAGCCAAGAACCAGGAGAAGAGATCCCACGAAACCTTCTTCCGAGCCGGTCGCGTCCTCTGTTTCTGCCAGCTGCAACTGCCGCGCCACCTTCCCCTCTGCTTGCAGACCCGAGTCCATTCACGAGAGCCTTCTCTATCGCCATGATGACTACGATGACGACGACGACGACCAAGACGATCTCCGTAAGCCCATCGTTGCTGAGAAATTGGAATTCAAGGGCTGTCAGGTTGCCTCTGCCAGCGATTTCACAATCAACGTCGGTAGCGAGAAGGGCTCTTTCGATCGGTTCAAAAGTTTTGAGGGCATGGAATCAGTCCCAGAGCTCAAACTCCCGCCAATTACTACAAAACCCATGAAGAAGGTGGTCGAAGAGACCGAAGTGGATGGCAGAACTGCGAGTGGAAAGCAGGGGAGTCACCATCATACTAGAAATATGAAGAAGACCGGCAACAGCCCGGCAAAGCGATCCGTTCCGCTTATTAAGGTGCGCGCCGGCTCTCCAAGGCTTGTTACCAAGAGACTGCAGGCTTATCGGAACCAGAAGACGGCAGGGTTGAAGAAGACAATTCAGCAGAGGAGGGGACTCGTGGAGAGCTCTGTGGTGGTGAAGTCGTCCTTGGACCCCCGAAGGGACTTCAGGGAGTCTATGGTGGAAATGATCGTCGAGAATAACCTCCGGGCATCGAAGGACTTGGAGGAGCTATTGGCTTGCTACCTGTCCCTGAATTCCAAGGAGTATCACGATGTCATCATCGAGGTGTTCGAGCAAATCTGGTTTGATCTCCCTCACATTAGATTGTAAAGAAGTGTGTACTAGAATTGAGGTTTGTAAGGATATATATATATATGCTTGTTAAGTCTATCTATATATCTCTATATAAAGCTGGCTGTGGAACTTCGTTCATCTTCTCTTCAATTCTCCTCCTTTCCTTCCAGGTTTCGTCTTCTCTTCAGTATGACCTTTGGTAGGGGCAGTTGGAAGCTCTTTCCAAGCACACCGTCCTTAGGTTTATTCTCCTTTGAGGTAGACATTAAGACCCACACCCTGCTCCCTTTGGTAAAAGAGCACGAACCAAAGATGGAGGGTCCTCTGCGCACCCATTTCTTCAGGTTGAGGTGCGGGACTACCGCATCATTTATGAGTTTGTTGTGGATGGCAAAATTTTCTACAGGAAAACCCCCATGTAGCTTGCTTTCAACTTGTCGGGGGTCTTAATTGCTTGCAAATGAGGGTTCATTATTAATGCTCATTGCATACACATCCTCACAACTCGACGTGGTCCAGTATTATGTCAAGTGGCCTTTACTATCCATGCGCAGAAAATTTTCTGTATACTTCTGCATGAGGATTGAGGACTTTTCTCTACTCTTCATATTTAAGATCATCATGCTCCTTTTATCTTTAAAGTGCCTAAACCATGATGTTGGGCCCTCTTTAGTTTTGAAATAACTAAAAATTTACAGCAAAAGGAACAGAAGCAAGGGTGGTCTATATACTTTTGCTCATAAAGGAAAAATTCTAGATTAATGTTTCAAGACGTCCAATGCAAGACTCGGCATGGTAGAAACCATGCCAATACAGAAAATGATTCATTTTTAGAATTAAAAATTTTGTTGTGGGGCCTAAGAGCGCGAGCCCTCCCCTAACACGCTGAATGAAGATTTTGTTGTGGGATTGTCGGAGAGCCGGGAAGCTTTCCTTTAGTCCGACTTTCTACGGACTTATGCATTTGTATGACCCAGAGGTGCACAATTTTTTCGAAACCAGTCTGGCGGCGAGGAGTCTTTAGTGTGCGAGGCGAGCCCTACCTAGATCCTAGGGATTTTATGCTGCGGAATCCTAAGGGTTGTCGGGTGGGATCATTGTTACTTAGAGGTCGGAGAGTTATAACCCGGATATCTTTCATAAATGTAACCAACAGGTTATAATGGTAATTTCAGAAGAAAACAGGTTTCCTTGGGTCCTTTCTACAGTTTATGTTAGCACTGACTACAAGAAGAGGAGGGTGCTATGGAGTAAGGTAGCCAATCTGATTCAAAAGGGACTTCCAAAGGTGGTCGCGGGGGACTTCAACAACATTGATGGCCCTAAGGAGAAGCGAGAGGGCAAGGCCTTCACCAACAAGATTTAAGTTAGGGAGTTACATGATTTTATCATGACCAATGGTCTGGTTGACTTTGGGTTCACTAGGCTGAGATTCACCTAGTGCAACAATAGGTCAAGCCAAGCAAGAGTATGGGAGCGGATTGACAAAAACTTTTGCATACTCGACTGGATTCAAAGATGTCTGGACTATTGAGTGGGCCACTTGCCCCAGATTGCTTCCAATCATTGGCCTATCCTGGTAGTACCCTGGCATGTACCCCTTATTGCAGTTTGTTTTGTTTTGAGAAGATCTGACTCTCCTATTCCTGGTCATGGGATGTTGTGCGGGAGGCATGGTGGGTGTCAGTGCAAGGGGATGCAATGTACAGGATAACCCACAAATTGGAGTTGACCAAATGCCGACTACGTAAGTGGAATCGAGAAGAGGTGGAGAACATTTTTAGAAAAATGGAGAAGGCAGAAGCCTCTATAGCCGACCTCCAGTCGTGAGAACAACAGAAGGGGGCTTGTTTGAAGTAGAACAGGGGGAGCTCAGGGCGTGGCTTTCCATGCACCACTCCCTCCTTTGATAGCAAAAGATCCTGGATAGAAATCGAGGATACAGTAGATTATGGAGAGAGATCAAAATACTAGATTCTTCCACCAAGCGACTATCATCCGAAGATAAAGAAACAGGATCAACAACATCAAGGATGGCGGTGGGTAGTTGATAGATAACTTTGATGCAATCAGAGGGGTGTTGGAACAATTCTTCAAGTCTAAGTGGACGGATCAGTCAAGCAATAGGAGGCTGCCTAGCGGACCAGCACCGCTGGTGAGGATCTCGGAGGAGAAGAATGCAGGGTTTGTCAGCCCGTTCTCTACCTTGGAGATTCAAGAGGCTCTCTAGTCCTTGGCCGAGGACAAGGTCCTGAGACCAGATGATTTTCCTCCTCTTCTTCGAGAGATACAAGCACATTATCAAGTATGATGTGACTGCGACTATTCCGCAATTCTTTGCTTCTGCAAGGATGCCTCGGGAGTAGAAATAGACTTACATCACTCTGATTCCGAAGAGGTAAGCACGTCGAGGCCGAGCCATTTCTGACCAATCAGCTCATGTACCACTCTGTATAAAGCTATCGCAAAAATTATGGTGAGAAGGTTGAAGGGCATCCTACCCAGGCTCATCAGTCTTGAGTAAGGGGCATTTGTGGGCGGTCGCAGCATACCGACAATGTTCTTATTGCCCATGGGTTCATGTTGGAGCTCCATAAAGCTTCTCGTCGGAGGAGTCTGATAGGCATCAAGTTTGATATGGAGAGAGTTTACGACAAAATGAGTTGGAGCTTCTTGACTCACTCCTTAGAGAGCTTTGGATTCCATCAGGTGTGGATCAAATGGATTTTTGGATGTATCCGGGCTCCTTTTGCCATTCTAGTGGATGGCACGCCCACCCAATTTTTTGAGTCCGCCGTCGGTCTATGATAGGGATATCCACTCTCGCCTCTCTTGTTCATCATCTATGCGGATGTGCTATCTAAATCGCTTCGATATGCCTCTGAGACTCAGGCGGTGGAGGCCTATAGGCCGATGGCGGGCTCCTTCCAGATCTTACATCTCTTATTTGCTGATGATTTCTTGCTACTCGCTTGATTGATGTGACATGCAACATAGGCTATCTGGAGGGAGATTTGTGCCCGTGCATCGAGGGTGCTCCCCTTGACCAATTAGGCGATTGGGGATGGGCAGGCTATTGATGTCTTGGAGAACATATGGCTGACTGAGCAGCCACTTGGTTGGTGGCCTACCATGATCGACTCAGGGCGCCTGGCCGGATCTAGAGTCTGTGATTTGATCGTCCCGAGGGAGAGGAGATAGAATGTGGACCTAGTTCGTCGTGTCTTTGGGAAGTAGTTGGCCGAGAGGGTTTTGGATCTGCCAATACCCATAGGGGAGATCGCGGATAGGAGGGTATGGAGAGGGACTGAGAGATCGAAGGTTAGTGCCCGAGACCTATAGATCTTGGCAGGGAGAGAACGGCTCGTCTGATTGACGGGGGCTGGATCTGGAGGTTACGCATCTATCTGCATGACGACTTGTTCGTGTGGAAGGTGACATAGGGATGTTTGCCAACCAAGGGCGTGCTAGCCAAGAGGGGAGTGAGAGTCCCCTTGGTGTGCATGGGGTGCCCAAAGGTGGGGACTATTAGCAATGTTCAGGCAGCTCAAATATTGGGGTGCACCATTGCTTCGCCCAGCACATTGTAGGCTATGGGCTTGACTAAGGACTTTTTAAGCCATCTGAAGGAGTCCTTATGGAGGCCCAATACTGTGGAGTGGGCCATCAGATGTGCTTATATGGCATATCACATTTGGTTGGATAGAAATGCCCAGATCTTCGAGGATAGAAAGGTACACTTGAGGATTGTCGCGGACAAGGCATTACTTCAAGTTGTAGATGTTACCATCACTACTGTGGTAGTTTTTTCTAGGGTGGCTAGGGATATCTAGGCTCCCACTCAGTTTTTACAACGACTAAGGTGATTTTAGTCTCTTGGGAGCCCCCTCCCCCTTGTACTCTTAAGGTTAATTTTGATGGCAGTATTTCTTAGGGCGAAGGCAGAGGAGGTGGTGACTTTATGATCAGAGATTATGACACCAGACTCGTCGCAACCGGGGCAACACATTTTCGATGAGTCGGCGTTCGGAGCAAAGTTAAGGGCGGCATGGAAGTTCATCACTTACGTGAGGCTGGTTCTAGGTGCGGACAACATCTACCTAGAAGGAGACTCAGTTACAGTGATCTAATGGATTCGAGACCAACACAACTATAATGACCTGCACCCGCTACTTCGGGACATATACGAGTTCGCGAGAGAGTTTGGCTCCTTCTAAGCCTCTCACGTCTATCGAAAGGCGAATAGTACGGCAGACTGGATCATCTTTTATGCCGCACATCATTAGTCATTCGGAAGAGATTTTCTCAAAGAATTAAGAATCTATTCCTTTCTTTCTCCGCATATATTCTTTTCTGATGAAAAAGGTTTCGGCTAATCTGTATGGGCCAAAGTCCACACATGACACGTTTCTGTTGTTTAACAAGAAAAAGTTCGGAAAAGTTCTGTGCACTAGAATTCAACAGGTGCACCAAGTTTAACAGTATAGTTCATTTACTTCCAAAACCATTTTGTTAAAAAAAAAAAAGGCATCACATCTCTCAAATCAAGATTGTCATCGTTCGAAAATAACACAACAAAGAAACGGTCAGTAGATGTATGAAATGTCCATTTTAGAAGAAAAAAAAGAAAAAAAAAAAGAAGAAAGAAACAGTTAGTGGTCCATTCCAATTACTTCCAAAATATCAGAAACATACCTTTCACCTTTACTCGCGAGTTTTTTTTTTCTGACGAAATTTTCTCAAGATAACATGGAATGCTGCAAACAGTACAAGCAGGAGCCCTCCAGTCCCACTGTCTCTGGTACCCTAAGGATTCCAAATCAGACACTGTTTCCTCGATCTATTCCATCATATTCTTGTCATCTTTCCCATATATAAACATACAAAATGAAGAGATTTGAGGAACATCCGACATGTAAGATAGGGGGGACAGTTTCGGGTACAAATCTAACAGCAGTTACGAAGCGCACTGAACAATAGTAAGTAGGATGCTTTCAGAAGGCTTCAAAGCTGAAGTCCAAAGACCGAAGGAGTTTTTCCTTTCCCTCTCAACCCACATTGACCATACATCGTAAAAGAAGCTTTGTAAGAACCTCCCACTTGAAGAAAAGATGCACAAAACCTAGTCCTTCCATGAATCTGTGAGTAGTAGAGAGACGCTAGTTTTAGAACCTAAACAGTAATTCCAAGACAAAAAAAAATGTCTGAAGCTCTGAGCACCATGGAAATAGGAAAAAATATCAATTATTGACCAGAGCTGCCGACCAGAACGGCATCATTGTAAGAAGGCCTGAACTTTGTCTGGAATCTGATTCACTGTGCAAGGGCCTCACTTGTCATCCATTAACGCAGGCATATGTTTTGAATTCTTAATTGAAAATCTTGGCTCTAAAATTAGATATGGGCCACATGTTCTTGAGTCAGAAAATCATAACTCCGCGTTTGAAAAAAGGTTATGGGATTGTTAAGGTGGAACATTGTGGCTAAAAGGCTCCATTTTTGTTTGCTATGACAATAGGTTTATATACACTTCATGGGGGATCAATATCCCTGCGTCAAAGGGGCTGTACAAGATTTGGTCGATGATATGATACATATAAAAAAAATCTGTATAAATATGTACCATCTTGGCATGAAGCATGTCATGAAACTTGATTAAGAAATGGAATACATCTTGATTGCATATCTGACCATATCATAGCTGGTCATATCTGCCAAATCTAGTTAGATGATTTGCCGAGAGAAGCAAAGAGTCATGTTCATCAAATGGGATTACATAGCTGGTCATATCTGCCGAATTTGGCTGCATGATCTGCCGAGAGAATTATGCAGAGATTTTGGTCATATGAGATTGCATAATTTTCATCTGGAATGAGACATTACAACCAACTAGGACTTGTAAAATTAAGGAACCAAAATTCCATTTCTCAAGAGAATCCTTTTAATGAATTGCAAGCAGAGTTGCAGCTCCAGCTTCTTTATTTGTTTTCTTGAAGTCTGCATTTCCAGCATCATAAGTTTGCTGCCAGAAGATCTGCAAATATTACAAATGACAATTGCCAAATCACACCACCATTATTAAATTATGCACTATTTAATATGCACCGAAGAACTTGGCTCCCAGCCATTATTAAATTAAGAAGCACAGAAAAAACTCTGTAAGAAATTATTGCTTGGCTCCCAGCCATTGGATGGTTAATTGGCTCACCTTTGTGTGGTGCAACACCATAAGGGGGCTCTAAGTATGCTTTCTTAGAGCATGGAGCACCGGCAGCTAGTTCCTATTGGAAGGTGCAGCTCAGCTAATCCAAAAGAAGGCAGCAGACAGCCCTTCAGGCAAAGCAAGACCAGACAGTGGAATGGTTATCCTGAGGGCCTGCCTCACTTGAATGCGCATCAATGTTATTTATGAATCTTTCGTTCGTCAAATGTGCATGCTTTTCCAAACTGTGGCCAAATATTTAGTCAAGTCTACCACAACTTGTCCCACGATTCCTAATTTTCTTTCTTATTTGTTTCTATACAAAGTGCTTGCGATCTTTCTACTATTTTGTTGATGTTGCTTGTCTCTTTCTTTTTAGCATGCATTAGTCTACGATTGTACATAGTTTAATTTTTTGTGCCATTTTTTTTCCTTTGTAAATGTTCATATAACGAAGGGCTAACTTTAGTTATAAGTTTGTTGGGGTTTGCTTTTGTTGGATTTTTTTACTTTGTTATCTGACCTGAGGTTTCTGTTAGAAGTCTCCTTTCTTTTGGATAGTTTGTAATGTGGAGAGGGGTTTTAGTCCCACATTGCTTGTGTAAAGTTTTTTAAAGAGGTTTTAGTCCCACATTGCTTGTGTTGAGAGGGGTCAAATTTGACCAGCTTTATAAGCATTCATACCCTACACATGTTCAAGTAAGATTTTGGTGAAAATTTGTGGAGAAAAAGTCAATATAATATTAATCAAAGATTGACACTTAAACATGTGGCACGTGCCACGTGTAAAATTCAGATTGGCTATACATTTATTTATTTTTATTACACTAATATAATTGTTTTTGTACAACATAAACCGCCAAAGGCAATTTTTATCGATTTTGTACAAAAATAACTGCATGAGTAGTTATTTTTTAAATGGACATTGTCTCAATAGTTGTGTTGGTTCAGGGTTTAGTTCAGGATTATAAATAACCAATTAATGTATTTTACAGATTTTCGTCAACTTCTTCTAAACTTTTCATTCAGTTGTTCTGGAAAATCTTAATTTTGCTGGCCAGGATTATATTTTGGTTTTGTCATATCCTGGAGCGAATTTGCTAAATCACCAACAGCAACATGGTGAGGGCAAAATTTGCTTAAGGACGGTGTTAAGTCACATTTCAAGACCGGTTTCAAATATTATGGATTCAACAGTGTCACCCACGTCATCTCTGTCTGTTTGCTGTAGCTGAAACTTCTGAGGTTCAGAGGGCTTCTATAACCCACAGTGACCCTTCTCTCTCTCTCTCTCTCTGTGTACAGTCTTCTTCATTTGTATGCTCTTCTTCTGAATAATATTTGGTGGCATCTGACTCTTTTTGCCTTCAAAAAACAAAAATAATAATTATGTGTCAGCTACTAATTTGACGGTTGGCAAATTCAAGGCCTCCCTGCTTGTGTAATTTTGTTTCAATCACGCAACACTTCGTTGGTTACACGTAACAACATAGATATTATCAAGCATAATTATGATCAGCTAACAGTCAGTGCAAATAGTTATTATTTTGCCACCCAGCAATACCATATTTTAAAACAAAGCATCAGTAACGTGCACAAGGGACTCAGTGATAGTAATTCCCTGCAATATATTTCCAAACAAAACAGTAAGCCGATGCCATGGTATCTGTTATCGACCGTTATAAATGACATGCAATGATATATGACAACGATAGAACACCTTCTTCCGAAGCCAAGGCTTGAATACCTTGTACGGTACATACATTTCAGCAGGAATAGGATTAACTACATTTGTCCTCAAGCTACTATAGTATTATGAAGAAACACCATATATTTAACAGATTTACTGATGAGCATTTGATCCAACATGCCGTAATCGATCCAATATTTTTTTTTTAACTTTATGGCTTATAGAATCATTTTTTTTCAGTGATATTTCTAAAATTTATTCAAATATACATTAATACCTTTATTTTGTTATTTGTTATAAATTAATAAGATATTTTCTCAATCCTATATTTATTTTTTTTTAACCAAGTTGTAGTATTTGGAAGCTCCCATCTCCGAGCTTCCTCAAGGTTAATTTTGACGAATATGTACTGGATGACGGCAGCAGGGGAGGAGCGGGCTTCATCATTAGAGGTCCGGACTCTAGAATGGTTGCGGCCGGTGGTTGCCAGATCTTTGATACCTCTGTTCCAGAGGCAGAGTTGAGGACAGCTTGGATCGGCCTGAGGTATGCTTGGCGCGTGTTGCAAACTAATACCTTAGTCCTCGTGGGCGACTCGACTACTGTTATTGGCTAGATCTAGCAAAGTGTGGGAAGGGTGGGTGATTACCATCATCTCCTTAGAGATATTCGGGTGACGGTGAGGGATGGGATGGCCTTGCAGGCTAAGCATGTGTATCGAGAGGCCAACAGGGCAACAGATTGGGTGGCCTCCTATATATATATAGCTAATCATTCTGGGAAGATCCTATGGTTGGAAAAGAAGGGACTATCCGGTGCGCTCCAGGACTTATTATATATATATATATATATATATATATATATATATATATATATATATATATATATATATATATATATATATATATATATATATATATATATATGCACGCACGATGCATCCGTTTCGGAAAACAACAAAAATCCAAGTCAAGTAGTATGCAATATGGTCCCGTCTTCCGACCGACTCCCAACGGTTTTCCAGCGTCTTCCAAGTAGTATCCCATGTGTCATTAAACATCCATGGACATGCTTTCGTCGAACTTCGAACTGCTCGCAGTCGTTCGTTTATTTTTTCCACCCGACATGAAATCCCTGAAGCCCAAAGCTGCAATGTTAGGCTGTCAACGAGCAATCCTTCAACGTAGATACTGACGACCACCACCCAAAAGCCTGCACATTTGGCTCTAGCATACGTAGCAGCATTCAGATACACATATGAGCTATGAGGATAGACTGGTGGTCCTCATCATGGCTTGTCGCCATCTCATAGGTGGACCAATTTTTCGAAAGGTGATTGATGGCTTGCTATTTCACATGGAATTCCCTTGGTTTGCAGCAGAGGATGTCCGAGAACCAGCTTCGTCCCCATGCAACTTGCATGCTTCCATCGAGCTGCATGGCTTGATGCTTCCAATCCAAATTAGCCTACTTTACTTGGTAAGTGCATGTCTGGCTTCGTGGCTACAAGGATGGCATCGAATTATGATGGAGGAACAATGCATGCAATGGCTAACTTTGGAAGCAGAATAAGAGAGAGAGGGAGAGTAAGAGTGCAGTAAACACTCGTTGGAGCACTTGGATCGAATCATTTTTCAGAAGGGCACAGCAGGTAGTCTCGAAAAGTTGATCATAGCTTTTTACCTTTCAGACATATTTACTACACTACTTAACCTAGGAGTAAAGTAATTCACTGCATGAAGGAAGTAAAGAAGGGCAGGAATAACTGTGCATGTACACATCTCAAGTTGGCACCATTTTAGGAACAAGACAAACAAGTTGGTTGTCCATGGTCTACCGTCCTGGTTTAGCATATCCAAACTTCTGACAGGTTTGGCCTCAAGCCAATGTAGAAGGCAAAATACCTCATCAATGGCACGTCCTTTTGGTTGTTTCCCATAGTGTTGACAGGCCAGCTCGTGACTGGAGGCGATATGAAGGCCGGGAACGGGAGTGTGGATCCATCTCGGATGAATGCCCCTTCATAAACCCGCGGATTGAGTGGCCTACTTATATGGTAACCATTCGGACGGTACTCTATAAATTCGAGAGGCAGAACTATATAAAACACTCAGTAATGTTTTGTTTTTAGATTTTATTGAGTATTTTTGTATTCGTGTAGTATGATACGCCCGCGTTAGCAGAAAAAAAAAAAAAAAATCCTCATAGATCTTTTATATATATAGATAGATATATAGATCGTTCCAAGTTCTCAAAAAGCATATCGAGCCCACTTCGTCATCTTCTGTGACTCCTCTTGTGAGTCTCGACGAAAAAGGAGGTAACGCTCCATGTTGCTCTACAACCCTCCAACACTACTTTTCCTACGTTCCATCACAACAACTTTTGTGGGTGGATTTTTCTCCGATAAGAATATCTCTACCTCATCTACCCTATATTCTAAAAAAAATTATTAGTTGGATCAGATCCACCGCATATTACTAATATATTTATTCTAGCATGTTTTACTATTACACATAAAAAAAAGAAAGTTAAAAAAAAACAATCAACCTTGCTATTATACATAAAAAAAGAAAAAAATAATTAATATTATATGTGTTGCTTTTTGCTTGAATCGATCTATGGTAGATCTGGCCAATTAATAATTTCTCGTGTTCAAGATCTTTGTTATCGTAGCCATCATCAAAACTGCTGCAATCTTTTTGTCTATGGGTACATGCCAATGGAAGGCCTGGGAAGAGGATGAGTATTTGCATTGGGAGTACCAAAAAATATGATTTCAGGGTTAATAAAAGAAGAATAAGAAAATCGTTTTGGGACTCGCCTTGATTTAAAACCAAGTCTTCGATTTTCTTTTGAACCGATTCTCCTCAATCCAAACACAGGAGACGGATGGGCGTGCCATCAGTCATGGAGAGGAGAAAGGCAGAGGGAGAAATTTGCCGCTGTGTCCGAAACCAGGCCCAAGAAGAAGCCCATAACAGAGGCTCCTCCTGATTTTTGTTATCATTAATATAGTTTAATGGGTAGCAGGATATATTGGTATTTGTGAAAAGTGTCCCTTGAAAATCAGAGTTTTTATTAGAAATATTAGACAATTACTTGGTAATTATCATAGATATTTTGAAAATTGCACATTGTTTCATGGGATCATATCCTCTAGATGCCACCAACCCATGCAACGAGAGACGGCCTACTTTGAGTTGAATCTAATTTTATCTTGAGAAGAAGTACTTCTTTCTGTCAACGGGAAGCATTTGGGTCCTCACCCCTCCAGTTTGTGCAGGTCAAGCACTCACTCACTCTCCATTGTGACAATTCTTGCTAAATTCAAAGAGGCCCAGCAACACAGCATTTGACGTTCGAGTTCACATGGGTCCGGGCCAAGGCCCAGCTAATACCTACTGTTTCGAGTTGCTTCCTTCCGAGCCACCTATTTTATCATAAGATGAATAATGTTGTTGTCTAGGTTGCTTTATATGTTGTGCATCATTCAGAAGAGTTTTTTTCGAAGAGTCTCGAGTCTGTTTCTTTCTTCTTCCATCAACATTTTTTTTTTTGATCTTTCTGGATGTGCTCATGCGCGTTTAGTGTGAGTTACCATTGTACTAATAAGAAAAAAAAAGTGCTCAAATAATCAATTGCATGGTTGCTTTTACAATGTGTATGGTAACAAATCAAAAGCATTTCATAGCGATGTAGCAAGTAAATGCAAAAGCAAAGATGACGTCCTCAATCTAAACTCGTCTATCTACGACACAAATTGAGATATGGCCAGCCAAAAAAAATTACAACCATCCATGCTATCGAATATCCAAAGCATAACTCGTTCCAAATTCTTAAGTCCTTAGCATGATTCAACATCCCTGCACTTCTTTTGAAAGCTACCTCCAACTCTCCCCGTCAGATCCACGTGGATCTACGCCGGATCAGAACTAACCTAATCTCGAGAAGCGATGGTCCCTTTAGCCACGTGGTATCGCGAACCAAGACTCTGTAAGTCTTAAACTCTGCCATCGGTGACGAGTCTTAAATCCACCAGCCTGTGACGGCAATAAACAATCCAATAAACGACGACTGCTTCCTCACCGGAAGAGAGGGCCGCGGTCAGCGCACCGCCCTTCTTCCTATTCCACCCCTCTCACGCAGTCCCCCTCCTCTCTCCCCCTCACTCTCAAAAGGTACCAAGAAAGAACAGGGGAGAAAGGGAAGGATATCGATGGCCTCCATTCCCCTCATTCTTCTCCTCTCCCTCTACGCCCTCTATGCCGCCATGGCGGCGAGGATATCGCCTCTGTTCCTAGACCTCGAGAGGCCGGCCTCGTGGCTTCGCACCCCCTTCGACACTTCCAACTACGGGAAGCTTCAGCTCAACAATGGATTGGCCCTCACTCCTCAGATGGGGTCTGTTCTCTTCTGTTTCCACCGTTGATGCCGATTCTTGGTTTCTTGGATTTTGGTTCTGTTTTTCTCCAAAAGAGCGTAATGGAGCAAATTAGCGGTTTTCTAATGATCATTGGGATCATATAAGCGTCAGAAATGGGCGATCGTGGGATAGATTTTGAGTTTTTTAAAATCTTTACCCCTTCTGTTTCTAATCTTGATGGGTTTTTGTGGAGTTCTTGATTTGGTCCTTCTTTTGTTCCTTTTAGTATTTGTCCTTTTGTGCTAGCGAAATTTCTTTTTGATGGGTATTCTTTCTTTTTGTTTTGTGTTCTCTTTATGGGTAATTGTAGTTGAGATTCAAGCATCGGTTGATTAATATTAATTTATTGATGAAAATAATTGTGGTCGCAGATGGAATAGCTGGAATTTCTTTGGCTGTAATATTAATGAAAAAGTGATTAAGGAAACAGGTTTGGTACTATCTGTATAATCTCATTTCTATAATCACCATTATTCGTTTTCCTAAGTTCTTGGCTCTTTCTGGTACCAATTAGTTGCAAATTTACTTCCTTTTATGCACATGTATAACTGAAACATGGACTTAACTATAGGAATTTGTATATTCTGTTTGTAGCGTGTAATCTAAAATAAAGTGTACAGAATTCTTAGCGTGTAGGTTTGAATTCTAACGTGTCTTGTTTGTAGTCTTTGTTCCTGAGTTCAAAGAAACCATTGCAAAGTTATGTTTGTTCTTTTCGCCATTTCATTTTTTTTTGGTGAACTTTTAGTATTGTCGTGGTAGCATTGGAAAAAGGATTTGCGTTTGATTTGGCTGGAAATTTAAGGTGTATTTTTGTGCCTGAAGTTGGGGCCCCTGATAGTGCTGTGTTGCTGTTTTAGTCTTTAGTCAAATCAGGCTATGGAATAGCGTAGCATGAGTTGATTTAGTCCCATGTATGCTTTGGCTTGGGTACATCTTTGTTTAAGGACACAAAAAGAAATTAAAAAAAAAAACAGAGAGGGTTGGTTACATCATGTCCATAGTACATAGTTTTTTGTGCATGCATTGAAGAATTAAATATAGAAGTAGAAAATACTTTTTTTACCATCGTATGTCCATCTCGAAAATGGTTATATATATATATATATATATATATATATATATATATATATATATATATGTATTTATGTATATGTATTAAACGTTTGTAAATATATATGCTGCAGGCACCTTTCCAACGATCAAGCACAATGCTGAGTATGCTAAGTAGGCTATAGCCTAAGCTTCTTCTAAGTTCTTTTGGATAGGCAGCTGTTAACCTGCATATAGCTTTCTTTCTTCCTCTTTTCAACTTGTGGGGAAATTTATGAATGTTATATCACTGTGGGATATGTAGTATTCAACTTTTTTCCCAAAAAAAAATGTCTGGTGGTATGTAGATATTCACAGAAACCAAAGTGTATATCTTCTTGTTGAGACTATTTCTCTGTTAGTGAATTCATGTAAATTTGATATAAAAGATGGGCTTAGCTTTAAATTGTAACATTTGTCCTTGTTGATGTCAGCTGATGCACTCATCTCGACTGGGCTGGCTGATTTGGGATACAAGTATGTTAATATAGGTAAAGCCTGAATTGGGCTATGTCTATCGTCGACTATGGTCTATGCACAATTGCACATTCATTTGTTGCTTATTTGTCTCATCCTCATCTATCATGCAGATGATTGTTGGTCTTCTTTGACACGAAATACAAAGGTTTGTAGGCTTTCAGTCCGTCTCGATTACTGGTTTTGCTGTCTTTGATAACCATCATGCCTTGTCCTGTTTATGTGGAGCTCGCTTTTTGGGGGAAAAGATGAAAATAAGTGCTAGTTTTGATCATGCGGGTAATGAAGAAACTGGAATTTTTCATATGCTTGATGTTTGCAATGTCGTCTCTCTTGATGCCTTTTGGTCATGATTACCTCCTTTTCCTGCTGAACACTATTAGTCGTAAATCATTCATTACTGTTGAAATGATGAAGTGTGCTCAAAATCATGTCTCTTTGATAGGGATAATGGAGATTAATACAAAAACATACAAGAAACACTTAACACATATATGACAAATAATATAAGTACTTTCTGTGTTCTGACCATGTCAAACTATAAAAATGGAGCATTTGAATTCTTGTGGCATGCCCATTAGTTGGAGGATGTGAATTTGCAAATCATAATCATGAATTTGATCTCACATCTAGTTATTGTCATAGTAGAATATATGATAAAAGATAGATGTGATTCTGCTTTCTAACTGGTAAATTGGTGAAGCTTCACAGACAGATTTATTATTAACTCTTACATCAATATCAAATTAACAAACACCTGTATGCTAACTAGAAAAGTCTAGACCCCACAATCAAAACATTATTTTATTTTGGAAAGAAGGAATCAGAATCTATATGTATTGAGGTTTCTAATTGAAAGCATGCTTGTAAAGTCACTCTTTTTTTTTTCAATTATATTGTATATGTCCTCTGCAGTTCACATGGACTCATAAGAATATATGATAATAGCTCTCTCTGGTGTATAGGGTGAATTGGAACCTGATCCGAAGACCTTTCCTTCAGGCATTAAAGCACTTGCAGACTATGTACATGAAAAAGGCCTTAAGCTTGGTATCTACTCTGATGCAGGGTAGGATATCTCGTGTAATCTTGACCTCAAGTGAACAAGTTATTGCCTTTTTTTTAAATGATTTTATATAGTTAATAACATAAATAACCTTGAATTGATGCTTCTCGAACATCATTCTGCTACTACCTTGCCCCCCCCCCCCCTCCTCTCTCTAATCTCTAAATGAAATGAAATTTCAGGGCTTTTACATGTCAAGTTCGACCTGGATCTCTCTACCATGAAAATGATGATGCACAGCTTTTTGCATTATGGGTGAGGATTACGAATTAGAAATTCTTAATTTGCAAATACCGGCCTTACCCTTTAACTTAGTTCACATTTGGTAATGAGGAGCACCTGCACATTAGTTGAATACTCTATTTGCTTTATGCTGATCGTTGAATATATTTATAGTTTTTGCCAATTTTTTTAATATATGCTTTTGCCTGATTTCATTCAGGGTGTTGACTATTTAAAGTATGACAATTGTTTCAACTTGGGTATAAAACCGGAGGAACGGTGTGAACTCATCTGCATTTACAGTCATGCTATATATTTTATAGCTTTTTGTATGAACTTTGGTTGTTACCTTCATTTTTAGTTATCCTCCAATGCGTGATGCACTCAATTCAACTGGGCGCACCATTTTCTATTCTTTATGTGAATGGTAATCTTTTTCTCTTAGTTGCTTACATCTGTTCTTAGTTGCATATGTCTAGATATGCTAACAGGTCTTGAAAGCTTCCTTTTTGAATTCTTTTACAGGGGTGTAGATGATCCAGCCTTATGGGCTGGTAAAGTTGGAAATAGTTGGCGGACAACAGACGATATTACTGATTCATGGGAAAGGTAAGTTTACCTCCATATTTATCCATTAAGAAAAAAGAACTTAGCAATTTTTATTTGTGCTACTGATTTACCTCTGTTAATTTAAGCATGACCACTATTGCTGATCTCAATGATAAGTGGGCATCATATGCTGGGCCTGGTGGATGGAATGGTAATGTGATCGAATCAAAAGCTCTTTTTCTTGTGGCAGAGATCCCTAACTAACTGATTTGTTTAATTTAATTATAGTCTTAAGTTTTTCCACTATTAACTGACATGTGAATACATAACTGATTCTCTTGGTAGACCCGGATATGTTAGAGGTTGGCAATGGGGGTATGACTTACATGGAGTATCGTGGCCATTTTAGCATATGGGCTTTGATGAAGGTCCCTTTTTAACTTAATCCTGAATATTTATTCTCTCTTTTTAGCATCAGTTGATTAACCTGTTAGACACCAGTACATATTTGTGCTTTCTGCTGAGCATAGATATTACTCGCTGCATTCTTGAACCTTCACTAACATAATATTAAATGTTTAAAAGTGACTTCTTCGTTGGCAGTATTGTGATTGGTCTAAATTTTGTACTGCTGCAGGCCATCTGACTAAAACATATGCTATGCAGTGAAGTACTTCAATTTCTTCCTATCTTCTTTACTGATCAGGGAATATGATTGCTGAATAGTGGCATCAATAATGTCAAGATAGGCTTGTTGCCTTTAGGCGGGCCTGTCTGTTGGGCCAAAATGGCGACCTCACCATAAGGAAGTCAGAAAAATTTATCCTTTATCTGAATTCTTGTGAATTTCATTTTTATAGTTAGATAGATTGAAACAATCTTTTGGATTGGATAATAAAGATAAAATGAGAATAAACAATTTGTAGGTATGAGATATTGCAGACTTAGACCCCGAAGTTTCACCTGGATTAGACTATTCACATTGAGCATCTCCTGGATGCCTTACCTTTCAGAATCCTTTTCAAGTTTTTATTACTTTTGAAATACTAATTGACTTGCTTCCCTCTAAGGGAAGTTAATTGACAAGAATGTCCTTGTTTGGAAATTTGGGTTTATCTTCTCTGTTTTAGGCTCACCATCTATTTTGCAGAAGCATATTGTTTTGTAATTTTAAAGTCACTTAGAATACTATAATAACTTCTATCTTGACATAGGTAGATCAAGTGGAAGAGCAGTTCATCATGATTTGGAAGAGGCTGTGAAGAGAGACTTAATTTAAGTTCATAGTATGATCAAAGTTTATTTGTGAAGGTGCTATGAAGTCATATTTCAGATTAAAAAGGAAACAACCCCTAGTTTGTTAGAAGTCTAGTTCTTGAACAATTAGGAGACTCATCTTTTAATTCAAAAGGTTGTCTTTCACAGTGTCTATCTATTAGTATTAGGGACAGTGCATTCTATTGAACAGAAGCAGATACAGATTTGGTTTTGTTTGTGTTCAATACATATAGAGCTGACTGTAATAAAGTATTCTATGCTGCAATCACATCAGCTACACAGGCTGAAGAGAGAATGAATATTCTTCAGATAGTGCATATGTAGCAGTACTCTCTTTTTATCCTTTCCCATGAAAGATGGATAATTCTTGCTATAACGGACTGGAAATTCATGCTCCAAGTCAGTGATGGTTCATATTTGAAATATTCAACATTTGTTCGGTAGTTTACATGGATGGAAGTTTGCGTGCAAAAGCATGTATCCTGCATTGATATTTAAGAAAATGGTTTATTGGATGAATGCGATGATATTGGCAATGATACAAAATTTTCATACTATACCCTTGTGGGGACTGTAGTTATCATATAAACATAGACAACTATATAATATTCATCATGCATCTATTTTGAAATCTCGACATTTTACATATGTTTGCAGGCTCCTCTTTTGATGGGTTGTGATGTGAGAAAAATGACTGCTAAAACATTTGAGATCTTAAGCAATGAGGAAGTCATTGCTGTAAACCAAGGTAAGAAATTTTTAATCTTGCTCCTGGTTCATAGTGATCTTTCTATTTGATCATGTTACCCTTTCCCATTTGATGTCCTCAGTTTTTGTTTTAGCTGTACATCAGAGTGACTATACTCATGGTTCCCTGTATGTGAATAATAGATGCAAATGTGGGCCTAAGTTTTGAAAACGTCCATGAAGCTTGGGGCTGCATTCCTATAGGGTGTTATCATGGGCCTCTTGAATGGGACTTAAGACCAGTCAAGCGCTGAAGTTTCTTTTTGACTGACAATCTGATTGTCCGGATTGGGTCTCTCCATGCTATACCCTTACATTAATACAGTAGCTATATAAATGCAGTGGGGCTTAAATAGCCCGCTGAAAATTAATTTGTGTAATTAAAATCTTGGATGTCAATAGTAGTCAAGAACCTACATAATTGATATTAATCTAGTAGCCTGGCCCTGCCTCATCTAGAAGTGTTAAGCTACCATATGCTTTTTGCTTAGACCAAGACATTGGAAAATCCATATTAGGCAGAAAACTGTTTTGCTGCCCCTTTAGGTAGATATGCACTGGGGGAACCTGATATTTGATTTCAATGATGTGCGTCCCATTTGTGAAGAACTTGGCCTGGCTGGGCATGTTTGTAGTTACACCTGTTAAAATTAAAAGCTTCAGCATCAGCATTGTAGTAGATGCTCTGTAGGTTTGAAGACTGGACAGACAAGTCGAAGATCACCTTTTTGGATATCAATCTGTAGGTTCTGTGCAAATATGATTCCAAGTAGTGCATGCTGCTGGGACTTGCATGCCAGTTTCATGACTCAAGTGGAATAATGATTCTGTTGACAAGAATTCTGCAATATGCATAATTGTTTTATGTATATTAAAGTGACAATAACAGTAAATAAGGACTTTCATATATTTTGTATGCAGCAAAGTGTTTTTTAATATTCATGATCCTATTTTCCTTGAGCCCATTGTTAAATTTGCCAATGAGTTTGTTTTATTAGTTCTATGGAAACATAGTGTCTTGACATTTAACTGAGATGAATTTTGCTTTCCCTGCAGACCCTCTCGGTGTTCAAGGAAGGAAGGTTTCTGTTGGGGGAAACAACGATTGCAGCCAGGTTTCTGATCATGCATTTCCATTAATTGTCATGCAGTTTATGTAGTTTTGCTTTTCCTTATACTAATTGTATTTTCATTTCTCTTTTTGTCTACTGGATGCTGAAGAAATTTTAATTCATGTACTACTAGTGTGCACCCAAAATTATGCTTACCCCTGAGAAAACCAAATTCTTTGAGACAATTGTTGAGTAATATGTTTTTAAATTTGTAGTCATATGTATATAATTGCCCATAATAGTAGGTGTCTTTAGGGTAATTTAATGATGATCATGCACATGATGACACACCATATACCGGAAATTCATTTTGTCAATGATTCTTAATGCATATGAGTATTGATTGACAGTCTCGTGGTTTCACTGTGAAGCTATTTATTCAGTGAAGTGGAGGGGTGTATTTACTAAAAGAAGAGTGTGGTTGTACTAGGATTCACGGATTGTTGGTTCACTGGGGTTCATGATCTCATGGACAATGGCACAAAGTAATTTGCATTATGATATTAGTGATTTGACTATATTTTGAACTTTTGTGATTGGGTTCGCAGCCCCCCATCTGGTTGTCATTTAACATTTAGCTCTCATCCATGTCTTATTCTAGCTCTTGGTTTGATTTTGTAGATAGTTGTGCCTTGTTTTACATGTATGTATTCCTATTTTATACACGTTCTTGTCTTGAGACACAGCCCAAGGATTAAAAGTTAAGCTGACATTAAACCAAGTTCTAGATAAATTCTTGGTCAATGGACCCTAATTGTCACGTTTCTAGCAAAACTGGGCACCTATGGGTGTAAATGGGCTGAACATTTGCAAGCTTGGCTATGCTCAAGCTCGGCTCAGAATTAATTATGCCTTGCTCGAGCTCGAGTCAAGCTAGAAAAAAAGTCTTGCTCAACTTTTTTTTTTTCTTTTTTGCTAGAGCGGGTGGATTCATACTTGACGAGTATAAATGCACCCAATAAAGTCAGAAAACAAAATGCCCCAAAGTACTCGGGGTACCTCACCGTCTTCAGCCCACAGGGTACCTACGGAGTGACTGGCTACATAAGCAGCCACCCAATCTGCAGCCCCATTGGCTTCTCGGAAGACATGCTTGGCCTAGAAGGCCCCCCTCCCTCGCCATAGCCTAGATGTCAGGGAGCAGTGGGTGGTCACTGCCGTCACCCTAGGGCCCTCCTGAATCCAACTGATAACCGTGGTCGAGTCCCCCTCTAGAATGATAGAACTGACTTGTACGCTGCACTGGGCATAACGAAGGCCCGCCCACGCAGCTCTCAGCTCTGCACCGGAAACCGAGGTGTCAAATAACTGACAGCCCCCAGCGGCCACAATCCAGGCGTTTGGATCCTGAAAAACAAAACCCGCACCAACCCCTCATGCCTTCATCCAATACAGACCCATCAAAGTTGATCTTGAGAAAACTCAGGGGTGGGGGCTTCCAGGTGAAAAACAACGTACGGAGAGTTGCCGAAGCAAAATAGAAACTCCAGATATCCCGAACTGTCAAGGTTCCTTCATTGGGTATGATGTGACTGAGCTCCTCCACTAGCGAGCGAGCGCTCTCCACGACGAACCTCGGCGACATCCCACGCTCGCCAAAAGTTCAGGCGCTCCTTGCCAGCCAGATCTGGTGGGCCGTGCACGCGGCTCTAACTGCCACTTGGCGGCGCAAAGGAGACTCCAACCATCGTCGTATAGCCTAAAGGAAGTGATCCCGCCCACTTCAGGCCTCCTAGGGATCCCTGCCAACTACCAAGACACCAACGCCCATACGCACTGAAACAACACATGGTCCATTGTCTCATCCACACCGCACTCCCTGCACTCCGAGGGAATCCTCAACCGAGAACAGCTCTCGTTGGAAGACAATCCCAGACTACTTTCCATAGGAACAGTGCTACCCTTAGGTGGAGATCCAAGCGCCAGATCCAAGCACAGTCTGGCTTCGGCTCATGCGCCCACCAAAGCAAGCGGAAAAGGTCTCTCACCCTGACACCAGCCCTACTCGAGTAGCTCCAAACCTGGATATCAGGACCTGCTCAAACTTGACTTGCTAAATATTGAGCCATCTTGAGCTCGGCTCCAAATTTAGAAAAGGGAAGAAGATGGAGAGGAGGTGGTGATGAAGGGATGGAGATGGCTCAATATCTAGCAAGTCAAGTTTGAGCAGGTCCTAATAACCGGGTTTGGAGCTCCTCGAGTAGGGCTGGCGTCAGGGTGAGAGACCTTTCCCGTTTGCTTCGGCGAGCGCATGAGCCGGGGCCAAACTGTGCTTGGGTCTGGCACTTGGGTCTCCACCCGAGGGTAGCACTTTTCCTATGGAAAGGCTTCGAAATTGTATGGGAATAGAGGCAGTGAAGATGGAGAGGAGGTGGTGATGAAGGGCTGGAGATGATGAGATCAGCTCACCACATGGGAGGTGATGAGGTTGATGACCTGAACAGAGATGGCCACATGGGAGGTAATGTGTGCAGAGAGATATCTAACTTGGACTAGATGAGATTGAGAGGGTTAGGGCCAGCTGTGGCTTCCTCCCATCACTTTTCCTTTTAAAATATTGGTCTTGGATCTTTGATCTAACTGCTGAGACATTTCAAGCTTCAAGTTTTACCCTCTTAAATTTTGTTCCCAAAAATCCTAGATTTGAGAGGAACAAATCTAATGATGGTATCCGAGAAAGTAGGGCGAGGTCAACATGATAAAATTCACTAGTCCAACATATATTTCGAGTTTTAACAGCTAGTTTGTATCAACTTGTTTATTGTTCAAGCCCAAAGATTCAGTTCATGTAGAGATGGGCATCGGGCCGTGCCTGGCACGGCCCGCTTAACCTAAAGGCTAAGTCCGACACGGCCCTAGGCCCGTGGGGTGGCGGGCCATGCCGGGCCCAGCACGGGCCGTGCCAGGCACGAGACGGGCCGTGCCTGTCCAAAAAAAAAAGCCGTTATGGGTGGTCTATAACGGCTATTTTTTGGCCCATAACGGCTATTTGTGGCTTTTTACCCATTTTGCCCCTCCCAACAGCCATAAAACGGCTAATTTGAGGGATATTTTGGGGTATTTCCGGGCTGGCCCACGGGCCGTGCCGTGCTTGGCCCATGAATCGTGCCAGCTCAGGCCCTTATGGGCCGTGCGGGGCTTGGCCTGCGGGCCAGAAATCCTTAACCCAGCCCGGCCCCCTTTTATGAGCCGTGCTATCTGTTACTGTAGCAATGGCACGGCCCGCTTCGTGCCGGGCCGTGCCGGGCCATGGACGGCCCGGCCCAATGCCCACCTCTAAGTTCATGTTCAGCTTGTTTGCTAGTTGAATGAACTAACTATGAGCTGAATTTCTAGTCGAAAATGAGCTATTCTTATACTGCTTGTTCATTTGACGGCCCAATAGGCACCGGAAATTAAGTTACTGTCTACTACTTAGGATTTCTTTTCAAAGTTCTGTTTAAAATTTAAATCTTTTACAATTCTTATCACCTAAAACTACTACAATCTGTGAAAAACACGCAGCAAGGGGCCTTTTGGATATTAATAGTGTGATCACTTGGATACTAATACCAATTAATTATTGACGGATATAGATAGGCTAGAGGTTAAAGGTGTTTCCCAAGGAAGGCTTTTTAAGTTAAAAAAATTGTAATCTCCCCATAAGTAAAATGTACACTGACAGTTATCCCGCTTCCATGTTTTTGTAATATTAATATACCTATTCTGTGTGCCTTTCTTTCTGTTTGGCCTTCATAAATGTTTTCTTGGTATTCGATCTTAGGTTCTTTTGAAATCAGTGAAATCTGTGCATATTTCTTCCTGTTGGCACTGAAGTTGTGCATTATGTAGGAAAGAAATCATTTCAAAGTGAAATTCAGATCTTGAAATTGGTATTCCTGGCACAGAGCAAATTTGGTATTTTGAGTACCTTGTTGCTTTCTTCTGTTCATTAATTTTGATTTTGCAGTAATTTGTGTAATTTCTGTAATTCTGTTTAGTTCTTATCATTCTCACAGATTTGCATCGCTGTGCTTTACTGAGAATTCCTCGAAAACTTAAGAAACTTATAAAATCAATTGGTTATCGAAGCTACCAATCCGTTCCACTATTTTCCTAAAACCATAAATAAGTCATATGCTCCCCTTCTCAATGTTGCCTATAGCTACCTGTATTTAACTTTAAATGCCAGAAATTCTCCGATTCCTATCACCTGATGCATGAAACTCCTTAGAACACAATGCTTCTATGTGCTCTCTCTCAGAAGAACTTCACTATCTTCATATTTTATGCTTGCTTTTGCTGCCCTATTGTTATGGTTCTCACCCTCTTTCAAGATAAAGCTTGAACTTCTTAAAAATGATTATGCCTTTATGCCTTCTGAAGGCTTCCTAGTGTGTACTACAGTAGTATTTTGCCTTCCAAAGACTTCCTAATGTCTGTTATAGCATTATTTTGCCATTATGAGGACATGGACCCCCCTGCTTCCCCTCATTGATAGCCTCCTCGGCCTCTGCTTTTTCATTGCTAAATTTCCTAGTGGATGCACACCATTAGGCAGCCAAAGAACCTCTCTAGCTGATGCGTTCAGCCAATTGTTTGTAAATTTTATTGGGTGATGCTGTCTTGCTCTCTTCCATGTTTCAAGCACTGGAATAATGATGCATAATTACACTGTGGGGGCATAAATGAGATTCTGCACATGCATGCATTCATGCATGCTTAAGTACAATCTTGCTTGAATGTGTGCATGCATGTGATGTAAACACATGCTTACATGCTAGATTTAACCAAGTTTTTGAGTCAATACATGATAATCAACCATGTGATCTGCTGGCATGAAATTATGGATCTTAACTTGTCTTAGAAGTCACTTTTGTCGCATGCCTATTGGTTTATGACTTCAATTATCACTTTGTCTATTTCATTGGGTATTTCTACTTATCACATATCATTCAAACTAGATATTGGCTCAGAATACATTTGATTGAAGCATATAATTCCTCCTAAAATGCACTCAGTTTCATATGCTTGGAAATTTTAGGTTTGGGCTGGTCCTCTCTCTGAAAACCGGCTTGTTGTTGCTTTATGGAACCGTTGTTCTGAAGCTGTCACGATTACAGCCAAATGGGAAATGCTAGGCCTTGACTCAACCACTAGTGTTTCTATAAGAGACCTCTGGAAGGTGAGTATGATCGATGAACTTACAAATGTATGGTTTTATGGATGTGCTGAGCATACTTGAATGACAACAATCACAACTTGTCGTTTGTGAGAGGAATTATGGCTGTAGCCTCAGCCACAGCCAAAGCATATTGGACTTTTGATCTGATAAATGGCAATAAGTTGTAGAGCTTCCCGTTTGCACAACATGCTTTCATATGAGTGCGGTGATTTGTATTGTTCTGCCATTCAAGGATAGCATGCTGGAGGGTCCAAATACCCCTCCATGGTTCTAATAGTCTGAATTGGGCAGTCATGCATCCGTATTTAATTCTTTTCACTCTTTGGTGCTGTTATACAGTATTGCATGGAAGTTAGATATGTAGGATCAAATAAAATTTCATTGTACAAGAGTGTAATATGAAAGTGAAGAATCTTGATAGTTTGCTTAGTGCAGATACAAAAACTTTACAAGAATGAATTAACCAAACACGCAATTGCAAAGCAACAAGCCAAAGGCCCTGGTGGCATAATATCAATCATCTGGCGAATGAATTATTTATAGCCTGCTGCTCAAGACAAAAGAAACTGGATGATTTAGCTGGCATTGCAAGTGCTTAATAAAGATGGTTCACTTTCATTATAAAGCTTCCTTGTTCTGTTTTTCATCCTGAAGATCCATATATCCAGCACAAGAATGTATAAATGAGATTTTGTAAAATACTTTGCTTTTATACTTTCAATATCTTTCAATTGGCTTTACTATGAAAATGATATAAATCTGGCATTCTTCAATTTTCAGCATGAAACTCTACAAGAGAATGTAGCTGGTAGTTATGGAGCTGAGGTCGATGCTCATGACTGCAAAATGTACATCTTTTCTCCTACAAGCTCCCTTTCTGTAAGTTAATTATTACAGTTTGTATTTTCATTGTCCTTGTATATTTCTATTTATTGAAAATATTGAAGAGTCCACGCCTTACTGTACTTGATGACTTTCAAATTCTTTTACAAACAATCAGATGGAGACTGAATTAATTGCACCTTAATTGTTTTTGCTTATCCTTTGTGGATGCAAGTCGAAGTTCCATGTTTTAATTTATTTCAATTTATTTAATTTTTTTTATATATAAAAAGGTTATGCAGAAAACTTCCTGATAAAAAGAGGGCTGAAATTACAAGGTATATGTCATGATGTCAAGACACATTTACCTTATGCCACTCCCTTCTTGCTTCGCATCTGCTGTTTTTTTTTTTGGTGACACTCCTTAATTTGCAAGTCTTCTATGGACCTTTCTGCATAAATGGTGGATTTCGGGATTTACCTTACTGAGAAAACTGTACCCCAACATGGTGAGTCCCCGCCCCCTTCTAACACAACCTACGGAGATTAGTGTAAACATCCCAAGTCCATTACCATAATAATTTCTATGCGATGAAAAGGCCCACAATTAGAGCAGTGTATTAAATGAAATATTTAACCTCCTCCAACTAGGTTTGGGAGTGTCAATTCATGAGGACAGATCCTTCGATTCCTTGCAAAGTTTCACTGGATAAAGTTGCTCTCGACAAGCAAGTTTTTCTCTGGCTTTCTTTCTGGATAAGAAAGCTTTTTCTGCTTTTCATTTTGTCAATAAATCATTTCCACTCATACCAAGTTACCCGTCTGTGATCTGGTTGGAAGGCGACCACCAAACCCCTCCTCCCTGCAAAAAGTGGGTCTGTCTGCAGTATATCTCATCTTCTTGATTTTGTCATTTAACTGTGAGAGTGTGGTTGCTTTTTTTTTTTTTAATGTCAAAATTTGCTCATATCTAATGCTTTATACTAGAGAACCTTTAAAATCACAAACAATAAATTCATGTCAAAATATTCATGAGGTTCTGGCAAGCTTGAACAACTTGGGATTGTTCTGGTTAATAAACATTAACTGACCCCAATGTAAATTCAACATTTTCTGGCTAAGTACTGGTTCATAGCTGATTGTTGAGGATGGTGTTCTGTTATCTTCTTCTGATTTCCTAGTTCTTTTATTCCCGGTAGCTTCGTGAAACGTTGCCTGATACTTCACCTGAAGGCCTGTTTTGGAAATGCCACCAGATATCCACGTTATATCGCTTGTGCAGGAAACAGGTACAACACAAGGTGGAAAGAAAATGAGGCTGAAGGAGTTGCTAGAATTCAAAGATCTCACGATCCAAGGATATTTGGGATATCAAAAATCTTCTTTGAGATGGATTCTAGTATCCATTATAAACTTCGGATGAGCAATGCAATGGCTCGATCTCCCACTTCTCCCATCCTTCTCGAAAAGCTCTTGCCTACCATTTTTGGTCAGAGCGAACTGTATGTTCGATAATGGGACAAGTATCATTTCTCAAGAGAATGGGTAAACAAATCCATGAACTCCCGTTCGAGGTCCACCGTGACCCAAGTGCCTGCTGAGCTGATTACTGGATATGCACCCTGTGGAGGAGTGAGGACTGGGGAATGGAGACCGTATTTCCAATCTAAACGTGGTTCGGTTGGTTTTAGTGTCGTGGCAAACGCTGGACTCGAGCCAGCCAGCAGATCGTTACCACTTCAGGACATGCGCATCAGGCAACAACTCAAAAACAAGATTTCTATTGATTTATACCGTACGTGAAATAAAACATCATGCCGTAAAGCCTCTATCTGTTTATGCTCAGACTGTCTCCGGTCCTCCAGAATAATTCTCGCCAGAAGAAGTGCCAAAATGGGGACAAAGGATGAGCAATCATATATGCAGGACCATGAGGTTGGTTCCATGCTAATATATGCTTGCTCGTGAGGTTCGGCAAGTATTTGGCTGCTCTCAGGTGCCAAGAGAGTGTCGGTCCTTCAGATATAGCTTCACAAAACTTGGATGAGTGAGGAGAGTAAATTGACATATCATCTTGTCCCCCTGATCAGTGAGGTATAAACAAACAAAGGTTACTCAGAGGCCCACTTTCAAAAAGGATTGCCTTCTTTCTCTCTCTCTCTCTCTCCCCCACTCACCCACCACTCACTCAGGCTCATCTTTTTTTTTTCTTTTTTTTTTAATACCTTAGCTACTCACACTAATCTCATATAAGTATAACCAGCTGAATCACTAGAAAGAAGATTACACGGTAGCGAAGGAATGAAAGCATGCCGAGCCTAAAAAAATCTCTTCAGAATAGAGGAGGCGGCATCCAAGAAACAAGAACATACGTGTCCCTCGTTACTGTATCAACCACTCGTTACGGGAAGCAGGGCCGGCCCGAGCCCCGGGCCAACGGAAGGCCCCCGGAAGGTGAAGAGAGAGAGAGAGAGAGAGAGAGGGAGGGAGGGAGGGAGGGACCGTGACCAAAAGGAAGCAAAGGCCCCATATAAAACGGGATGAGCCGGCTACGAGTCTTCCCCCTTGATGGAAGGGAGGTGGAGAGTTTCTTGGCCTGCAGAGGGGAAATTTAGGAAGTTGGGGACGGTAGTTTTGTTTTGGATGGAGAGAGAGAGAGAGAGAGGAGGGATTTGGTTGGCTTGATACACGCCTGAAGCCACTCTTACCTTTCATCCCTTCTCTTGTTTGGTTTTGGTCTTGGTTTTCCTTCCCTCACATTACTCCTGATCCAGCTGGGCCATCAGGAAGAAAGGGGGATTGGAAATGGACTTCTTGGAGGGTGGAGATTCTTTTAATTTTCTCCTCTCGGTTTCTTCTCCCCTCTTGGGTGGTAGAGAGAGAAGGAGGGAGGGGGTTGAATGGCTGCTGTGCTGTGATGTTGCGGTTGCTGCTTGGGTACTCACTTGAAGGGGAGATGGAGGGATGGGACTTTTATTAATTAGATGGAGTCAATTTTCCATAAGGCCCCTACTTTCTCTTATAGAGAAGCTCCTGGACAAATTCTTTTCTTTACCTTGACCATGAAGTGCCATGGGATGACCTTTTCCTATTCCGCTCTTGCTTGACATGATAAACAAAATTGCCAAGCATTATCTCAGTTATTTAATCAGTTTTATGACCCTTCTTTTAGGATAATTACTTTTCTGCATTTCCATTCAAAAATAATATTAAATTAAAAAGATTTCTGGCCTATCTTTGTTAGATTCATGTACCTTTGTTGAAATAGTGTACTTGATAGCTATCCATTTTCATATCATTTTTTTAATATTTTATATTTATTAAAAAAATTTATTATTAAAAAAAAAAGGCCTCATTCATTGGATTCGCATTAGGCCCCCAAATGTATTGGGCCGCCCCTGACGGGAAGCAAGTTGGGAGAGGAGGGACGCATCAAGCACCGCGAAGTAACTCCAACCTTATCGTGTCGAACACAACCTTGTTGTTTGTGCCCATCTAATGGGGTGCGAAGGAGGACGTACGTGATTTCAGCAAAAAAAAGAAAAAAGAAAAAGGAGGACGTACGTTCCAATATCCGTTCGACCCTTTCTACTCCGAGTCAGCAGCTATCGCGACTTCCCCGAGGATCTTCCCACCACTCACATTACGCCACGCGTATTGGCACAAAGCACAAAGCCGTGCTTTAGGATTCGCGTTTAAGGCGGGTACGTGTTCTTACTGTCGGTGATCGTAGCCTCTGGTCGTATGTGCTCGAGTTTGGGGCGCTGTTCGTTTTGATCCCGCTCGCTCTAATTTACGTCACCCACAAAGCTTGGGGTCGCGGCCATGGCGGGAGATCACCGTGGTTTTCCCGTTCTTTGCCTCTTCTTTTTCTGGATCTTGACTCTACCCTCGATTTCGCTTGCTTACAGGCCAGGAGATATCGTTCCGATGGGCAAGGCGGGACAGTACCATGGGGTAAGAACTCGAACCAAAACAAACCCTAGTTTTATATGAAACAGTTCTTGATCCGCTTCGATATGATGTACTTTGGGAAATCTCAGTCAAGAACCGTCTGGCACGATGTCATTGGCCGCCACTGCCCTATTTTTGCCGTCAATCGGGAGGTAGGGTCTTTGGTTTTGTTTTCGGTTTTTCTCGCTCTTGATTTTGTTCTTTATTTGTTTTATTTTTCCTTCTCTTTTATGCATAGGCGTTGATTCCTATACCAAAACCTGATGGTTTCACTGGTGCCGATCCTTACAAGATGTAAGTTTCATTTAATTTTTGTGCTTTTCTTATTTATCAAAGAGTCATTTTCTCCTTTTAGTTAATTTTAGGGTTTCTGTGCAAGAACTGATCAGCCATTTAAATTTCTATGTGATTTGTTGAACTTAATGTAGCACACATTAAACATGAAAGAGGTAAAAGCTTCTGAGTAGGATTGAATCAAAAACAAGCATGTGAATGCATTCCCTCTTTGCCATGCTCAAACTTCATCAAGTTTGGACTGTACTTAGTTTTGATAGTAACGTTACTCCCAAGACTCTGGAAATCTTCCCCTAGCAAGTGAGAGGGTAAGCTTTTCCATTTTCTTCGGATGGGGCGAATTGGAGGATCCTGGGTGGTTTTCCTTTAAAGATATATACCTCTCATATATAAACCAGGAAGTAAAATTATCCTTTTTTCCTGAAATTATCCAGAGATGAAAAATGGAGGTGTCTAGATATAGACTATTCCTAAGTTTTGAATAATTGGAAACTTCTGGTTCCCAGCTATAGATTTTCGTGCAAACATAAAAAATTCATCTCCAAAACACAATGGGCTATCACATTGCCTGGACAAGACAACACACTTAACGGTCTTCTAGTTTAAGAAGGGCCAAATGTATGAGCAACAGAGAATTGTGTTTTGAAGAAAGATATCTATTTGAATCGAGCCTTCTTTTCATGACAATATGCTTTCATTTGCTAATGCCTTGCCTTATTACAAGGAGAACATTTTGGCCTTGAATGATCTATATTCAAACTTTGCCTTGTCGCATTATAAATGAGAAATAGGCAATAGATTATTGCATTAGTATTATACAGCCATGCAATGTTATTGCCATTTCATGAATCAATAGAAATGCCTAGATTTCACAGTTTAAAGCCTGCAAAGCATGCCCTTTTGTGTGAATCTCTTAGCGCAGATAGCAACTCAACCCCCTGTCTAGTGCCCTTTCAAGAGTATATTCTCCTTTTCTTTTTCTGTATCCTAGTACAATCACCATGGGGATGTTAATAGTTGTCGACTCTATTTAGTGCTTCTATAAACCACCCATGGCTTGACAAATTATCATTATCCATGTGTTCTACTGATTGGATCTCCAATGAGGTGAATTAGTCTAGACATTCTATATGATAAAGTATTCGGATTTTTTTATTTTAATCCCTTCAAAATCATGATTCTAATACTGGCCTTCAAACTAATTTTTGAAATTATATGATTATCTATGATTTTTTATGTTTGTTGTAATATAGTGTAATATCACCGACATCATATAACTTCTTATCTTAGGAATTTGCAGCTATCTTACTTCAACTCAACCAATTGTTGCCTATTTACCATAGTGCATAGGTAACATGAATATGTTCTTCCAGTTAAGGAATAGTTGCTATTAGCTTCCTTTGACCATGAACTTTCCTCCATCTAAATTTACCATGGCCAATCAGGTTTACTTATTGGATCTTACAATTGGATTTACTTGGAAATACTTAGTCCCATATGTTGCATAATTTTAATCCAAAAGTTTAGGATGACTTCATCATCTAGAGATATGGAATTACGTGTTGTCAATTGCATTTTGCAAGCACTTTTTAGCAACTTCCTTGGAACTGCGGATGGTGGATGGGATAGGGTTTGTTGGTGACAATAATTTATTGATTTGATCGGATTAGATTATCATATATTTAAATTCTTTTTCCGATAAATAATGGATGGAAAAATAATTAAACATACAATAAATAATTAAATATATAATAAATAATGCCAAAAAAATAATTGCTAAAAAAATGTGGTTGCTATCCTTTCTTAATCACTCTTCCCTTTCTTTGACTAGATTACAAGGGAAAAGCAATGACAAATTGATCGAGTTATTCGATTATGTCGGTGACGATAAAATGAAGTTATGTGAACTGGCATATGAAAATTTAAATTTTAAGAAAGAAATCTAATTGGATTTTTAGTGCAAGGATCAAATGATGTGTTTGTATATTTTTTTTGCAAGGAGGTCACTTAAATCCAAGCTGTCCTCTGCTTACTTAGATGGGTCAATCTCACATTTGTCAGTATTACAATTTATTTATTCTGTCATTTTTCAACATGTCCTTGTTTGCAAAATATTTATCCTTTTGTTTGTTTTCTTTTGTGTAGTACATTGCATAGTGCGTTACACTTTTCCAATCATCTTTTTTTATACTTTTGATGTGGAAAACATGTTGCCTTTAATGAACTGTTGTTGTAGCACCTTTTTTTCTCTCCTCGAAAAGGACAAACTAGCACACATATATTTACTTGTTATTTTTAGTGAAGTGTTTGAGCTCTGATTGATCTTTTCTGATTTACTAGTTAATCTTAGTTCCATTTAGATCAAAGTTTTTTACACGAGATGAACAATCTGCAGATCTTTTCAAGTTGGTCATGAGAAATTTTATGTTCCATGGCTTTTTGTTATAAACCGAAAAAGCTCCGAAGTTCCAATGATTGATTTCCATTTGGTAAGAGTCTGACTTGCACTAAGCATTTGTTTTTTCAGCTATAAGTTGACTACCCTTCATATTATTTCCGTTTTTTCACTTGATTATTTCCATTATCGTTAAGAAGTCAATAGATACAGACATCAAATCTTGAATTGTTTTATGTGGGATGAAAGGATTAACTTTTGCAATCTGATATACTACAGAGGTACTCTGGGAATGATTTGCATGGTGTCATGGCTAAAGTTGTGGATATGCCTCATCATTGTATGCAATACCATCTCCTTCTCTTATTTTTCTCTTGCCATTTCATGCTTTAAACATTTGGGATCAAGGACCTTCTAATGCTTGATTTCTTAATAAGTTTGAAATACTGGTGGGACTTCAAAAATACTGACCACTTATTATATGCCTCTGTAATTTTGCAAAATTGTTGACTCAAAGGATAAGCATGCGTTAATGTCAAGATTTGCAAACAAGATGGTTAAAGAGCACCTTATTCTCAAATGAGAGAGATGATTAAATAGTTCCTTTACAGCTGACCAAAAAAAAATAGTTCCTTTACAACAAACTATACATACTCATAAAATTTATAACCTTTAAACCTTGATCTAACCATTTGGTCTTCGTGTTGTGAATCCATTTTTGCCCATTTTCAGTTGCTCTAAAGTGTTCAATTTAGGAATCTTATACCGAGTTCCACAACTGCTTCCTGACACTTCTGGATAACTTAGATGAAGTACATTTTCTTTGCTGCAACTATTTTATCAGAATCAACCTTCAATATTATGGATATTGACAGTCTTTTTGATTTTTTTTCACTTTCTCTAAAGCATTATGCCATGCTTTTGAAGAAAAGTATAATGCTCAAATGTGCATATTTCTGTTCTAACAATTATATATTAGCTTGTGCATAAGCTTCTTAGGCACTTGTGGTAATTTTTTCTAGAGCTCCACCTTTCCAGTGCTTTCCTTGCTCTTGATTTAGTAAACAAGGCACCACGCTACTTGTGGTGTCACTTCATAGTGTTTGTCATTAAACTCTTCATTGTCATTGTGATCCATACTTGTACTTTATTCATAATTATTGCCTCGACTTTGAGAATGGAGGGGTGGCGAAGAATGGTTGAGTAGAGTGTTGCTGATGCAGAGTATGACTGAATGATCTTAGTGTTTGTAAATACTTTCATTTCATAGGTTGAATATCATGTCTCAGTTGTTCTCATCATCTCGCTGCCCTCCTCATGTCAGATTCATAGTTGATCTATTGAAAATGCCTAGAGTTCGTTGGCTGAGTTGGGTTTGTTAGGGCTTAGGCCTGACTTTGAGCATGCAAATTAATATGTGATATCCGCTTGTTATGCTATCTGAGTGGCATACGTAATTAATCTCTGATAGTTTATGTTGTCTCTTCTAACATTAGGATACATTTGATATATACTGGTGATACGTAGAGTTTGACTGCATATGATCTTAAATTCTTAATATTTGTAGATACTTTCATTTAATAGATTGAATGTCATATCTCAGTTCTCATCATCTTAATGCTGCCCTGCTTATGTCAAATTCTTAGCTGATCTATTGCAAATGCCAAGAGTTTGTTGGCTGAGTTAGGTTAGCTAGGGTTTAGGCCTGACTGTGGGCATGCAAATTAATATGTGATATCCACTTGGCTTGCTATCCTAATGGCATACATAATTAATCTCCGGTAAGTTAAGTGGACAACTGGAAAAACATATGTTGAGAGAGAGAGAGAGAGAGAGAGAGAGAGAGAGAGAGAGAGGATGTGATTACTTGAGAGAAGGAGGTTTCATAACACTATCTAGTATCAAATCTGGCTGATGAACCATCCAAAAATGGATGTGTCCACCTTCATGATTGCAGATGTTAGTGCATATCAGGGAGGCATGTTTGAGTACCAATAATGAAGATTAAAAAACATGGAAGTTGCCAAAGTTATTTGTTTGTTTCGGTTAGTTCTGGCTGAAGAATTACATGTTATCTATCTGCTTAGCAAAGACCTGATTAGTTAGGTGGATAGTTGATTCTGTTGTGGAATATTATACCTCCTAATGGTTTCTTGTAAAGACTTTTGGGTCTTGAAGTGGTGTCTTGGGGTGATTATTGTACCTTTTAATGGCTTTTGTGAAGGATTTGGGATCTTCAAGTGGCAGATTGGGCTTATGGTGATAAATTTTCATTAGATAGGGGTTTTTGGAGTCGATCTTGATATTGGATATTGAAGATCTAACATAGGGCTTTGTACAAGAAAAATTAAACAAGATAATCCATACAACAAGTTTTATATAACAGAACATTCATTCTTTTACAAGTCTTTTGCCAATAGCATTTAGATGCAATTGAAAACTGAATATGATGGACTGACTTCTTCTAGTTAAAAGCTTGCACCTAATTTTTTTAAGATGATTGAGCTCATTCAGTTATTGTCCTTTAGGTTGTTTCTTACATGTGTCTTGCTTGAGAACCAAAGCACAGTTTGGTTTTATGAACTTTTAAACCACATTCAAATGATGAATAATTCATTTTCTTTGCTAATCTATTTCTTTCAGCTGAACCCTTTGAAGACCAAAATATGTTTTAAAAAGGTGTCTGTATTGTCTGCTTTTTTTAATTCGGTGAAGATTGCCTTTTGGATTTGAAAGCATTCCTTTGTTGCCTGATCAGATGTTGAGGTTCATGAAGACATTCGCAAGAACTTTTGGGATCCAAATCATTGGCCCAAGCATGTACTTGTCAGATATACATGGTTAGTATGATGAGCTCGTCAAAGGAGATTGATCATTATTAAGCTGTTTGCATTGTCAACATAATTGTTGATATAGTATCACAAAATATTTGTGAATTGGGGTTATTTCAGAGTTACTTTTATGTCATATAGTAGGTGTTTGGTAAGTTGATTTAATATCATAAACTGTTAACAGGATATATGTGATTCACTGTGTTTTGTCTCCTTCCTTTAATTATAAGTTTGTGTGCAATTATATTACATGGAGTTTATACAAGTTCTATCCTTTGTCACCATTGTTTGGTTACACTATGTATGAATCTATCATAATCATTGTATATTTACCTCAGAGTTCCAAATGCTAGTTACTGATTCCAAAAATGTATCAATGCCAGAGCTGGAAGATTTAATCTTTGACTTTGATCTCAAAGATAAGCAGAACTAATGTAACCTCGCTTGTATGACAGAATTCAGAGCCATCATTACATTCAGAACTCTGTTCTGCCTTCAAATTTGTTCGCTGTTATCGGCTGTCTCAAATCTGACATGAACAGTTGTTCTGTTGGAATAATCTTTTTGAAGTTTGACTGGACTATTAGTATTCTTTTTGAAGCTTCTGTTGAGGACAGTCTATTGAAACATATTATTGATCACAACTGGAATATGCCAGTTTTAGTTTTTCTACCTGCTCTCAGTAGTAATGAGAAATTATCATCTTAATCATTTTGCCATACCTTGGCAAGACTATATGCCTTCATTTGGAGAGATGCATTGCCTCGAAATGGTTGTGAACATGGAACCTTTCTTTGCTCTTCCCCCTCCCTCCTCCTCCCTTAGTTGGAAGATGTTCCATTTTAGCTTTTGCTTCCATCCCCAAAATTTGATGGGATTTAATAGTTGTTTGAATGATATATAGGTAGGTTTATTTAGCTTTAACTTCCATTTTGGTTTGGTCAGTTATACTATGTAATCCTTCCAAATGGGATGTATTTGGATTTAAGTTGGTCTTTTAGTTTGAAAAGGACCTGTTTGTACCCTATTCAGGCACTTTTTCCTGTCTAGTTTAATTTTTAGATATTGAGAATCCATAAAGTTTTTCCCTAGAGTTTGCTTTAATATTTAGACCAAACGTAATTAATTTTCATAAATAATGATATTTGTAGCCCACGATATTGAGCAACACTTGTTAATTAGTTTTAGGCCTTTTCGGCTTGTTGTCTCCCTTCTCATGCATGTGGGGCTACTTCTAGGGGTTGACTTTCTGAAAAGTTTCTGGGTCATATTTCAAAACCTAAATGTTTTTTGTAAGAGTGGAACTTTCTGGCCCTTTGTAAGCTTGAATTAATTAATTTTTTTTTTAATTTTATTTTCTATCTTTTACCAATCTTTGATTAGCTGCTATCCTTATAATGAAACTCAAATCCAGTTTCCTGAAACTCAAATCCAATTTCCTGACATATAGCTTTTCTTGACTTATTCTATATGCATATTTCCTGTTTTATTTATCACACAGGTTTTTGCATGCTTTTGTTTTTGTCCTTTTTCTCTGTCTAGGCATTTCATACTCTTGTTTCTTGATACCAGCAATTTGTTGTACACTTGCCTCTCATGTTCCTTATATTATTTCCTTGACACACATCTTAACAAGGATTATTTGCTGATTCAGTTGGTGGATGCTAATAATTTTTATCTGTTCTTGGACCTCCATGAATTTCTTGACTCCCATTCCAGCCGTTTGGTTGGAGGGAGTCCCCAAAATCCAATCCCTACTTCTCCCTAGTATTCAAATCTCTTTCTGATTCCGATTTCGGTTATGAACCAAATATGTTGGGGGATATAGCCATTCCGATTCCCATTCCAATCTTTTCCGATTTTGATTCCGATTCTGATCACGAACCAAAAGCGCTTGTAAGGTTTTTTTTTTCCTTAAAATTTTTCTGTTCCATAATTGCCTTGGTGCATTGGTGATTGTTTTTTCTGTTGCGCTTAATATGCCTCTTGGGTGGATATATATGAGTTCTTTTTGTTTAAACATATCTTCTTCATAATCGGTCATCTTCGTAGTTTTATTATCTGAGGACTTTACAACAATGAATTTCTCCTACCTCATATAGAGGTATGGATTCTATGGAAGCACTAGAGCATTGCAATTTATTTAATCGTCATACATCCATTTCATCCTCAATATCCTATATTTTCAGGCTCTGGCTCTGAGAATGATAACTATTTGACGAGCGAGTTACATGTTTTGCAAAATTATCTTCTACTGCTTTATCTCCAGAATTCACCTGTCATCATCTTGAGGTCATTCGAGCTAACCACAGTCGCCACTTTCATTACTCATGGCCTATATAGGTGGCCTACTTCCCGTTTGTATCGCACACTTGCATATCCATGGTGTCATTTGTTTTGCTGCTCAATCTTGCCCTGTTTCTGGCTATCTAGCTGGCTCTGTTAGCATGTATTCCAATGCTTCCTATGTCAGAAATCAATGTTTTACTTGTTTGTCAGTGGTCAGCACTAGTACAGTAGTACCACAGGCAACTTTCATGGGTATTATGCCACTGCCTTTACTGCTGTTCTTCAGTTTCTGTGGTTAAAAAAGGTTCTCACCTGTGCCACTCCTTGTCCTAATTGCGTCTATGACTAATTTTATTCAAAAGTCTTACTTCTATTCAATAGTCTTACTTCTATTGAGCCTCTCGATGCTCATGGCCAAGGCATCAAAATGCGGATGGTGGGCATGTAGCGACTAGGATGTTTCATGGCAGATAGCGAATAATGGGTGCTATAACAGATGCCATGAACCCAAGGTGAGCTGCTAAAACAAATCAATTTTTTTTTCTTACTAAGTATCAAAAATTAATACTTTTTTCAACTTCATGCAGGAAAAAGTTAAAAAATCAAAAACAAAACTTTAAAACATCGTCTACCAAACACAATAAGACCCTACTCATGTCAATGTCGATATAATTTAAAGATCTTCGACCAAACATAAAAACGTAATCATATATAGATGTTCACAATAACCTGACATCAACTGTAAGGTCAAAGTTTTGGTGCACTCTTTGTGGATTTTTTTTTTTTTTTTTTGGGGGGGGGGGGGGGGGTGTGGGAGACTGGCCTTGTTTTAAACAAACCACTGGACTGGCTGATTTGATATATAATTGCTTGAGTGATCTATCTGGAAACCGGTCTAATCCACCATGGAATAAAGTGCTCTGAACTGTCCATCATGCATATGTGAAATCCATTAGGTTATGTTCAAAGTATAGTGTGCATGCAATTTTGGAAAATGTATCCACATAGATTTTATCTCGATGTTGATTAATATCAAGCTACATATTTGATGACAGGGAGGAGCGCTCAGAGATAGATGTCTCAGGGGGATTTTATGTAATGTTTGGATCAGGTAATATGTATTCTAATGTCTTCTCAATTTTACCTTGTAGTGAGTTATTTTCCATGTTGCAATTATGTATACACATGCATGTATATTGTATCTATATTATGTGTGTAGCATATGTATCTATGTACTTTCCTTTTTTTCTTTTTTTTTGGGGGGGGGGGGGGGGGGTGGTTGGAGGTTGTTACCAATAGGATCGAAGCCTTAATCCCCTATCAATGAAAAATCATTGATGAGAGATCTTAATTTTAAAATTCACACTGCTGAAAGATCCATGTTTTTGAAATTCACACGGCTTGAACATGATTTACATCACCTAAAATGCTTAGAGACCCAAAGGAAAGGTTTTATTTTATTTTTTTTATGCATCGAGTGGCCTCAAAATGACCAAATTCAATGGTGTCTACAATGTCTTGATTTAATTTATGGTTTACAAACATCCAAATTTGTTGGTACTATCCATTTTTTGTCCACCTGAACATAGCTAAAAGACTCCGAAAATATATTTTTGTGCAGTCATGTGGTTGACTTGGAATACCAGTCAGTGATTTTACACACATAGAATCGGCATGTGCATGCTTATATATTTGCATTGTTATGGAGGATCTTGGACCAACATTGATTTTCTGGTATTTCTCCATTAGTGATGTCAAAGTGAAAACATTGATCTCAATTGTTCTCAACTAAAGGATATCTTTGTTAGAGATGCATCATGCTACAACTTTGTTGGTGCAGATTTTGCAAATCGGGCTTTCAACCTTATCTAGGATTTGCTTATACCTGCAGAGTTCATGTCAGTGAAGGAAATTTAAGGCTATTATGAAACTGAAGTGTGCTGCACATGACAATTTACAGATGGAAAGTAAATTCTCAAATTTTAAAGCACATCAGCTTCTTTGTTCATTCAAATTACCATCCAAATAGCATCTCAAAACTAGAGTCCAAATTATGAGGTCAAATAGTTGGGTGACGTGAGTCATATTAGGCCTATTCAAAGATATGTCTCTCATTTTTTGGAGAAGTCAACCAAATGCTTTGATGTCCTTTAGCAGAAATTTGGTTTATGTAAAAATTCTCTGACTGTATATAAATATTTTGCCTTTCCTAAAGCATTTATATTGTGCTAAGGGATATATTGGGAGTGGGAAACGTGGGAGGATAAATCATGAATTATGGATCAGTATCGTTAAATAGCACAGAGAGATTTAGAAGTACCTTGTTATATCATATAAATTTGTGGTCTAACCTTTTTTCTTTTGGATTTCTTTGTGCAATTTGGAAGTAGGTCTCCTTCTTTCCTTCATTCTTGCAGTTTATGTCTTGCAATCATCTCAAGACAAGCTTGCAAGGTATTGTTTTTTCCCTGTTATTTATTACAAGTTTGTGGTTGTTTTAACTAATGACTTAGACATGCTCTCCTCATATATCTTTGGAGAACCGAGTATAGCTGAATTTCATGAGTACTCACTTAACTGCAGATTATCCAGGGCTTACTAACATTAACTTGAATTATTCTATTTCCAGCAAAAGAATATATCTAAACAGTAAACCATCTTTCCAGGTTTGTGAGGGAGACTGTTGCAGAAGGCAGTATCCCTGGAGGAGTGGCAAAGGTTGAATGATCTTCTGTTTCTGAGAAAAACTGTGGATGTTGATCAATCTTTTCTGCAAATCTCGAAAACCTCTTGATTGTTGAATGCTTGGAATCACGTTGCAGAACTTAGAAGACAGGACAATCAGAATAGCAGCACAGCCATTATCAGACAATTCAATGATCGCATCTATTACGGTGACATTTTCAAAGACCAGCCATGTACCAAACAGTTTTCTGAACAACAATGTGATGTTGTACCATAGGTCAATACCAATGCTGAGTTGCTAACAAAGACTCAAGCTTGTGGATTGGAGGGTCAATTTTTTTTTCTGATTTTCTTTTGATCAAGAATGGATATTCTCTTTAAATAAATGCAACCAAGGGAAGAACTATCAGGTCAAAACATATTAAAAAGAATGTATTGCTTAACATGACCAACCTAAAATAGTGTTTAGCTGAAGATTGAAGACAAGGAGACAGGGAAGCCAAAGGAAGAGGTTTATGAAACCTCCATTAATTACAAGAAATCTGTCACTTTTTACTTCAATTTTGGGTTTTCTGATTAACCATCCGAACTGTCCATTTCATAATTAAACAGCACAAATTATGCACATCCAAACATAGTAAATTGCATCATATACTTTACTGGATTTTAATCATCATCTAGGTATCGAGGAAGATAAGGGAGCTAGCGAAAAATAAAAATGCTTACAAATTTTTGAAGCGGGTAGAATGACACTGCAAACTACCTGATAAAAAGGTCGATATAACCTTCCCACCGAGTAAGAATAATTGTGGGGTTACAATCAAGTATGTGCAAAAAAGTTGGCAGAACCACCAACTGGATCCAAACTGATCGTTTTGATTTGGTTTATATTAGTATTTATTAAATTCTATATGCTTTCTGTTTGAGAAAATCTTAAATTGAAATTTTTTTTTGGGTTTTAGTTTGAGTTTTTAGAAACCCGATTTAAACTATTCTGATCCATGAATATATAAGCATATATATATATATATATATATATATATATATATATATATATATATATATATATATATATATATATATAAAACTAAAATTTATATATAAATATATATAGATTGAATTAGATTATATAAATATAATTTTTTGCATTGATTTCAAATATTTTTTTATAGATAATTGGTCCAATTTAGATTTTAAAAAATTAGTTTAAATCAATTTAGTTTTTGAGTTTAGTTTCGAACCAAGCCAATACGATCCGTGCACATTTTTAGTTACAACCCACATGTGATGTTCTACAATTATAAGGTCGAGTGGTCCCGGACCAGCTAAGATGCTGCTCTTGGCGTCTCAATCCGCCATGGTACTTTTCACGACGCTTTGTAAATGTTCAAGGGGATCCCTGAATCGCGCACACAATGTTCCGGAGCATCCCTTGCGATGCAATGGAAATGGCGTTTTTATTTTTCTTTAAATCATAATGAAGGCATTATGAAGCAGGGCGTAGTACTCGGTTGTTTCGCTTAAATACGGAAACTGTTCGCCGTCGGAATACTAAAAACCCCTGCGTAAAAGTAGTCCTGAAATCCTTCACTCCCTCCCGCCATGACCGCCCTCTTTCCCCCTCAAACTCTGTTCCCTCTTCCTCTCTTCCCCCGTCTGCGAAACCCTAGCCCTAGAACCGGGACCGGACCCCGGCGAAAGCCCCTGACCCTAACTGGCTCCAAGGAGGTGGAGCGGGGCGTCGAGTTCGAGACAGGCGACTCATTCTTCCGCCGCGAGAGTGCCGTCGGCCGCGACCTCGGCGTCCTCGCTGCCGTCCTCCACCGGAAGTCCCTTGGCCGCGGCCTCCGCGTCCTCGATGCCATGTGCGGGTGCGGCGTCCGCTCACTCCGCTACCTCTCCCAGGCCGGCGCGTCCTTCGTGTGGGCCAACGACGCCTTCGAGGGGTACCGGGGCCTCATCCTCTCCAACCTCTCCGGAGAGGCTAGGGTTTCCCCCGGAGGGGATAGGAGGTGGGTGGTCACGCATCTGGTTGCGAATAAGGTCCTGGCGGACCGTTATCTCCAAAGGGACTTCTTTGATTTGGTGGATATCGACTCCTTTGGGAGCGATTCGTCGTTCATGAGGTTGGCCATTGCTGCAGTCAAGATCGGAGGCTTGCTTTACATCACGTCGACTGATGGGTATTCGTCGGGCGGGCATCGGCCTCATCAGTAAGTACAGGACGTTTGGATAAATGTAGAGTAATTCTGAAGCTAGAATTTTGGTAGATATTATCTGAAATTGTGTGACATTTTGTCAAAATTTTGGTGCCCCTTATGAGTTTTCTCTTTGGTTTTATTCTTGTTTTCATGTGTTTGTCGTGTCCGGAATCATTCCATTGGTTACTATGTTTGATTGTGTCCAATGCCATGGATTTGTATAATATGTAATTGTGGATGCAAAAATATTTAGTTGATTTTGGCATTGCCTCGAACCTGATGCTAAGCCTTTGAATGTGTAATAAAATGTGCCATACACTATTCAGTAACATGCTGTCATGGTTTGAATTTGCTGAAAGTGGAAATGGTTTGGATTTGTTGCTGTGTGATGAGAGGTCACTTTGTGTACCTTATGCTGCTTGTGATAGATATTGCTTTCATTGATATTCTTCTTTAGTTATCTGATACTTTTAATTGATGCATTGAGTCATGTTTGGTTAATTTCTTTTAAAAGATTATGTGACTTAAGTAGTAAAATTAGATGATTTATTTGGCATATATTGGCTTTGTCGAGGGAGAAAAGCAAGGAGGACTAGGTAGCAATTATCAAATAAATAAATACATAAAAGATAGATGAGTCTGCGTCAATCAAGAGAGAGGAAGTTACTTGATAGAGAAGATGGAAATAGATATCAAGTTTGTAACATAAATAGATAAGAAAATGAAAAGAGATACTTTCAAACAAAAGATAGTTTAGCTTTCAGACAATAAATTAGGACTTGAACGCAACATAGAAAATCAAATCTTAATGATAAACTTTCATAATCCAACCTATCGCCGAACTTAAGACATTGTAAATGTTAAAACTCATGTTAAGGCTTCTAGAGACATTAGTGGTCTAAACTGCTGCAGGAAGCACTTTACTACTAATCAAAAGAAAAAAAAGAGATGGACTTCACATTTTTGTAGATTTTTGCTAGTGGAGTTAATAACTTTGTAAACATTGAAATGCATTGTGATTGGGGCATGGAGGTTTTGGAACATGCACTGCTGTTAAATCAAAGGTGCACCAATCCTAGTGCACATTGAAAGCCCAAAAGTTGGTAACATCATATGTTAGTATACTCAGTCATTAATGAAAAGTATGTTGTCTGAATGAAAAGAGAAGGTAGGATCATATGTTAGTATATCAACAACTTTTCTGATATGTTTCATTCATGCCATGCCAACTAAAACAAAAACCATCTTCCATTTCTTTGCAAGTCATTCACAACTCTTATCTCTTTTTTTTTCTCTGGTGGCATAGGATTGTTTGTCTACCATCTTTGTATATGCTTTACAGTATGCTAGTTTGATGTATAACTGATGGCCTCCTAGATCTGGTTCTTTTGTATCTCCCATTATCATTGTAACCTTGTCTTCCTTTCTAGTTCTTTGGATTCATATGGAGCATATGTTCGCCCGATGCCTTATTCGAATGAGATTGGTTTACGAATGCTTATAGGTGGTGCTTATCGAGAAGCAGCTGCTTCAGGGTTTCATTTATCACCACTTTTCTCATACTATTCATACCACGGACCCATATTCAGAGTCATGCTACAAGTGGCTCGTGGAAAGCTCCATGAGAACAGGTGAGGCATCATACATGATTTTTCTTTAACCATGAGTTCTCCCGTTCTTCAAAGTAACATTATGTCATATGCATTTTTCTTTGCAGCCAGTATAGTTTCATTAGCTACTGCAATCAATGTGGAAATTCTGAAACTTTTCCTTGGGAAGAGCTTGGGCAGATTTCTTGCCCTTGCAGAAATGGAGGGGTACTTTTTCTGAAAACCAAGCAACAACTTGAAGTCTTCAGGGGATTGGAAATTGAAACATTGTATGCGATCATGAATGATGAAATCTATATATGCCAATATATTACAAAAAAAATGGTCATATCTCATTCTTGTAATTTTGGTGAATTTCCTACTCTAATTCATCTTCCATGTCTTTGTAAGCTATGAAATAAAATGAAATGAATATTTCATGGCTGATGCAGGAAATGAAAGCAGCACATTATGGCTGCTTTACTAACTATCTTCTCTCTTTTTGGGAAAAAATAAAAAAAAGAAAATAAAAACTTAATGCATGCACCTCAGATAATGACCAAATTCACACAGTGTGTTAAGTATACATCATTGTAGAATTGACAATTAACAATTACTTAATGTCCTCATTTGGCATAACTCTACATTCTTGAAAATCCGTTAGACGAGATTTGAAATTCATTCTATGATCTTATCAGATGAAATCATCAGATGTGAATTGTAAGTTTTCGAAAACCATCAACACAGATGCTTCTTAGAAGCTTTTTTTCTTGATTATATACTCTTATGTGTTAGTTAAGCTACCTTGAGAATTTCCCCTTGATATGCATGTCTGTATGTTTTCTTTTCATCTATTGGTCTGTTATCTGTAAGAGTTGCAAAATTATGATGTGCATTAGCAGGCTTCTCCAGTTTTACAAAGCTGATGCTGTTTTGCCAGATTGCCCTTGACTAGTTGTTGCTTGTTTTCTTCACCAGGTTTCCAGGTCTGTGGTTGTCTCTGGCCCCCTCTGGACTGGTCCTCTTCATGATGCTGCTTATTTAACTGAAATGTTAAAATTAGCTAGAGAGTGGGGATGGGCATGTACTAAACAGAAAGATGTTGATTTAGAGAAGCTTCTAAATCAAATGATTGATGAAAGTGATCCTCAACTTCCTCCTGGATACATCAAACTTGATGAGGTCATTCACAACGCGATACCTTTAATCCCCTTTTCTGGCTGTAGATTTCTTTGTTTCTGTTGATGCCCTGATTCTTAAATATCTTCAATTGATACATCTCTTTTTTCCTTATTTACAGATTGCTCGCCGAGCAAAAATAAATTCTCCTCCCATCAGCACCCTGATCAGTACTTTAGAGAAGGTACCTCTTTTTCTCTTTTTGTTTGGTTGGGTGCCTATATATGACTTGATGAATTGTCATTTGGGGATATATTGTGGATATTAATTTTTTTCAAGACATAGATGCTTTGCTTCGAGTATCACATACCAGCCTTGCCCAGCTCTGATTATGTTAACTGCAGATTTAAGCATGTCTTAGGATGACCCTTTTTACTGCTATGTAACATCCTCGCTGTCCTAACATCTGGCTTCTTGCGAACCGGGAGATAACCCATTATTGTCAATTAAGTTGTTCATTTTACTGATGGTGTTTTGCATCTTCCTATTGTAAATTGCTTGCAGGAAGGATATGTTGCTTCCAGGTCACATATTGTCCCCAATGCAGTCAAGACAAATTGTCCAATGGCGGACTGTATTCATATTGCTAGGGAACTTAGACATGTAAGATGACTATTGAGGTTAACTCATTAACATGGATTCAGCTTCCGGAGTTTTTTGCTGCTCAAACCGCCAACGGAGGTAAAAATTCTATTTTCTGACAGTACCAAGAGCATATGTGAGAGGTCAATAGGTTGAACGTTGTACCCCATCCTTTCCATACCAAGGTCAGCATCGCGAACCATGGAACAACACGAAGATGTTGGAATAAGGTGTCCTATGCTTTTTCACCGTTGTTGCCATCATCGGTTTTGGCCTCCGTATTTGTTGTTGGTTGCATCTAAAGAGGTGTATGTAGTGTTTCCAACTGTAGAAATGGGAAGTCATCGCGTGAACTTCAATTTTGTTGTAATATGCCAAATGGAGGTCTTCAAAAAAAAAAAAAAAAGAAGAGTAATTGAAGTTTGGGGTGCTAAAGTTCCAAGCCTATGAGTTTTGATTCAAGAACTGCATTGAAACTTTGATGTCCTTGAAAGTAACAGGGCACAATCCTGAGTTCCTGGCTTCAAGATGAGGCTTATACCATTCCAGTCCAGTCCAGTTGAGTTTCTTATATCCTGGGCTGGGCTCAAGCTTGCTAAACCTGCTTGTTCCAATAGATCAGGCCAGGCTGTAGTATGTTTTTCAAGGATTATAGTTTATTAACAGGTAAAACAGGTGCGCATCAGCCTGCACCCACTAGGTCTTATTTTGCAATGATGCGAACTCTAGATTTTGGCTTATGAAGGAGTGTAAAGCTGCACACTGGATTCTGGAATGATCTGGCTGGATAGGCTATTGGGGATCGAATGATGAATGATATTAGCTGCAGCAGTGGGGTACATTGGGTACGACCAGCAGGAAAACCGGTTCTGGACCCTATACAGAGTTCGGTTTGAAGTGGGCATGATTTGTGCAGAGGGAATTGCCAGCATATGCCTAATTAGTGATGCCAACCTTTACAGGCGGTAGGCATAGTTTTTCTGATTAATGGCGTCACAATCCTATGTCGCATCCATGCGATAGGGCCCTAGATCGCCGATTGCTCTTTTGTCATCTAATATGCTATAGGTTCACACACGAAACACTTACCGCTCAAAAAGATTGCACTCTTAATATTAACATGACATATCAGCTGCTAGCTTGACATGCGAACAGCTCTTTTAGGAGCTACAAACAGTCGATCGTGTGCGAGGCCAATGGCGTTAGCAGCCGATGCTGTTTCTTTCAGGTGGTATAAAAATTAAACAAGCATCTATTCCAGGAGAGGCCCATCTTATTTAATACAAAAGTGTGCTCATGGTAAACACGAAAGGTGGGAACTTCACACGAAAGCTCACATTAAGCAACCTCTTTCTCGTAGACTCCACTGGCATATTTCCAGTTCATGACCTTCCATATGTTCTTCAAATAGTCTGGTCTCACATTTTTGTACTGCACCAAATGAAGAGATAAAAAGTTCAGCACATCATACAAAGCCTAGGGAGGAGCATGCTGGCAAAACTTGAATTATAAGATTTATCAAACTGCTGGAAGAAAAACTTCATATGCAGCTAATTTGTTGATAAACACACCAACAAGTCATGACACAAAATCCGGACATCCATCATGCATCTGCATGGCATCCCAGCAAGGCAAGCAGGATAATGAATACTCAGTCAACAAGCAAATGCATCTTCACAATCATAGGAATCCCTGAGAATATTGTAGGCTTGATCCACCCATACCAAGGCTTAATGTTTCTTCCAGGTTTTAGCCAAAGTGCAGGCATTCCGGATTATTGCAGCTTTGCTACAAACTTTGCTTGCTCCCAAGTTATAAAATCAAGAATGCAGGAAGAATATTTCCCTTTTTTAAGCATTTAGGAACAATATTTCCCAATGCAGGGTACAAATCATATCAATTGTTAGCCCATGTCAAATCATGAAGATGTGTTTCAAAGTATATTAATGTTTTAAATTTATACTACCGAGATCCAGTAAACCTTGCTTAGATTCCATTAAGAGTTAGAAAATAACCGAAGCATAGAGAATGGGATATATTTAAGGCTTGCTGGTTGTATTCGCACATGTAGGAGAGGGAAGTGTACGTGTGTGCATAGGAGGCTACAGTCTTCAAAATTGGCTGAAGTTGTTGGGGACTGCCCTGACCTGTCAATGATGACTGACTAAACAGTTTCCTCATGCATGAGAGGCACACTAGTGAATGGACAACGAAGCTCTCCTCAGCCATCAGCTGCTATGCTCGCTATTCCATCCACCTCCATATCCATTCACAGCTGCTTCACCCACGATGCCCATACCACTGGTTCTGTATGCCTTCCAGTTGACATTGTGTAGCCCCTTCGCCGCCTTCGTTGACTGCTGCTCCTGTCATGGTCCCAATCAACTAGCATGGATGGCCTACAATGTATCAGCTACCTCCAACTATCCCTTGAACTTCCATAATCAAGCAGGCTTCCCATCATCAGCAACCTCTACAACCTTCTCCTCTACAATTCGTAACAGGCTTCTCTGCCGCCGCTGACAGGTTCGCAGCCCTCATTTGCTAAACATAATACTGATGCCATTCCATGCAACCCACCCTTGAGGCTCCTACTCCCTCATCCGGCATCGCCAATGAGTCAAAGTAGCTTGGGTCGGTGATGCCATCATGGTGGAAGCAGCACCTAGAGGCGACAAAGGGGCAATGCCAAGTCAGCTGTAAGCAGTCCGTTGGTAAGGGCATCATGGCCGGATTGGCTGCGAATGAGAAGGTGAAGGTGTATGGGCTAGTGAGCATACCAACTGATGGCCAAGGTGAGATCTTCAACATCCATTAATTTAGCCAATTATAATTAACTGGTTTAGGCAATCAAAGAACTTTAGCAAATCTTACAGACTAGGTGGCCTCTTGTGCATGCATGCAGGCTTTTCTCGCCTACATGTGCAAGTATACATAGCAAGTCTCAGATTATTTTCGTAAAATGTACTAAAACTTCTGTTGTTTTTGCAATATTTTTCTTTATTTTCAAAGTTCTATATGTTTAATAGTTTTAACAGTATTTAAAAGTTTCAATCACTCGAACTGTACATAATGCCCAAAGGTTACGAATAATGCAATACCGAACCCTATAGCATTTGCTCGACTCCTTTTTTAACTTCCTTTTTTTGTGGGGGGAGGGGATGGGGGTGGTTGGACAAAAAAACTCTAAAACTCAAGAGAAACTGCTAAAACTACCAATATCAACAATCATTTGGCTTGACCAAAACTAAAATCGAGTTTTCAAAACGACTCACACATATCATTGTTTATATTGTTAGGTGCTTAGGTCCATCAAGAAGAAGAATAGACACTGTCAGAAACAGCATAAGACATATATTCAAGGCAAAAGTATGGACTTGTACCCAACCTTTTCTGCTAATAGGACTGTATCAGATTTATGATGAGGTACATGGTGGAGCCAAACTTCTTAACTATTTTCACTCAGGTCTGATCAAGTCTTCTGGTTGGGTTCAGCTTCAAGCCCACAGCTAACTCAGTCTGAAGATCAGGATTAGCTTTAGGAAACTGGACTGAAAGTTGAGTAGTTCTGTTCTAACCAAGACTAAATCAGGGGCATGACTACAAACCAACTTGTTACGCAGCAAATTATATTCCATAATCGCTTTGATCTAATGCCAATTCAAGATACTATTGATACGGGTCTTTTCCACATAAAAAAGGAATCTTTCTTACAATAGAACTAGAAGTGATGTGGAGGAATAAGCCTTTTCAACTGCCAATTCGCACCTTGACTCTCTGTATTAATCGAGCCCTTTAGGGTCAGATCAATAGAGAAGTAAGGCACGAAGAGGCTCCAAGTTGGATAAGGTTGAGGCTTTCCTTGCCTTTTGAAAAAAGAAGGTAGGACAAAAATACGGGTAAAATAATTTGGTTCATCCAGCAGCTACGTTCTACTACCATTTCCTTCCACCAACTATTAGTTATTAGAGTCCTGTATTCTTACGATATAGATTACTTTCCAACTCCTCCTAGGCTTTTGTTTTCTGCTAGTTCTCCAGTTTGTAACATAGTAATGAGTGTATGCATGGCACATGCACCCATTCACCACACAAACATTCATAAAAAAATCCAAACACTAATGCCATTTACAAGCAAAGATTCAGAAGGCACATCATTTACCTGCAGGTAGTATGCATGTTCCCACACATCTATACCAAGTAGAGGAACCAAATTTGCTCCCTTAGTCACTAGTGGATCCTGTGTAATGCATTAGTCAGCCACCGATTTTTGCATGTAGTGATGAAATAATAGGATATCAACAAACTAGATAGAAAAGAATGTCAAGTGACTTAAAATTAGGACAAAAGCAAGAGTTCGACAAACATGCATGCTTGTGCATGTCGAAATGCATTTCACACGAGCAAGCAATTATAAAGCAAATGAATAGGTGATTCCAGATATATAAACCAAAAAGTTTAACTAGTTGTAACAATCAGCCAATGAAGTTATTGATTTTGGGATCTCAATGAGATAAACCACATCACAAAAAACTGATTTCACATGAATTTTACATTAGAACGGAAAAATGTAAGTGCATTACACCCAGACAAGCAAATCAGAAATTAAGCGGCACATTTTTAATGAAACAATTATTTATATGTCAGACACAACTTTTCTCAAAAAAAAGAAAAGAAAGGAAAAATCAACAGAGAACCGATTATATGTATCACTCGTGGGATATTCCAAGAAAACTTTTGCCGAAATCTGTGGCCCAGGAACTCAAGTTCACTTTCTTCTTGTGTCTGTGTCTCTGGTAGTGGTTGGGGGAGGGGTTGTCATGGCATCAATCCAAGAATTATACAATGGCAGAAGCAAAAGTTTTGGCACAGAAACGTCAAAATGATGGAATAGTGTCGGCACAATATAAAAAATGGAAATATCACACAAAATATCCATTCTATTCATTTGCATTATTTCGGACCTACATCAAAGTGTCTTTTGTCTTTCTTCTCTACTCATTTTCATTCTAACAATCATCTCAGACTACTACTTTTTTGGCATATATTCAGAAAGCACTTTCCTATAATCAGTGTGAAACAAATTTAGCAGTACATATAAAACTCCATGGTCATAATAAACAATAAACTCTGCACTACAATTAATTTCAGTTCAGAAAAATCATGAGTTAACAAACCTCATAAAGTTTACCTGATTTGCAGTTGTTTCAACCTTAAGTTTTTTCACCTCCCTATCCAGAGCAAGCCACTGTTGAGAGAGCAAGGAAAAAAACAGTAAGGCATCCAGCATACACAAAAAGGTGGACCTGGTATGTCCATGAAGTAAAACAAGTAGTACTCTCATAAGCTAGACAAACTCACCACCCATCCAGATCCCTGCAAAGCTGTGCCTTCTGCATTCATCGTTTTCACCAAAGCCTCTAATGAACCGAAGTCCGTATCGATGGCCCACCCAAGTGAGCCATGTGGAGGCTCACCTCCACCTTCCTGTAAGAATTTTTGCGAGAATGGAACATGATCACAGAGACCAGGATGCTTCACAAAATGGGGAAATTGCAGAACTCGTGGATGGTGGAGAAAACACATACATTGGCAGGCTTGAGATTTTGCCAGAAGATTGAGTGGTTGATATGACCTGAAAAATATAAATTTGTTAAAATAGCTCAGACTAAGACATACAAACTGTGAATCTAAAGCAGATTTCCAACAATTAAAAGGTAATAAAGTAAACCATGTCAATTGGTAACTTCCTGCTCAAAAAATGAAGATCCAATATTACTTCTAGAACTTATTAACCCACCCCTGCTCCGAAACAGATACATCATGAGGTATAATAATAGAAATCATGACACACAAAGCAATAGAGCCAAACTGGCTTTGATACAACTAGAGATTCGTCCTAAGTCATAAACACACATTCTTTTCTACACAGACCAGCTTATCGTTCCCGTCATTTGCGCTCAAGACATAGGAAGCTTTAATTAGATTAGTATATTTAACCTAGTAAATAAAGAACTTATTTTGCAGAAAAAGAAGATAAAACCTCAAATCGTGGAAGAATCCCAAAGCATCTTATAAAATTGAGCAACGAATTCTCAATTTATAACTAAGAAAGCAAATCTGAGCTGGGAACCCAGAAGAACTAAATCAAGAAACCCTAAAGCCCAGTCAAAAATGATGATACAAAGATTTCCCATTCAACCCATATTCCAATCCAAAACGAAGAAACTAAGAGAGAATGACGAGAACACGGGAAGATTACGGACCTCCGCCATTGAACTTAATGGCGCTCTGGAGGTGGACGACTTTGGAGGAGTCTCCCTTGGTCATGGCCTCCTCGAGCTGCTCGAGGGCCTTGTTGTAGTTGGTGATGTACGTCTGGTGGTGCTTCTGGTGGTGAAGCTGCATGATCTCGCCGCTGATGGCGGGTTCGAGGGCACCGTAGTCGTAGGGGAGGTCCGGCAGCGAGAAGGTCACGAGGCCCCGGGCGTGGAGCCCCGAACCCAGCCCTGGGAAGGAGGCGGCGGCGGCGGCGCCGCTGGGCCCAAACCCTAGCCCTAGTGTTAGGGTTTTCTTACCGGCGATGGCGCGGAGAGCCATAGCGGATCGTTCGATGGGAAGTTTTGGAAGGAGAGAGCAGCTGCGGTACCGTGGAAGATGGGAGGCAGCCGCGGGCAATTTATAGTGCCGAGTATCATAATAGTGGAGATACGAACTGGTTAGGTTGGTTTGTGGTCGGTCGAATTGAGCTTTTTGAGATACGACTTCGTTCTACCGGCCTTGGACAATCGGAAGCCTAGGTTTGATAGTTAAATTTTGCTTATATATCATTGAAAAAAAAAATCTAACTACAAATCTAGATTCATGGTGCTAAAACAATTAGATATATTGTCAGAGTAGTAAAGTACTATCTATCAAAGTTTTAAATCCTATGAATTAAAAGTCTTCCAAATTTTTCTGAAATGGGACACACCACTATCAAGTTCGTTATGGCATCCAGATTGGTACCCTCCATCCTCCTTCCTTTATTTATTTATTTTTTATTTTTTTATTTTTTTCTATTTTTCCTACTTCTTTTACTTCCTTTTCTTCCTTCTAACTTTATTTTATTTCTTTCTTTATTTATTCTACATTGCTTGCTTTTCTATTTTTTTCTTTCTTTCTCTTATCCTCTTGTTTCTATTTTTTTTTCTTTTTCTCTTTCCTCTAATTTTTTTTTTCTTTCTTTCTTTTTTTTCCTTCTCCCCTTCTTTTTTTTCTCTTTTTTTTTTTTTGCACTTTTTTTTTCTTCATTGTTTTTTCTTTGTCTTCTTCTCCCATCATGTGGATAGATTTCAAAGGTTCCGAATAAGATCACAATCCCATTTTTTTAGAGAAACAAAACTGGATGGCTAGAACACCCACGGTTCGATTAAAACTTACAACCTTACTATTTATTTTATTTTTGTTTCTATTTCTTATAATCCTTTATCTAGCCATGCTGCAACACAAAGTTTCTAAGCCTAGTATCTAACGCTTATGGGCTCGAATTCGATTTCGATCTCAAGTTCGAATATGGCTCGGTTGATATTCGAATCAAGCCGCATCGATTTTGAGTTTTGCTCTTTTTCTTTCGAGTCGAGTTCAAACTTGAATCGGAAGGCTCGATCGATCTCGAATTGAATTTTAACCCCAAAAGACTTTTAGTCGAGTTGAGCTTGAGCTTTTAGCTATTCAACTTGGCTTTCGTCGATCGCGCCCCTAACCTAGGAGATGAAGGGAATAGGGAGGATCTCAACATTCGTTTAATAAGCCGGTAACTGGGAGTCTCCTGCTGGGTTGTTTGGACGACGGTCATCCCAGCTGTAAATATCGAACAAAAGTGAGAATAAAGTTAACCAGTTCAATCTCTATCCTGTCAGCGAACGAGATTTGAATGTCTCCTTAGGATATGGACACCTTATCTTGGGCCTTGAAAGATGTGTCACTAGCCAAAATTTGTAAGATGGCATGATTACGTGGCCCTGCTATAGATCCACACAGTGGCATCAGAGTACACATACTGGTAGGCCAATTAATGCAGCTAGCTTTCTTCTGTATTCGATTGCAAATTGGTCCGCTGTTCACAAAGCTGATGCAAGGAAAGCTTGGATTCATGCAGAGACAATACCTCCAATCTGCCGCTTGAGCTGCATACTTAGCATATAACCTCGCCACTCCACTGCCTGGCCTTTACATATGGCTGCTCAAATAAGAGAAGATATCTTCTACCAAGAAAAATAATAAAAAAAGAGAGAGAAGAAATCAAACTTTACAGTTTTACAGAGTGAAAAAAAATATTGATTTTTCTTTCTTTTTGTACTGATAATCAGGAACTTTCAGGCATAAATAGTTTCATCTGATTTGTTGTAAAACATAATTCTCAGAATTCGTCAATTAGAAGAATGTTTACCTCTACAGATTATAAGTCAGCAGTAAACAGGACTATTTTTAAGAAATAAGAGACTTTCAGCTGGGCCTGTTATAGAAAATGAGAAGGCAAAGAGACCAAGAACTTTGGCTATTATAGTACAGGACAAAAGTCTCATGATTTGGGGCAATTCCTCAGGAATGAGAATAAAAGACATTTTGCTGCTACTTACAAGAGCATAGAAAAAATGTATGAGTCCTTTCAGCCCTCAGGTACTGGATTTGTAAAAAATGATTTGATTGTGAATCAGAGGCGGGAAGAAAAGCTTTTGCTTTTATTGAGCAAGTGCAATGACTGGATTTAAAATCATAATTTGGGGCAGTACCCCATGAACAAGAATTAAATTCTTTACTGTTGACTTGCAAACGTAGCAAAAAATGCATAGGAAAACACATTTGGTTGTTCCAGCTCTCTGGGTACTGAATTTGTCAAATTTGATATGATTGTACAAAGCAGGTGGGGTCACCTCTTCTAACCCCTATAATATAACAGCATCCGAGTAAATTTAGATCCATGTATGATGGTGTAGATCAAGGCATATTTTTTTCATGCATGCAAATCTTTATTTGAGCTCCATACTGGGGCTTTTGGAGCAGCACCATCAGTTGCTACAGCAGGTCCATGTTCAACATTGAGTAAAGGATCAGACTCACTTTCTTTTACCTGAAATATTTACGTAAATTGGCAAAGGAAAAGAGAGCACATAAGTATTCAACAAATGTGATGAAATATCAAGTTTCAAATTGATAAAGGTTAGAGAAATAGAAAAATTTAGTTGAAGACAGTCTGTTCAAATCATCAAGTATGAAGTAATATTCTGATAGTCTGACTTTAATTGAACAAACACTCTTCATACAACTAAAGCATTAAAGGACAATGAGAAAAAGAAGAAAAAAAAAAGCAGAAGTCTTGCAACAATCTCAACTTAGAAAGCTAATCAAGAATATATAGATCAAAACCTTGAACCCCAAAAACCACCTTTAGAAGCATCACCCACCTTGTAAATTCATTTATACACTACAGGCAGCAGCTGAAGGCAATCAAAGAAGTTACCTTCGGGGGAAAGTGGGTATTGAATTTAATCAAATGAGCAAAAAGCGAGTTTAGTTTCATATTTAGTAAGAAAATCAAGTCTACAGATATTGTCTGAATCATCAATTACTGGTTGCGCTTGACAACAAAATGTTGCTATTGATAAAGCTAGACCATCACAACATATGTCTATGGCAACTACACAGCCACTGATGATGGAGGTGAATTTAACATTCAAAAATGTCTGACCCTGTTGATGGATATTACACCATTACAATTGGCCTGTCATGTTTCCCTATATTAGTGCTGATTGATATAAATTGCATACTGCCATGTTTTTATCTGCTCCAAATTATTACTACAGCACAGGCAGATATCAAAGGTCCCCGTTCTCCATACATGCATGTCTTATCAGGATATTTATGCTTGTAAATATCTATACTTGTAAAGATCTTTCAGCAGCACAAGAAATTGTGGCTTATTTTACTTTCCAACTGCATAAAATTGGGAAAACAGTCCAGATTGCAGCCACAATATATCTAAATATTAGCTAGCTCCTTAGTAAGCATTAGTGATCATGTAATGTGTGAACAAAGCCAGATTCTAAAATGACCTCTCATGATCAAGGACATATTCAAGGGGTCAAAATCTGAAAAGCGATGCAGCATACAGGATAGATAAGGCCTGTGGTACCTGTGATATCTGAGCAGATGCTTCACTAGCTTTTTGCTGGCTCTCAATTGTGCAGAAATAAGAATACAAGATCATCCCAACTAATGCAATTAGAATTCCAAATATGTTTCTCCAGCTAAATGGATCATGAAGTAAAACATAGCCAAAAGCCAAGACAAGGCAAGTTTTCAGATGACCCAAGACTTGATAGGTGACGGGTGATGTTTTTCCAATTACAAGAAATGTACTGAAGTTGACGGAGACCGATATTAGGCATGATAGCACAATGAAAATCTGCAACAGAAAAGAAATATAAAGATAGAAAACAATATTATGCAAAAGGAGATACAGATACTTCACCACATGGTTTTGTAATTACTTACCAGAACTTGAGGTGTGTACTTGAAAGCAAAAACGTTTTGGTTCGTCAAAAGCCCATCAAGAAATGGACCGACGACAAATAGGGTCAGTGCTTGATAAGGACAAGATTGATACAAAAGTTGGGTCGAAGACACCTTAAACTTCTTCTGAATAGTGTTGGTCATCTGAGAAGAACGGGTTAAGGTCTATAACAAAAATCAAGACCACGATTCACTGGTGATACGATAACATCAAGATTTCAGTTTAAGATGATCAAATTGGAACTGCTGATAATACTGCAAATAGTCTTGTCAAGGTTATTACTTAAGGATACAATCTGAGCAATGCAAGTAGAAACAACTGCAAGCAGAGATAATATAGATCCCAGGACATTGAGCTGCAGATCTGTCACAGTTGCAATTCCAACACCCAAAAGAAGGAAGACAAGTGAGAGCTGGATACTCCTACTGCAATAACGAAGATAATATATTAATCAAATAAATCACAAACATCTCATAAGATTCAAGATCAAACATGTATCAGACAACATAAGTGGTATGTTAAAAGGTGCCAGCAAGTAAATATTGTGAGGCTGGTTATAGTTAGACAAACAGCAGGGAAAAATTTATGTGGTTCATTGCAAAAGAAATCCCTGAACAATCTGGCAAAGCTTTTACTCACTCAATACATATTTGGCACAGTTAGATGTACATTTGTTTCAAATGATCCATAACTAGCAACCCGAATGTACTATCTAGTCATTCCCATAAAGACCAAAGGTTAGAGGTTTTTAGTGCTCAGCGACTGCATATGCTCTTTCAGCTTATTTTTCCCTACTTGTATAGTCAAATACAAATCAGCGTGTAGGTTTGTTTGGTTTACAGATTTGAAAGAGGACATAATCCATTAGCTTGAAATAGACACATGATTCTGTTAATTTATTGGGTTCAGTTTAGTAGCATTTACTGTCTGATCCTGTACCACTTTGGTGTAAGAAGAGAATTTGTAATAATGTGGAATGAAATAACATACTGATTATCAGTAAAAAAATATTTTGGTTTCAATAGGTATGGAATACAGACCTGAATTTCTTCTTGAAAAAAAGAGTCTCCAATAAAACAGTGCACGGAATGATTGCCAGCTTAGTCATCTGAAGTGAGAAGGATATGTAAGAAAGCCATCCAACAAATTAAAAAACAATATAAAAATTTCAGCAGTATTATTTTGCAGACATAGCAAGGGTTATAGCCAGAAGTAGCACAATGATTCACATTAGATTAGAAAGAAAGAAAGAAAAAAAGTAGTTACAGCATCAATCAAGAGGTCAGCATAAAATTTTATCCTTTACATCAAGAGGAAATATATTAAGGCTCCATTTCCCTCCATCCCTTGACAAGCAGTAATATCGCATGAATAAATTAAGGAAGTAGTTCTACTAGTTAACAAGGAACGTAAGTTATTCCATAATGGCATCTTCCCAATATGGAATATAAATATTGTGCCCTCAATAACATTTGTAAAATTCAAATATCAAACATAATAGATGAAAAAAGTAGCAAGGTTAATATTGTCTTTTTGTCAGAATAAATTGCATGAAATCCAGAGATTGCTGCTGACGCATCATCTTATGCAACAAGCATTTAGCCATGGAATGTTCAAAGCAAGATGGTTTGAAAATATATTATTCAGTAAAAGAAGAATAAGAAGATAAAGTCTACCTGATAAAAACCGACAGAGTTGAAACCCAGGCTTAAGTTTAAAAGCCCAATAGAGATTCCATTAAGTACTCCAAAGCCCATTACCAACCTTGCATCAAAAGGTTTATGTTCAAATAGTTTCATCCACAGTGCCACATGAAGAGAACAGAAAGTGACCAGGAGATGCCAACTTGTCAGAGTGGTGGCTGCAAATCAAAGATAAAAATGATAAAAATGCAAGCTTTCCGAACTGTAGAACCTTCAATGTTGTAACTATACACAAAAAAGACAAATTCATGTCTCCAAAACTACTTAAAGGAAAAATATTACAAAAAAGAACACCCATATTGTGCAGACTTTAATTCTTTTGGTCACTCTCAGAGTGCTACTACAAGGTAACAAAGCAGGTGAGAGGAGTTGGTTTTGTATATCTATAACAACGTAGAACCTCACCCCAAAATGCAAGCCGGAAGGTATTTTTTGGGTTTC